>NC_059334.1:17886475-18192367 GCF_018350155.1 Leopardus geoffroyi | reverse complement strand
CTTTCTAAGGCTTTTGATAGGTGTTGTCCGCTCCTTTCCAGAAAGGTCGAGCCAGTCTATACTTGGACCAGAAGCCTCTTTTATACCTTTGCCAATGGAAATGTTAACGTTTGCAAATAGAGTCTTTGTTCGTAGCCTAGGGGAGCTAGACATTGCCATTTTCAATACTTTAATTCTATTGAATTGAACAGCTTCCCGCGTGTATTAACTGATTCTGTAGCGCGTTTTTTTCCCATCACTTTGTATGCGCCTTGTAATAGAGGTTACAGATTACATCCCTTTGTCTATTTCTGGGGGTAGTATTTTCCCCTTTTTTCTTTTCTTTTTTAAACAGGGAGACATTGCTATATGCAGATTCCCAGTCTTTTCCTCTATGGTTTCTTCCATTGATTTTAACCTCAGAAATGCCCTTCTCATCTAGGACTCAGATAAATATTTACTTACATATTACTCTGGTGTTTGGCGTGTCGGCTTGATTTCTGTGTTTAACTCTTTATCTGAATTTATTTGGTATTTAAATTTTTTTTTATTTTTTAAAATTTATTTACTTATTTTTGAGAGAATGAGAGCATGGGCAGGGGAGGGGCAAAGAGAGAGGGGGACAGAGGATCTGAGGTGGCCTCTGCACCGACAGCAGAGAGCCCGATGTGGGGCTCGCACTCAGGAACCATGAGCTCATGACCCGAGCCGAAGTCAGATGCTCGACCAACTGAGCCACCCACGTGCCCCAAGTATGTACGTATGTATTTATTTATTTATTTATTTTTACATGTTTGTTTATTTTCGAGAGAGAGAAAGAGAACGTGCGTGAGCAGGGGAGGGGCGGAGAAAGAATCTCAAGCAGGCTTTGCGCTGTCAGCACAGAGCCCGATGCGGGGCTCAAACTCATGAACCGTGAGATCACGACCTGAGCTGAAATCAAGTTGGAGGCTTAACTAGCTGAGCCACCCAGGTGCCCCTATACTTATTATTTTTTCTAAGTAGGCTTCGTGCCCAGCACGGAGCCCAGTGAGGGGCTTGAACTCACAACCCTGAGATCAAGACTTGAGCCGAGATCAAGAGTCAGATGCTTAACCCTCTGAGCCACCCCAGTGCCCCTTTTTTTGAGTATTTTTGAGAAGTGAAAGTGAGTTGATTTCCCCCTCCCCTGCAGGAAGCTAACCAGTGGTCCAGGCTCCACAGCCAGTCACTATTTCTTTGTTTCCAGGGGAGCCGCTTCTAAGTGCCCCTCTTTTGTCCTGCCCTCCTTCTCGGTTGGGGCCAGGTGGAAGGAGTCCCAGGATGGGTGGGGAGGACTAGCTGCCTTGGCTCAGCCTCTTTTGACGCCAGTGATGATCTGTATTGATAAAGCTCTTCCCCCGACATCCGCTCAAGGGACCTCTCTTGGTTGGAATCTTCACCCTTCTCGCTACCGGAGGGAGAGGTATGGCGGGGCTGGGGAAGAACACAGTGAGTTCACAGGGCGTCAGGGCATCCTGACCTTTGTCCTCTGCACTTGACTTCCAGGCTCCTCCCCGCGGGCCCAGCTTGAGGAAGATTCAAGCCCAGGCTTGGTATTGCCACTTGCTTGAGCAAATCACCGAGCGGTCTGCCTCGGTTTCTCCATTTTTATTTAAGTAAAGAAGAATGGGAATTAAAAAAAAAACCTATCTGGCTTACTACCTCTTGCGAAGCTCCAACGAGACACTTTAGAGTGTTTTGAATCATCTAAATGTTAAACGATGAAATGTTACAGAACTTCAAAGCGCTCTAACGTTAAACTCAATCTTAGAAAAACGAAACAAAACAAAACAAAAATTCACCCTTAGGCGCTACGGATTGTAAGAGGCGCCATCATTTATTTCGTTACCCCTAAGAGAAAAGAAAGCCGTGACCAGCGTGTTCCGCCATCGGTCTTAGGGCGCCTCTCCATTTCAGAGACGTCGCGATGGGAAAGACCGTGCATCTTGGAGCAGGTGACATTTGTGGGCCTGACTCTGCTGAGGGGGGAGAGTTGGAAATGCAAGCCTGAGGCGCCAGCGTGGATTTTGGGTGCACCTGTCAGGGCCGCAGAGGAAGGCAGTCACTGAGACACCCACATTTTTTCCTCCAACACAGAATTTTCCTCTCGCGCCGATTCCTGAGGCTTGTGTTTCCTCTTTGGAACTTCACGTTGTGATGCTTTTCTCAGAGAAGACGCTAGTCTCCGAATTCCGAACTCTTGAGTTCGGCCCAGGTGTCTTCCTCCGGTCTTTCTTTGAATTGTCCGGCGTAAGCCACAGAAGCCGTCAGCCTCTGCCTTGTAGGGGGAAGTCGGCCCTTCATCCTGTCCCCTTGCAGAGATTGGGGGGCGGGGGGCGGGGAGGACCCTCCGCGGTCTGGCTTTGAATTTGAATTCTGTGTCTGCCGTTTATCGTCTGAGGGGTCTGAGACCCGTGCCATCTTTGCAGTCCTCGGTTTTTTTCTTCTAACAAATAAGGGTGAAAAGGATGTTTCCTGGAGCTCGTCAAGAGAGTGAAATGAGCTGGTGTGTGTAAAGCCCTGGCAGCGTTTCTTGGGCGCGTCGTAGACACTCCATCGACACCACGTTCCTTCTCGTCTCTCTGTCCAGCGTCCCCTCGAGCCGCTGGGTCTGGCTGCCAGCTGTCTACAGATGACCCCGGCACAGAGCTCCTGAGAGAGAGTTAAGGTCCCTACCCTGTGGCCCGAGTCGGTGAACTGTACTTTTGACATTTAGCCTCGCATTTCCAAATACAGCGAAGTCCGTAAGGCCTGTCTCGTGTTCTCTTCCGGCTGTGATTTCTAGCACAGAGCGGCCTCCTGACCTCCTGCTGACCCAGACCCACAACCTTCCCTGTCACAGTACATTCAGCCCTGAAGAGGAAGGTGTTTTCTTCAGATGGCCAATGTCGAGGGCTTTGCTTCTGGAGCACCGGGCGTGACAGGGTAACTTGAGAAATCCTGGAGGCAGTGTTCTGCTTTGATGCTATTATTAGACGCTTCCAACCACTGCTTGTCTGTAGCCTTACAGGACTTGGAGAGGGGCAAGACGGAGGAGATTCTGGTAATGCCATTTTCCAGGAAAGTAAGATGTCATTTATCTAGTCCAAGGTCATTCAGCAAGAACATCCTCGACCTGAGAGCTGAGATCGGCTTGCTTTTCCCACAGCCTAGCCCAGCTCTTGACCTGGCTTCCTTCATCATCAGGCTTCGTGCACGGGGAAGTGAGTCAGATAGACGGGGGCCTGGGGATGACAGCAGCTTCCAGTGGTCAGTGGGTTGTCCCTACATTAAGAGACCCTTTTTTTTTTTTTTAAGTTTATTGATTTATTTTTTTTTAAGCTTCTTGATTTATTTTGAGAGAGCACAAGTAGGGGAGGGACAGAGAGAGAGGGCAAGAGAGAGAATCCCAAGCAAGCTCTGCACTGTCAGTGCAGAGCCCGACGTGGGGCTCGAACTCACAGACCGTGAGATCGTGACCTGAGCCTGAATCAAGAGTCGGGAAGCTTACCTGACTGAGCCTCCCGGGCGCCCCCGCTGAGAGACCATTTTGTTGAGACAAAGGCGGACCTTCCCCACCAGGAGCTTCTGTTTAATACCCGTTTCCTGAGGGGAGCAAGGGGGCTTCTCCAGGGTTGACTGGGTGGAGCCAGATGGTGTCACTAACTCCAGCATGAATGGGTGCCAGGAGGCACAGGTGCTTGGTGGAGAGGAGTCACGTGGGCCCCATCGTGGAACGGAGTGTAGGCTGGGCCTGTGCTGCATGGCAGACGCAGCAGGAGGATGTCGCCAGGAGCCAAGTCCATTTCTGACTCATACTGTGCTCAGCGCTGTCGCCCAGCAGTGCGCGTGATCAGGCGCGGAGGCTGGGCCTTGGTGCCTCCTCACCTGCCGCCACCCGAAAGGCCGCTTGCCGGTGACCTTCAGCTGGGCCACCGGCCCGAGGCTGTTCTAGCCACGAGGGGAGCATCTCTTTCTTTCTCTTCCAAGGCTGAGGAGTGGATGTGAATCACTGGCTTCTTTGCGGAAGGGTTTTGCCGTCATTTGAATTCTCCTGGCTCCGGGGTGGGGGCCCGCTGCTATAGACTCCCTCGCCTGCCACCCCCATGGGGTCTGCTGGGCTCTCTGGATGTGCCCAGCTCGAGTTAACTGGACACACTGAAAAGAAGGGAGAATAGAGATAAAGTAGGATGTGGCGCAGGATTGCCCTTGTATGTGGCGTCGCTTTTATTTTCCTTCGTTCATGAACACTGGAACGCACCCTTCTTGGATTTCGATTGACTTGATGTTGGAGAAAAAGGTTTCCTTCCAAGTCTTTCGATGTTGTGGTTATTCCCTAGCTTTTAAGTTGTGATTTCTTTTACAGGGAGCTGTGCCTCATCCTGATCTCTCTCACCCATCCCTTTTACCTTTTTCTCCTTGGGTTTTGTCCCAGCACAGCTTGATAGAAAAAAAGTGACCTCTGCGGGTCATTGTCTGCAGCTCTCCGGTTGGTTGCGGCCCCGCCCTCCTGCTTCACCCGTTGATGACCAGGCACCTGCTGGGGATGGAGGCGGAGAGCGCCTTCAGGGAGTTACAGTCTTCTGAGACCAGTAGAAACTTCTGGCTTTTTCTAGCCACTGTTGACCATCGACCACTGGCAGTCACCACATCCCTAAGCTTCCCTTTCCTTGCTTTCTAAAACAGACTCCCCTTCTCTGAGTTTGTATGTTTAAATGAGGAAATTTCGGAAATTGAGAGGAGAACTTAGGAAATTTTATATTTGCAGGAGGAAATTAGGTGAAATTTAAGCGTGGACATATGTTATATTTAGAAAGTTTCGGCACACCTTGAGTTCTTCTGATGACAGGTGCATCCGTCTGTGTCTGCTTTTCCTAGAGTGGCTAACTTCCACCGCGGGAGGCTTTTTTGCAAATGTATTACAGTTTCATCCTTTCCCCTCCTACGCCTGATTCTGTCTGTGTCAGTGTTTAGATATCATCTTGTTTACAAACCCTCCTCCCCAGCCCCCCCCCCTTCCCTTTTTCCTCAGGGAGAGGCTTGTGTGTATCTCCCTGGTAAATGAATTGTCTGAATCGTTTAGCATAACGCAAAATAAGGTGATGCCCATAGCGTGTGCCTTTATACAACCCATTTACACAGTATTTAAATTTATGCGGAGGTTCTCCTCTCTGATTACCGAACAATGGTGTTAAAGGGAATTAAAAACAAGACTTCTGCCTTCCCGGATCCTTTGTGGTTTGGGAAGAGCTGTATCCTTATTTCTCTGGTTTTGTGCCTTCGTGGGAAAACATCAGCATTCCTTACAAAGGTGTGTGTTTCGGGAATAACCCACAAACTGAGTAAGAATGCATAGCCAGTGATAAAGATTCTTAAAAACATGAAAACAGATGACGTTTTTTTTTTTTTTGTTTTTTTTTTTTTTTTTTTTGTTTTTTTTTCCACATATGAATTCGGTCACCCTACGGGAGAGCAGTGGGAGCTGATCTATTTCAGAAATGTTCACCCTATTTTCAAGAGTGAGTCTTAATATTACCACTGAAAGAAGGAGCCTTACCCATCATTTAAGATAGCCACAGGCTCCGAGTCCAGACGCCGGCTTCAGACGCTGGCTGTGCTCCTTACTTGGCTTAAAAAACGAATTTTTTTTTTTAATTGTAGTAAAATACATATAACATAAAAATTTCCACGTAACCATTTTTTAAGCGTGCAGTTGAGTGGCATTAACATTCACGCTGTCGTGCGTCCCTCGCCACGTCCACCTCCAGAACGTTTTCACCTTCCCCCAACCACGATTCTGAACCCGTTCAACACTGACTCCCCGTTCATTCCCCCCTCTGCCTCCCCCAGCGCCCGGCCCCCATCAGGCCACTTCCTGTCTCTGTGAATTTGACTGCTGTTGGGTACCTCATACGAGTGGGGGGGCGCCTGGGTGGCCCAGCCGGTTAAGCGTCCAACTGGGGCCCAGGTCATGATCTCACGGTTCGTGAGTTCAAGCCCCGCGTCGGGCTCTGCGCTGACAGCTCAGGGCCTGGAGCCCGCTCTGAATTCTGTGTCTCCCTCTCTCTCCACCCCTCTCCCCCTCATGCTCTGTCGCTCTGTCTCTCAAAAATAAATAAACGTTAAAACAATTGTTTTTTTAGTTTTCTGTGAGTTGATAATTTGGAACTTGAAAAGTCATTGCACTTGGTGTTTGTGTCAGTCCAAAGGGCTGGGCCGTTTCAGGATCAAGAACCTCCACCTGCCCCCCTGCAGGGACAGGGGAGGGTGGGGAAGATGAGGTAGAGATTCAGTGTGAAGACAGGCCAGGCTGCTGGTGAGTCTTTTATAAACTGGGCATTGCCCGTTCTGTTCAGTTCCTTAATAAAATACATTGTTTATTTGCTAAATGCTCTCTGGGTACTTCTCAGCCCCCTGCCTTACCCAGGTGCCTGGGTAGGCTGGTTTTCATGGGATTTTCTTTCTTTCTTTCTTTCTTTCTTTCTTCCTTCCTTCCTTCCTTCCTTCCTTCCTTCCTTCCTTCCTTCCTTCCTTCCTCCTTTCCTTTTCTTTCTTTCTTTCTTTCTTTCTTTCTTTCTTTCTTTCTTTCTTTCCTTCCTTCCTTCCTTCCTTCCTTCTTCCTTTCCTTTCCTTTCCTTTCCTTTCCTTTCCTTTCCTTTCCTTTCCTTTCCTTTCTTTCTTTCCTTCCTTCCTTCCTTCCTTCCTTCCTTCCTTCCTTCTTTCCTCTCCTTTCCTTTCCTTTCCTTTCCTTTCCTTTCCTTTCCTCCCTCCCTCCCTCCCTCCCTCCCTCCCTCCCTTCCTTCCTTCCTCCTTTCCTTTCCTTTCCTTTCTTTCTTTCTTCCCTTCCTTTCCTTTTCTTTCCTTTCCTTTCCTTTCCTTTCCTTTCCTTTCCTTTCCTTTCCTTTCCTTCCCTTCCCTTCCCTTCCCTTCCCTTCCCCTTCCTTCCTTCCTTCCTTCCTTCCTTCCTTCCTTCCTTCCTTTCCTCCCCTGAATACTCACTTCTATTATTCTAACGTTCATTTTAAACCCAAAGCGGGGATTGGCCTGTATCCATACCAAGAAAAGGTGGGGAGTCACCCCCCCCACCGGGTCCTCGCACTGGCTACCACTGAGAGCCCCCCAGTGTGTAAGCAGGTCAGCCCCTGGGCCCAGCTGGTCTTTGAGGAGTGGGCTGGAGGGCTGACTTTGGGTAAGCAGCTGGCAGAGGGGATGGTACTTGATCGGCTTGGCTTCTGGGGTTCCTGGAGCCTGACCCCAGAGGCAGGACCCAGGAGTCCTTTCTAGCAGTGGACTCTAGGAATCAGGGCCCTGGGGCACTCTCTGCCCGGTCACCAGTGGGCATCGCGACCTGGACAGGGTCCCTACTCTCTGGCTCTCGGTGTCCACATCTGAGCACCCCAGGGAAGACACCATCTGACTGGCTCTGTGGCGCGAGTAGTTGTTTTCTGGCAAGAGATGAACGGGGCACTCTGTCCATCTGTCCATCGCTTGCAGCAGCCGCAGGAATGAAACCCAGAAACTGGATCGTTCGGGGAAACGGGAGGGGCAGCAGTGTGGGTGTGCGCAGGTGGGCACGTTAGCACACTGTGCCGGCTCCCACCCTGCAGGTGACCCTGACATTCCGGGAGGAACCCACCTCGGAGACCAGCTGCCTTTTCTGTGAATGCCGCTGTTGCTCTGTAAAGAGACGTGACAGATGCAGGAGGGACCAAGGAGAAAGGGATCATCCGACTGCCCCTGAACACTTTTTTTTTTTTTTTCTTGGCTTTATGCAGCATATTGTTTTTTCGCCTGGGAAAATGTCAGTCCCACGCCCTTATAGAAGCCCCTGGTTTTCCCAGGCCTCTGTTGCTGCTCTGATAATTCAGAGGGGGTTGGGCCTGTCTTTATCTGTGACACCAAGTGGGTGACATTCATAAGACGGCCAGGCTTTCCAGCTGTAACAGCTGTTTGTTGACGTTTCTTTCGGGCAGCATTTGACTGTCACCGCGTTCGGCGTTAAATAGCTCGTTTTGTTTCTCCCAGATGATGTTCCTCCTGTCATTTGGGCATTTGTCAGATACCAGGAGTTTTGTTTTTAATGGCTTTAATTGCTAACCTTTGAATCTTAATCAGTTTTAAAATAGCACCCTTTCGAACACAACCATGCGTCTGAAGTCTGCTGAAATACACTCAGCTTCCAAAAGCATCACCCAGTCGTGAACGCTTTACAGCCTGGTGTCTATAGCGAGGAGGTGTGTGAAAGCAGATCTGGGTCAGTATTTTGACCTAGATCGTGATGTAGAGCAGGTCAGGGGAGTAAATGTTACTCTGCTGCTTTCGGGCCGCGTTTCAAAGAGCCAACCCTGTTATTACAGGCTCATTGTTCCCTGTGTCTAGAGGGACTGTGCAATTTAGGGTCCAGGGTGCTTTGGGGAGTGAAAGCAAAGGAGTGTTAATGATTACGGGAGCAGGGGGGGGGGGCGGTAGCTCCAGGTCAGGGCGATTGGGGTCACTTGTCTATATCCAAAAGACCACAGATCTAGTGGCTTCCACGTGGCCTCTGTTCCTTGCCACTAGAATTACGATTATTGATTGTAATAAATACATAGGCTTTTAGTAATTTTTCTCAACAGTTTTTTTTAATTTTTATTTTGCAAAACCCGCAGCAGTGGAAGCAGTGAACTCCTGTGTGCCAACCACCCCGTCAGTAGTCATGGGGATTTTGCTGTGCTTGGTTTGTCTTTTCCTATTTGTGCTCCCCAACCCCCTCCCCCCCCCCCCCCCCCCCACTGTAGTTTCAAGCAAATCCCAGGCATTGTTTTTCTGCCTGCGATGCCTACTTCAAAGGAAGCCTCGCTGGCCTGTGTCTGTATTCTCACAAGGGCAGGAAGAGACTGGAAGACTGGGGAGGAGCTGCCTTCAGGAAGTGCCAGAACCCCCGAGAGATGGTGGCTGATGGGTGTAGAGGTTATGGCGAGCATTTCTGAAATCATAGCTGCCAAACGTCGCAGGGAGGGTGGCCACGCAGTTTGCCTCTGGCAACCCTCAGGGATCTCTCCTCAGGCCTTCGGGAAAGTTCTCTGAGAGAAGTCGGACCCTCCCTGCTTGATAACCTGCAGAAGCAGGGGGAGCAGAGGCCGAGCACCCCAGCAGCTCCCCGGCGGCCCCTCCCGGGCCAGGGTATGTGTTCTGCTATGAGGTCCGCGGACTTTCTCACTCATTATCCCCCTTCTTCCACCTTCCTACCAAGACTGTCCTCAGACCCCCGTTGCCCAGAGTGCCCCTGTGTTGCTTGAGAGCAGGCCGATTTCAGTCCAGACCCTCTGAATCCGAATCCCTGAGGGTAGAAGCACCAAAATCCACATTTTAAGTCCCTGCCCTGGGCACCCAAGGCTTGGGAGCCTCTGGGTCAGGCCTCGGCCTCGAAAGGTGGCTTGTCGTGGAAACCACTGGCCCCCTGTGTGTCTAGTATTTGAAGCCAGTCTCCAGTTCCCTTTGTATTTTGTTTTTGAAACACTTTGTGGGTGGGCGAGGCAATGCAGCCGAGTCAGTGGCTCTCAGCCCGCCAGATCACCTGGGGGTGCTTGGACGCCGCTATTCAGTTGCTGAAGCCGGGGCTTAGGCATCTCCGTGTTAAAAAATTCCGGGGGCACCTGGGTGGCTCAGTGGGTTGAGCTTGTGGCTCCGGCTCAGGGCACGATCTCACGGTTCGTGAGTTCGAGCCCCACATCTGGCTCTTAGCCTGCTCGGGATCCTCCTTCTCCCTCTCTCTCTGCCCCTCCAGGGGCGCGCACTCTCTCTCTCTCTCTCTCTCTCTCTCTCTCTCTCTCTCTTCCTCAAAAATGAATACGTAAACGTTAAAAAAAATAAAAATCCCGCTTCATAGCTGGTGTTGAAAGCCACCCCCCTTGGTGTGCTTGGCCGTGTGGGTGTTGGGTCCCGCCTCTGAGCAGCGGGCACAGGAGGAAGCCGAGTGGTGTCTCCAGGCCCAGCTTGGACACCCCGCTGAGAACCGGCTGTCCTCTTGGTGGCAGTGGTTCCGTCTGGACTGGGAAAGATCACATGTGAAACGAGGTCTCTGTAAACAACTTAATTACAGAGAAAACGGGAGTTCACACCGCTCGTTTCCTTACCCACTTGCCCAGCTCCTCTGGGAAGCGTGTGTGTTTTCGAGAAGCTTGTGGCAGGCGCTTTCATCATCCTGAGATTAATTATCCAGAGAAGAGAGAGGACGGTCCCCGCCTTGTCCAGGCTGCTTCGGGCGGTCCCTGCACACGTCTCCCGTGCTGCCTGGGGAGGGGGGTTCTCTTGGCAGTTCTGATCTCTTGTGAGATTTCTCTCTTCGCCTTGGCTCCTTATTGATCTGTGGATGCTTACGTTTTTTTGGCTTGGCTAAAAATAAGCACTTTTTCCTCGTTCCTCCTGGGCCGGGAATTGAAAAGACAGCCGTCGGACTTCAGTTCTTTGGAGTCGGACACGAGAAGCAGATAAAGGCCGACTGGTTATTCTTGCCCGTCCCTGTTCATGTGACTGGTTACGGGGCCCTGGAGGAGCAGGGCTGGAGGGTCCCGAGTCCCGTCCCCAGCATCCCCCCCCCCCCGGGCCGAGAGCTCGACCACCCCTCCGCCTCCAGCGTTTTTTTGTCAATGATTCAATCATGTTTCGGAATCTGTCCTCCTTCGAGAAGGATATTCTTCCTTTTCTGTTTGAGTGTTGCGTGCGGGCCGTTGCGTCTCTCCCTTCCCTGCCAGGCTGGGGGGAGGCAGGTGCGGCCCTGGGAAGCTTGCTGGGGAAGCACTCAGGAATGCCCTTACTGCCGGGCCACCTGTCACTGCACAGGCACCACATGCTGGCTGACAGAGTGGGGAGCCCACCCTGCGGTCAGGGGGCTGATGTCTTTAGGGGAAGGAAAGGCACCCCGAACAAATCATTTGATTTCAGTGCAGAGTGATCGGGGCTGAGCCGGAGGTGTGGTCCGTGCTGGGGTGGGGCAGGGGGTCTTGTCTAAGAAGTGTGAGGGCATGTCAGGGAGTTGGCGTGGCTCCTGTTGCCTCGGATGCTTGGGGCAGGGGTGGGGTGGGGTGGGGGGTGCTTGGAAATGCACCTGTGAGAAGGCAGAAGATGAGAGTCGCGTAGGGCCCTGCAAGTGCATGGGATGTTCCCCTGGCAGCATGTGTGGGAGGAGGGAGAAGCCAGACTCGAGGCACGTGGGCCATGAGGAGGGTCTCTCTGAGGGGATCGGGAAGGAGGGGTGGAGTTGGAGAAATGGAGGCTGAGTCTGGAGAATTAGTGGGGGGGTGGGGGGGTGGCGTCACTGAGTCCAGGGAGATGGCCCACGAGGACAGTCCCATGCCATTCTGTGATTGGACACGATCCTCGGTTGGGAGAAATTGCTTTTGTATTCCTTTCAGCCTGTTGCCCCCTGACCCATACAAAGGATCAAGAAAAGGAAACGCGCCCCACAAGCCATTTCCTCTGTCACTGCCTGGTTTCGACTGATCGCGAGTTGTAGTGACTTTCATTTCGTGAAAAACATTCGTTATGGTTGAAAACTTGTCACAGACGACAGCCTCCTTCCTGGCAAAGGTGTGGTGTTGGCCGGGGTTCCCTCTGCCTGTCCTGACTCCCGGCAGAAAGTGCTGGAGAGCTGGTCAGGCTCTGAGTGGGACTACTGCGGAGTCGGGTGGGCGAGCGCCTCTCCCCTGGGAGAGAAGCAGCGGACACATCCGGGGCTGGTTCCCCTTTCCTGGCCCTGTGGTCCCTCGTCCCTCCCTCCCCACCCTGTTGTGGGATCTCAGGCCAGGGCGCTTTCAGCGGATCCTGTCTCCATTTAGGAGCATTTGCTGGCTGATGACCTCACCAGGCTGCCCGGCCGGGGCTAAGGGTCTGGGGTCACTGTTGATAGAGGCTGTCTCCTCCTGCGGTGGGGGGGGGGGGTGCCCCTTGGGGGGGGGGTGCCCCTGCCCCTGCCATCCTCTCCTTTGCGTGGGAAGCTTCTCTGTCAGTGTCACCTGGAGGGTGTCGTGGTTTGCAGCCTGGGAGCTCTGGCTGAGCAGTATCCTGAAGGATGTTTGTTCACTGGAGGCCCTAGATCAAAGGGCTCAGATGAAGGCACTTGTCCCAGATCTTCGTGGCAAACACCACCCCGTGCGCCATCCACCTTACTTCTGAAACTCTTACGCTCGCCGGCCCTTAAGACCACTGTCGTCGGTAACGAGTGCAGGCGCTAGCCTTCGGCACGCCCGTGCCGGTGCCCAGCCCAGGGGACACAGGCCGCCCCTCCCCCTCCCCCTCCCCTGTGTTTAGGCTCTGAGTCTTAAAAGACCGAGGCGCTGACCCAGCTGACAGAGGCAGTGGCCCACAGATGAGGGCTGTCCCCCAGGACAGCCAGATCGCCCGAGAGAGCCCTGTACCTCCCCAGCGCTCACTCAGGGCGAGCACACGGCAACGAGCTACCGTTCTCCCAGACTGCAATCGGGAAACGTGATACCCACCAGGGGCCTTCTGGAACACTTCAGTACAGTCTCTGTGACGGCGAACCCTGTTCTCAACCTGTGAGTCAGGTGTTCCTTAGGGCCTGCCAGACTGGAGAAGCCCCTTGCGCCCCGCCCTGCTGCAGAGATGGCTAGATGTCTCGCTCCCTCGAAGTCACTTCCGGGGCGTGCAGCCTCCTCAAGGGTTTTCCTCGTCGGATTCTTGGTCGTCTGGTTGAAACAGCTGCCGCTGCCGCCGTTTTCCAGCTCCTGAGGTTGTCTTGTGGCCCAGATCTCGTGTCTCCCGGCAGGGAGGCAGTGCAGGGCCACTTAGGGTTTAGGAGCATCGGCTGTGGTTGCTGCCTAATTGCAGGCTTCTGGGGCCCACAGCGTGTGTGCAGCGTTAGTGGTTGGGGCGCTCTGTGATTGTGGTGGCTCTCGGGTCTGGTGTTGCGGGGAGGGAGGTTCCCGAGCTGAACGCGTCCCTTCTCCTCTGCAGTGACTCCGGGACAGGCCACGGTCGTGACAGGGACACGCAGGACTCCTGTGGCACACGGGAGTACAACACAAGTGTGGGGATCCTTGTACTTAGGGGATTGAAAGCTCCACCTGCTCGAGGTGTCGTCCCTCTCCGGGGCTGGGGGGGGCGGGGTGGGGAGGTGGCGCCTAGACCGGCTTAACGAGGTGGGCGACGGGCTCCACTTTGGTTTTGTTGTTTCACATCTCAGCCGTGTGAATACAAACAGACAGATCTATCGCACGGTCTGTGTCCAGAGCGGAAAATTTGCAGCCGAGTTCCCTTCGCTCTTAGAAGGGCGTGGCGTGACGGGACACCCGCGACACTGCTCCCGGGCTCTCGTCTCCGGGGGGGGGGGGGGGGGGGGGGGGGGGGGCTGGGCGGGCCGTCGAACGAGTGCGGCAGGGCTTCCCTGGGGGGGCATCAGAGCACGTGTGGGGGTGCCCCTGCGGGCCTCCCGCTCTGATTTAATCCTTACGGACCCTTCATGTCCCGCCGGCGCCTTCCCTAGTTACGCTGCAATTCAGAGTGACAGCCCCCCAGTGTGACAGCCTCCAGGGTGGGGATGGCTGCACGGGCTTGGGGAGCCACTGGGCCGCCCGACACCTGCTAGGTTGCCGTCCACCCCCGGGCTTCACTCAGGGAGCCGTCAGGTGATTTGGTGTCTGGGCAGCTGCCTGCCTCCCCTGTGCTCCTCTCTCTCAGCGCAGGGGACTCGCTCCTTTTTTCCGCCAAAGGACGCCAGAGATAGAGCACCCAGAAGACAGTTGACAGGCTTGAAATAAGAGACGGGATTTCATACGTCTCCCGAGGTGGCATACCTGCTCCCAGAGACTTCTGTTGGGATAAAACGGACAAAAATCCTTTTTGTGAAAAAAAACTTTTGAACCTCTTTCTGAAAGCTACTTTAGGAAGCTATGCTAAAACAGCTACCTCGAGCTTCCTCTTTTCTTCTGCTTTTGTTTTAGTCAATAGCTCCCCCCCCCCCCCAGAAGTGAATGTCTCCGTTGGAGTTGGGAGTTGGGGGGGGGGGGGGTTGCGTGTCTGCTCGTATTCTGAAAGGAACGTCTCCTCTCTTCTGTCGCATAAACCTTTCTTCTAGAGATGTCTTTCCTCCCCGTGCAGCGGTTTCAGGGTTCTTCTGGGTTGTTTGGTTTTGTTTTTCATCTTTTTTTGGTCTTGTTTTGCAACTTAAAGCGCTGCTGGTAAATCCTGTCCAGGGCACCTCTGTAGAGTTTTCTGCAGTGTCTGTTCTTCCGATAGAGGCTGTGCTGGACCACCCGGCCCTCCCCTCACCCCTGCAAGATGGCAGGAGGCACAGAAACTGCCGCCTTCCCATCCAGGGAGTGGAGTCAGCCTTCTGAATGGGGGCTGCTCCGTTGCTCGTCTCTGATGAGTTTCCCGGATGGAAGCCTGCCGTCTTCCGAGCACAGAGGAGCTCGCCTTTGCCTTTCCTTCCCTGAGGAGTCTGTTCCTGGAGTCTCAAAGCAACTCCCATAACCCCCAGTTAGGGCCACTGTATGCAACTCTTAGGACTGGGGTGCAGGTGTATTTCGTGCTTTTGTGTGACTTGACTCAGTGCTTTTCCTCTTTAAAGAAATTTTTTTTTTTACATTTATTTTTGAGAGAGGGAGGGAGAGACAGAGCGAGAGCACGCACAAGTGGGGAAGGGGCAGAGAAAGAAGGAGACACAGAATCCGAAGCAGGCCCCAGGCTGCGAGCTGTCAGCACAGAGCCCAACGCGGGGCTCGAACTCACAAACTGTGAGACCATGACCTGAACCGAAGTCGGACGCTTAACCGACTGAGCCATCCAGGCGCCCCTGCTCTTTTCTGTTTAAATTCCACTACCTGAGTTGTTTCCTTCCTGGAACATGACATTCTTCCTATTGGGGCAATACGGTCAGGTTTTGTGTGGCCTCCTGGATCAGATTTTGTAGCTTCGTCAGCATAGTGACTTGATGGTCCCTGTGGTCGCCTTCTCCCTCCTTGTGCCTCGAGTCCCTGCATCCTCTGGGAGGGAGGAGCCTTGAGGACGGGTTCCGGAGGAGCCTCGTGCTTGGATCTCTTGATTTGACCGTTCCCATTCAGACACAGCACGGCACGGTTAGATCCAGACGAGGGTAGGACAAAGGTGGGCTTGTCCCTCTGCGTGCCTCCAGGCAGCCAGTGGTGACGGCCCAGCCAGAAATGTAATGTCCTCAGAGCACAGGATGCTAAGGAGGTAGTGCATGGCCCATGTTTCCTTAGTAGGGCACTGAGACCCTGACTGCCCTTCCTCCCCAGCATGGCCCCGGGAGGAGAATTTCCAGTTCTCCGATCTCAGGATTGCCTTCCCTGGGGCACCTTCCCTCCTGGGCCAGGCCCCTGCCACACAGGTGTGAGGAAGGACAGCACAGCCCCTGGTGTTCATCTGGGTCCTCAGCTACAGGTGAACAAAAGGAAGGCCCTTGGAGGGTCTGGGTGTCGGGCTCCCTTTGACTTCTTTGACTCAGGCTCGAACCCGTGGCCTGTAAGTGTACCTGATACCAGTCTGGAACCTTGACCGTGACTCTTCCAAAGGCTAGAGCAAGGTTTTTCAGAGTTTAAGTCACAACCCACAAAGTAGGTCGTGAAACTCATTTAGGAGGGATGGCATCCGTATTTAAAAGAAAAATTAAGTAGAAGATATTGGGGCACATCACACATGGTAAAAAGAGGTCTATTTTCTAAGGCTCGTCACATATATAGGGACGTGTGTGCATATGTGCACAGGTATATGTACTATATATATATATAGTATATATACTGACGTATGAATTGAGTACTGGGTCTCTACATTGAATTGATTTCTTACTGTGGGTTTTGTCAAAAAAATTTGAAAGCTGCTGGGCTAGTGCATGGCCGGGAGAGGAATAAAGGGAGACACTGGGGAGCAGGATAAGTAGCTCATCTGGTTTAGAACACATACTTGGGGCGCCTGGGTGGCTCACTTGCTTAAGTGCCCTTGGTTCCTGCTCAGGTCATGATCTCACGGTTCACTGGGCTCTGCAGTGCAGAGCCTGCTTGGGATTCCCTCCCTCTCTCTGTCCCTCCCCTGCTAGCGTGCTCTCTCTCTCTGTCTCTGTCTCTGTTTCTGTCTCTCTCTCTCTCTCAAATAAATAAAATCACAAAAAAAAAAGGACGTGTATTTTATGTTTTGTGTGTGACAAGATGACCGTCATCGTCCTGTGCAGCCTTGGTCCGCCCTTCAGATGGTTCCTTCACATCACTTGTCATGAGGAAGGGTCCATCTTCCTCCATGGCCGTTCCCCATATCTCCCTTCATTTCCCACCCCGGCCCCATCCCCGTCCCCGGCTCCCGGGTGCACCTGCCCGGATAGTGATTGGCCCACCCTCGTTCACATTCTCAGGCTTTGCCTTCTTACCCTGTCACCTGTTTTATTGCCTTGTGCCTGGCTCTGGTTCAGGACAGAAAATCATTCGCGTCTCCCTGAGCCTTGGGTTTTCCTGTCCACCACCGTGAGTAAAACTTAATACCTGGTGACGTGACTAAAATGCATTCAGCCCTTCTAAGTACATTTAAAGGAGAGAAAACGAAAAGAGATGATGAAAACAAATCTGCTTGGTGCCATGCCTGGGATGCAGCAGACACACACTGATCGTCAGTTCAGTTTTTCTTACATATGAGAGTATTTCTATGGTCAGATTCGACAGACACCCTAAAGAGCAATTTATGAGGGCTCAGCCTTAGTTAACATTTTAAAGATCTTTTTTCCTTTTCTTTTTTCTTTTCTTTTTTTTTCTTTTCTTTTCTTTTCTTTTTTCTTTCTTTTCTTCCCTCCTTCCTTCCTTCCTTCCTTCCTTCCTTCCTTCCTTCCTTCCTTCCTTCCACAATAAGCACATTTGAGTATATTAGAAAAACAGAAAACATACCGGTAATGCGTTGAAACAAGCATTACAGTGACCTTGGTGTTAATTTACCCCAGTCCTCTTGAAAAATAAGTCGTAGAGAACGTCCAGTTTTGTCTGAGGACGCCTTCTCAACTCACCAGTCACCCGTCTCCCAAAGTGCCCTCCCGACCCCCCACCCCCACCCCTGCTCTCTTTTCATAATTCCAACCCAAAGGTCTCGGTTGTGAAAAGTTCCTTGTGTCAGACACGGTGAGCTCAGCCCGTCTGGCCGTGGCCCTGCTCCCCACTCCTGCGAAATGGATTGCAGCCATTGTTCTGGTCTCCGGCCCTCCTGGCACGCCTGCAGCCCGCAGGAGGCCGTAGGGCCTAGGGGCCTCCAGCCGGTGGCCCTCAACATTCACTCTCTTTCCTTCCCTGGAGTCTGGTGGAATTGATACGTTCCTAAAAGCGACTGGTGCCCCGGCCTCTTACCAACTTCTGCACAGATTGATGGTGTGGGCCTGTCTGCCTGGGTGTCTGTCTTCTAAAGACTCAGAAATGGTGTCTTTTTTCACCCATTATTTGGAGAGAACAATAAGTCTCTGTCAGATTAGCTTCTTGGAGGCCCGACGCTTTTTGAAAAGAGCTTGCATAATCAGAGTGTCTGTTGAGCTGTTATGCCAAGAACTTTTCCCCATTGTGCAAGGGGAATGTATATTTTGTACGTTTTGAATAGTGCACTGTTCAGTCCTGTCAGAAATCAAGCTGCCCTAACACCCTGTGCTTGGAATCAAGATGTGTGCCCTTCGTCCCACGATGGATGAGCTTTTCTCCACGTGGGGCGGATGCTTAATAGAGACGGGCCACAGGCCGTTAGCTCACTGACCTCTGTGCCCGCTTTCCCCCGCTGGGCCAGAGCTGTGCCTTCTGCCTCTTTAAGAAACAGCCTTGAGCCAGACGGAATGCCAACGAATAGGCACAGGTCAGTGTGAAAACCAGCCGCTGAGTGAGAGGTGTCTGGGCCCTTCTGTCTGTATACTCTGCCCCCCACTGCGAAATCTCGGGGAGAGAGGTGCTATTTATAGGTGTCCCCTCAAAAAAGATCTGATGGAACCTAACCCCCGTGGCCTCAGAATGTGACCTCCTTTTGAGGCAAGGTCTTTACAGAGGTCATCAGATGAAGCTAAGGTTATTATATTACGGTGGGCCCTATTCCAACATGGCTGGTGTCCTTAGAAAATGGGGAAATTTGGACTGAGACTTTGCTGGGGCGGGGCGGGGGGGTGGGAGGGTCTAGGTTTGGGACTTTGTTTTCCAGACCTCAGAGCACTCCCAGGTAGGGCGGCCCCCCGCTCGGTTTTAAGTACTAAAGTTTACACGTGGAATTCAGGAAACAAAACAGATGAACATATGAGCACTGGGCGTTGTATGGAAGTGACGAATCACTAAATTCTGCTCCCGAAGCCAATATTACACTATATATTCACTAACAAATTTGGAGGAAGAAGAGAGAAAGCACTTGAGTTTAGGTGCGGAGCCTGTGTCTGGCCTCCAAGCAGTTTCCCGGATTTGTGGGTTCCAACCTGTCAAAGGGCGTCACATTCCCCCACATCTGTAGAGCAGAAATCAGAGGGCACTCACCCACTGTGCTTTTGCCCGAGGGTTGTCGAAGCCATGCGTGCTGAGCTCTGGCTCTCTCTGCCCCACCTGCCTCTGGTTCTCTGTCTAGAATCTCTGTCTGCTCCCGAAGATGGGCCCACTGCCTCTGACCCATCACAGCCCACCTCTCTCTCCCACTCGGTGCTTCAGCTGGGCTGTCCGCAGACTGAGAAGCGGCATCCAGCTCAACCGGGAGCTCTTTCAGGACGGCCTTTACTTCAGATGTTTACGATAAAGAAATTCTGGCTTCTTCCAGAACCTTCAGAAACAGATCAGAAATTGAAGTGTTTGGGCATAGGTCATTAAGTTCCCTCCACCCCAAGTGCCACGAGGGGGGTAAAGCGTCGGGTGTGTGTGGCCAAATGGCGTCTGGTCCCTGGGAGAGCCGGTAGCAATGGCTCGAGACCCTCCGGGCACAGCCCCACGTGCAGATCCAGGCTTGTGGGTCTAAAGCTTTTATAATCTGAAGACCATTTCCAAGAGGAAGAGTGATTATAAACCCCAAACGGGGTTTCCAAGTGAGGAGTGCAGAGGGAGGAAGTCACAGAAGGTCAAGAATCACCCAGGCTGACAGGAGGAGGGAGTGCTGACCAAGAGAGCCGAGATAAGGGGCCAGGTCAAGAGAAGGCCCCGCGAGTTCCAAGAAATGAAACATCGAGGCCCACACGGTTTGCTCCCGGGCTCTGAACAGAGGATGGAAGTGTTGCTTTAAAAGGGCAGGGGCGCCTGGGTGGCTCAGTCGGTTAAGCGTCCGACTTCGGCTCAGGTCATGATCTTGCGGTTCGTGAGTTCAAGCCCCGCGTCGGGCTCTGGGCTGGTGGCTCAGAGCCTAGAGCCTGCTTCCGATTCTGTGTCTCCCTCTCTCTCTGACCCTCCCCTGTTCATGCTCTGTCTCTCTCTGTCTCAAAAATAAATAAAGGTTAAAAAAAAAAAAATTTAAAAGGGCAGATTCCCCACCTGGGCAGCTCAGTCGGTTAAGCGTCCCGACTGCGGCTCAGGTCACGATCCTCGCGGTTCCTGAGTTCGAGCCCCGTGTCGGGCTCTGTGCCAACAGCTCGGAGCCTGGAGCCTGCTTCGGATTCGGTGTCTCCTTCTCTCTCTGCCCCTCCCCCGCTTGTGCTCTGTCATTCTCTCTCTCTCTCTCTCTCAGCAAATGTAAGAAAAATTTAAAAGGGCAGATTCCTCCGTGGCTTCCACGTGACAGAAGAGGGAGGCGTTGTGTCCGGTCAGGAGACACCGTGGAGTCCGTGCCACGGACTTGGGTGCACTGGCCCTGTGGATGGCCGGCGCGGTGTGAGAGACACTTTGGTAGGACCCTTGGAACACAGAAGGTGGGGTGAGGGGAGGGAGGAGGTGAAGGTGACTGGGAGCTTTCTGTGGGCGATGGATAGAAATAGAGGGAAAGGCTTTCGTTCTCTAGGATGTGGGGTCATTGATCTGAAATGCTCACCGGACAGGACAGCACGTAGGCCTAGCTGGTTCGATGATGTGGGGCTGAGGTTGGGGAAGAGGAGGGAGCAGAGTACAGAGATTTGTAGCAAAGTCCTGGCTTCTGAATCCTGTAGGGAAAGGAACATGGTGGGGTCAAGCACATGACGAATTGGTTGCGTGTGCTAATTGGCCTCCGGGTGTGACTGCTTTCCAGCAGCTTCCGGTTACATGGCTAAGGTCTGCTGTGTTGTTTTGGGATGTGGTCTGGCTTTAGCACGGGTTTGCACTGTCATCCTAAGAAGTCTCCCTTGTCCCCGGTAGTCTGTCTTGTGCCTCTTTTGCTTTCAAGGTTGTTTCCTAAAACTGGTTCGTCTTTCGTGATGTCACCAGCTGTTTTCACCCTGTTTTCCAGACACTGGCTATTTTATTATCATTGGTCATGGAGCAGTTTGTGGCAACTGGGGACGGGGGTGCTTTACAGTGACCCATAACCTGCCACAGTTTCTTTAACTAAACTGCCTGAACTTTCTGATCCCCCTGGTGGGGCAGAATACGACCCGCAGGTTGTGGCTGCATAAAGCACTGTGGAACTCTGGGCCCTGACCCGCAAGTTGTAGGGTCTGTTTTTTATAGCACGCCTCCTCCCTCAATTTCCAGACACTTTCTACGGGTTCTGATTCGTTTCAGTCAGTGCCTAAAATGGAGAAGATGAAAAGCAGTGTTGGGGAGACCAGACACGTGAGTTACTTGAAGAATGCTTTCGTTCTCTAATTGGAGAGAAAGGAAATAATTAGGGAAGTGATCAAGGGCCCTAAAAGGCAAGGTCAGACTGGGCTGTATTACGCTACGATTTGGAGAAACCGTCACACAGGCGGTGAAATTTGAGCAAGAGCCCAAAAGACTATAGAGAATCCGTGAAGGCGTAAGGAAGGCCATCCTCGGAGAGATCTTACTTAAGGCCGCGAACGTTGTGGTCGTTTGACCTCGGATCGAACGCCACCTCCGTTTCCTCATTTAAAAGCAGAGAAAATACCGGAACTCACTGTGGAGATTTGGAATGGGCATTAATTGAAAGGGAATGAGCCACTGAGCACAGCGCCCAGCATGTCGTAAGCATAATTCCAGCAAATAAGAAAGTTGCCCTGTGTCACTATATACCTATACAGAATGACCTAATGAATAAAAAAAAAAAAAAAAAAAAAAAAAAAAAAAACCCAAACGATAATACCAAGTACTGGCAAGGATACAGGGCGGCTGGAACTCTCATGTTACCGGTGGGAAGGCAAAATGGCGCGGCTGGCTTGGAAAAGAGTTGGTTGGGCGGCTTGTCAAGTGAAACATACACTCCCGTACCATCCAGGAGTCCGGCTTAGACGTTTCTCCAAGAGCAGTGGCGGTGCGTGTGCGCACGGAATTCATGACGACCTCATTCCCATTTGCCCCAAACTGGAAGTCCCTTGGCTGTCCCCAGCTGGAGATCGGACGCACGAGCTGTGGTACCCCCACGAGGAGCGTGGCAGGTACACGGTGGGTTACCACCGCGCGGCAGAAGGAGAGCAAGTGCTGATGGACGGATCTCCACGCGCAAGGTGCGGGGAGTAAGCTGTCATCAAAAGGTCACTTACCGCATTTTTCCACTCACGTGACGTTCTGGAAAAGGCGAAGAAGCTATAGAGACAGAAGGCTGCTCGGGGGATGCCAGAGGCCGAGTTAAGGTATGCGGGAGAGTTTTTTGAGTGGGGGAACTGCTGTACGTCTTGCTTGTGGAGGTGGTTTCATGAATGCGCACAGTTGTCGAAACTCACAGAGCCGCGCACGAGAGTGGATTTCACCGCATGTAAAGCATACCTTAATTTAAAACAGATCATGAGCCAAGTGAAGGAACCGAGAAGGAACGCGTCGTATGTGGGGAAACTGCTGGAACAGGCCCGGGAGTGGGCAGTTGGGAGGGTCAGTAAGAAGTCAGCTCGGGTGGTGGGGCGCCTGGGTGGCTCAGTTGGTTAAGCGTCTGACTTCGGCTCAGCTCACGATCTCCCGGCTCGTGGGTTCAAGCCCCATGTTGGGGCTCTGTGCTGACAGCTCAGAGCCTGGAAACCTGCTTTGGATTCTGTGTCTCCTGCTCTCTCTCTCTATCCCCTCCCCTGCTCGCATTCTGTCTCTCTCAAAATAAATAAACGTTAAAAAAATTTTTTTTTTTTTTTTAAAGAAAGAAATGATCCCGGGTGGGTCGGGTGGAGCCTGGTTGCAGGGGGATTGGAAGTGTCCGTACCTGAGGGAACAAAGCAGTGAGCCCTCAGGACCACCCAGCCAGTGGGCGGCAGGGTGATGGTGGCATTTTGTGTCGCACAGGGGACAGATAAGGGCCCAGCCAGGGGCCAGTGTGTTTCTCCAGCTTGTGGGTCAAGCCTGCCCGCAGCGGATCTGTTGAGGACAATGTGGAGGGGTGGGGGGGTTGAGGCCATCGCTAACGTATGCTCCCCTTTCTGGAGATGGGGACACTAAGATGCAAAGTCCCTAGGCTTTTCTTTGGAAAAATGCCCAATATTGGGGCGAAAGCTCAGGCCTCCTGTGACACTGCCAGACTTTGCATACTGGACCGGTGGCTGGTCTGCAGAACGTTTTTAGCCAGAGGGCCCCCTCTTCCCCTGAGAGCAGGATCGGCCAGTAGGCGGGCAGTCCTTGAAACATCCCATGAGACAGCCGGCCTGGCCTCTGGTGAGAGTCCCTACCATCTCTCCCTGGAGGCCAATCAAGTCAGGTTCACTCTCCCTCGGGAGCTCGTGCCTTTTGCCATCCTAGCACGGCTAAAAATTGTGCACCGACAGTCGGTTGGACGAATGCTGTCTGATGGCTTTGCCCCCGTATCCGCAGAGCTGTGGACCACCGGCCTCCGAGGCCGTGTTTCCACGCGGCGCCCCGGCCCCTGCCGCTGGCTTGGCCGGCGCCTGTGCAGCGGTCTGTTGATTCTTGCATCACGTGCCTGAAGTGGGTGAAGGGGCAGACCCCACGTGTCTGCTGAGGACGCCGACACTGTCTTTTGATGAGACAAAAATCCGGGGTTGAAATAGAGCCATATCACAAGCGTGCTGTCTCACCCGTAGTCTGTAAACATGCGAGCTTGCCCAGCCCCGGGGAGAACACCAGCCGCCCTGCACTCTGGGCTGCAATCGATGTGATATTTTATTTACCCAGGGAGCTGTCTTCCCTTCTCCTCCTGGTTGCTCCTGCCTCCACAGAAATGTTATATGCGCGTGACTTGTATTTGCCCTTGAAGCCAAGTTGTCCTGCTGCTTTCTCTCCCGTGTTTAGTAATCCCCGGAGTTTATTAGAAGGGTCTCAAGGAAGGAGATACTCGTGTGAGACTGGGGTCAACGAGAGACGTCCACCTAATTATTTTGTTTCTTTACATGGATCCCCGCCCGGCGTGTTAGCCGGGGCTGAGCAAAACATTTAAAACTGAAGTCTCATTTGGGACCACACGAGCCAGACTTTTTCAGTGGGAAAAGGGTGGTCACTTTGCTCTGTGCTTGGCCCCAGGGCTGGACGCTGCCATGGCCAGCCGGAGGACCACACACCGAGTCCACAGGGAACCGTGGCATGTGCGGTGGCCTCGGGGTGCGGGTGCAACCGTGGGGTGTGCGGTGGCCTCAGGGTGCCAGATCACCCAGGGCCATCTTGGTTCCGACTGGGTGGCTGTACCACTAAACGCAGTGGAGACCAAATTGGATGTCTCAAGTGGGGCAGGGCCAGGTGAAAATTGGTCGGCTCTGAGAGGGAAATGGAGTTTCCCCACCACCTGTAGGCAGGCTGGCTCTGGCCACAGTGCTCCCCCTCTTCCCTTCGTCCCTTTTCTCCTGGCACCTGGTAGACCAAGATGCCTCTCGGGAGCCGGAATCCTGGGGGGAGTGCCAGCTTTCTCAAGCCCTTGGCCAAGCCCTGTTTGCCAGTTTGTTTCTAGCTCTGGAGGAGTTAGCCCACAGGCCTTCCGTTCCTGCCTTGTGACCCAGAATGACTCCCGAGAGCGTTGGAGGGTAGGGCAAGGAGGCTGAAGTCATAACCTCGTGGGGTGTGTTCTCCAGGAGCCACCCACCCGGGTGCTTCCTCCCTGGCTTCTGGGCCAGTGTCCTAAGTCTCTGCTCACTGGTCAGACCTTCCTCTCTTTTCTGCAGGATGACCACTGTCGTCTCAAAGTCCCTCCTCACTTCCTCCCACTGATGACTTCTCCAGCCCATCGTCCGTATCATAGGGAAGGGATACTTCACGAGTTTCAAGGTTGTAGTTTTTTTTTTTTTTTAATTTTTTTTTTCAACGTTTATTTATTTTTGGGACAGAGAGAGACAGAGCATGAACGGGGGAGGGGCAGAGAGAGAGGGAGACACAGAATCAGAAGCAGGCTCCAGGCTCTGAGCCATCAGCCCAGAGCCCGACGCGGGGCTCGAACTCACGGACCGCGAGATCGTGACCTGGCTGAAGTCGGACGCTTAGCCGACTGCGCCACCCAGGCGCCCCAAGGTTGTAGTTTTAATAGCAGTACCGATGTTACTGAATATATAGTATCCGTCAGGCACTCTAGCAGGAAATCCTGTGCGGTGACCAGCGACCGCTGTCCCCACTCTGAGGAGAGCTGAGCCTTAGGTCGTGCCCAAGAGCACAGCACACACCTTATACTCACTACACCTGTGATATTCCCGGCGATAGGGCCTGACCATGCACAGTTATCTCTGCCTCTCTGCCAGCTAGCTAGCAAAGGACCTGGCGTATAGTAAGCATGAAGTAAGAAAAAACCCCAAAACTTGTTAAATGCATAACTATATCAGAGATGGCTTCTGAAGCACAGAAACTCAGCCCGGCTGATACACAGGCTCTCCTGGATCCTTTTTTCTATTTACTCAGGGGGAGGTATAATATCTAAAATGGGGGCTGTTGGCTCCTACTGTGTGGATGGTATTGGTTTTGCTTCATGCAGAATCCGTTGACTGATTGGCCTTTCACCTCGCGCTCCCAGAGTTTTTATGGGCGACGGCCACGGAAGATCGCTTCCTGTTTTGTGTAAGCTGCTCTTGAGGATTTCCTGTATTATTTCATTCCCCATCCTTGTCGTCATCTGGTGCTGCCTGGCAAGTCACCCGGAACGTGGTGGCCTGGTCCCTGGGGCTGTGTTCCGAGAGGGCAAGTCCGCTTACAAGCCCCGCCTTGCCTGGTGGTCCCAGGCTTCCGATTGGCCAGAGGAGGTCACGTGGCCAAGCCTAGCGTCCGCGAGGGGAGGGCCCTTTTACTCCAGCGCCCGTGGAGGGAGGAGCCGAGAAACGTGACCCTGTTTAATCCACTGCAATCAATCCGTTACTTTCGGGACAAATTGCGGATTTTCCACCAGAAATTCAGTCTCTCTTGAGGTACTTATGACTTCACTTGGGAGCCAAAAACGCAGTTAGTTGCAGCATACATAGCCTTCGGACTCTGGTCTGAATTGAGATTCCGACTTGATCACGTACCATTTTGTCTTTGGCGGGTTACTTGCATCCATATATTCTGGCTAATGACGGAGTCTCATTATATCCTAATTCTCGTTCCCCTTACTCCTCTTTTACTTCTCTCCCTGGGAAGCTCAGAATTAAAATTCAGGGCGACCACAGCATTTTGCTTCCTCATTTCCTCAGTCTCGGTGTCTCATCTCTTTTACATTGCTATTTAGGTTTTTGGTTTTAAGCTACCCAATCCCTTTTGGAAGCAGATCGGGTATAAACCTTGGGTAAGACCCACTAGCAAAATTTCCTAAAAACTAAAAACTTCCCGGCACTCCTAGTTCATTGGGAAGTTGTGCTGGGAAGATTGAGGGTTATAGTGCTATTGCATAAGCCCGTGTACACAGGAATGAAAGTGAGTTTGCATGTCCTGCTTGATTGGACTCAGATGAACTTTGCCGTTTTTCGCAACCATGTAAACCAGCCAGCTCTCTAGTGCGTTCCTCCCAGCACTTACTATATCTGGTCGGACACATCGTCAAGGTTGTTACGATGCGGCTTGGATATCGGAGCATATGCGGTGTTCCCATACACCTACTCTAATCCTCTCAGAGTCTAGCCTTCTGGATAATGCTGCCAAGAATTAGAGAGACTGTGGGGTGATTGGGTGGCTTGCTCTTGGTTGGGCGTCTGACTGTCGGTTTCAGCTTATGTCCTAATCTCACGGTTTGTGGGTTCAAGCCCCGTGTCGGGCTCCACGCGGATAGCACGGAGCCCGGTTGGGATTCTCTCTTCCTCTGTCTGTGCCACTCCCCTGCTCATACATATTCACTCTTTCTCAAAAACAAACAAACAAGAACCATTAAAAAAAAAAAAGCAGTAGATGGATCATTTATAAAGTTCTGGAACCTGGATTCGCATCTAGTTCTTTCTTGTTTCAAAGCCAATGGACACATCAATCTTTGGCCTGTAGAGAGTAAATTAGCATGTAAATAGGCTCTTTGGAATGCAGCATTAAAAAAACAAAACCCTACGTTGAAAGAGAGTGTTAATTTCTCAGACCTCAGTGCAGAGATGAGATACAAGCACCACTTGGACAGATTCTGTGGAGTCCGCACTTCTTGGTGGTGATTCCTGAATTCCATAGACTCCGTGGGTCTGCAGTGGAATGAAGGCTTGTGACTGGTTATCAGTTACTATGGGGTCTTGGGTAACTCAGGTGATTTCTTGTGCCTTAGTTTTCTCTGCTACAAAATGGAGTGCCGTATGACTTATAAGGTGATTGTGTGGGACAGGGGCTCACTTTTTATTGAGAACCTACTGTCGGTCCTTGCCAGCATCATCATGATGCATGTTACCTCATTTAATTCTTGCAACCTCACCGTGGATGGAAGACGTGATTCCTGTTGCCGTGAGCTCCGGCTCAGGAAATCTGAATCTGCCTGCAAGGCCTGAGCTCTTTGCAGCAAATCACCTTCTCCCCATCTTTCCCGTTATGATTAAACGAGATAAAGTGTGTGAGTAAGGAGAACAGCGTTTGAAACGCAACATTAGCGTAACTTACAATTTTTCTGAAATGGAATCAGAGACGGTAAGAGGAAGGATGGGCGGTCCCCACTTACTGTCTAACAAACTGTGAGCCAGACACTTCACTTAGATGAGCCGGATTTAGCTATTCTAACTATCCGAGCAGGCACTGGGTCAGCCAGTCCATCCCTGAACTGGCTGGGTGTTGTGGATAGAGCACGGACCCTGGACCACTCAGATCGGGGTGTGACGCTGGACGCGGCTGCGTGCCTTTGATCCTCTTTTTGGTTCTCAGTCTTCTTGTCTTCGAATGGGGGCGTTAATACTGCATCTCAGTGAAGAATGAGAGAAGCAGCATCCTACAGCTACCCTACCGCTCGTGGCGCAGAGCGGCCCCACTTCTCTGTATGTCAGTTCTGTGGAGGTGGCGTCACTGCTATTGTTAGCTTCATCCCGTCCGTGTTCTGCATTGGAGGGACAGGGGCAGTTGAACACGTAGGTTCCTGCGAACCCAAGGTTCGTGTCCAGTGTACCTCTTAGTTCCAAAGGTCAGTGCCAGCAGTGGCCATAAGCACACCAGATCAGTTTCGTCTTTTGTTGACCAGTTTCTTGGAGGGAATGCTCGGTAGGGGAAGAGATGGACACAGAGAAGAAGGGCCCCTCGGCAGGCCTGGAAGGGCCAAACCCTGTCCGGGACAGCAGGGACCTTCCCAATTCCTGAGGGAAGATGGAGACCTCCCTGGGTTCTAGAATAGCGTCTTCGCCTAACGCCTTGAGAGCAGAGGCCAGGCTCACAACCTCTTTCTAGAAACAGCCCCTGTGCCGCCCCCGGGGTTCTCCAGCTGCTTTGGGCGGTCTTCCCAGCCTGCCGCCAGATACCAGCCAACTGCCATAATGCCTTAATGATATGAAATAGTGCATAGGTTTGAAGTTCCAACCTAAACATGTCTGTGTTTCAATTTATTATTCATGAAGGTAATTTAAAAACATGACAGAAAGTTTGAGAAGTAGAGACAAAAACTCATTATTCTTCACGCTAACACAACCCTTTTTTATTTTAGGGCATCTCATTCCAAGCTAATCCATATGGCTACGTATTTTTATATAGTTGTTTCATTGTGTACATAAAATTTTGTTTCCTGCTTTTCCCTTTAACACATTATAAGCATTTGCATATGGCTGTGTGATCCCTATAATTATAATTTTTAATGGTTGCATAATACTCTTTTGAGGGGCTATAACACAATTTAAGCAGCCTTCTTCCTGGGGACTGTTTTAAGTTTTTTCTTTCTTTTTTTTTTTTTTTTTTTTTTTGTCTCAGAAACAATGCTACAACATTCATGCAGAACGCTTGCTCCTGATCTCGGGTTAGTTCATTAGGATAAACTCACAGAAATGAGATTTCTCAGCTTAAAGGTTGTAAGTGTCTTTCCAGCTCTTGATAGGTGGTGCCCAGTTGAGTTCCGGTCAGGTTGAGCTCATCTACACTGTCTCCTTTTGCTTTTTAATAAGATAGCGGGATGTTTGCAACCCGTGTTGTAATCCCGCGTGCTGGAATAGTGTGGAAAATGTCCCAGCTGTTGCAGGCAGAGAATGGATGTGTAAATAAACCTGCCAGGGGTTGAGGGATCAAACAGCTTGCCCCCGACCGGCACTGTCCGTCCTGTCCCCTGGCAGAACACAAGAGGGAGGGAGGTTCCCAGGGCAACCAGCATCCCTGGACCAGACATTGCCGGCTGGGCTGGGGCTTCCCCTGTTCTGGGGTGCAGGGCTCCACTACGTACCACACAAACTAGGGGCTGGATGCGAACGCCCCACTTGGCCCCCTCTGATCTGATCTAAATAACCTCCCAAGAAAAGAGCGTGGAGCAGTGGAAGAAAACAGTGTTTTGGGACAGGCTGGCGTGGAACCCGGGCTCAGGCTGTACTACGGCAACCTACTTTCCCCATCTGTTTACTTCTCCGTAAAGTTGGGCTAACGATGTATGACCGTGTTCTGTTTGCGCAGATCCTTTGTGAAAGAAGAATTTGCAACTAATAAAAGGAAGTCCCGGTGAGAAAAAACAGATTTGGGCCAGCCATCCTAGGGCTAGGGGCGGGGGGGGGGGGGGGGGGTCTCGTTCCTACGGCGGGCAGGGAGCCATCGCGCCCTGAATGAAGAGAATGCTCATGAGAACATGTACATTTTAAACTAATCAAGGTGAATGCTGTATAGTTCCTGTGTGCTGCTGCTCATTTGTTAGCAACTTGAGATGGTTTCTCCCCACCGCCTCACGGTGATGCTCCTGAGTGTGTTTTCCTTGCTTTGCGTGCCTCACACGTGGAATTTTCCAGTCCTCCGGCCACATTCATTGGTTTTCTGAAAAGACCCACGTGGGTCACCATCGTCCTACCTACTCACCTTGCCACGAATTATCATATATTTTCCCAACACCTCCCTCCTCAGCCCTCAGGTTGCATGGCCTTGGCCTTGGCCCTGGAGGTGTGCTGGGCTCCCGCTACCCTCCCCTTCTATCCCAGGGCAGCTTTGGGGAAGCCACCTCCTCTCTGCCTCGCTTCTCTGTTTCTTTCCTTTTTCCAACGCCCAGGTCTCTCTGAATTTAATTGTCCTCAAAGGAAAAGGAATTGAAATCCGAGCTGTACTTGAACTGAGCGTCTCCCCTTTGAGGGGCACGGGTAAGGTCCTGTGAGGGGAGCCTCAGGGTGGGGAAGAATTGCCGTATCCGCCTTGGTGGGCAGAGGAACAAGCGAGAAAACACCAGTTCCGGCCCAGTGCTGGGTATGGGGCGAGGGTTTGGTAAGAGATCCTCCCTCCCACTCGCACCTGGTCAGCTGTACCTGGGCTGTGCCACCAGGAACTTCTGACCCTCACGCTCTGGGATTACGTGAGGGACAAAAACTTAATTGAAAATGTTCCATTTAGTTCCCAACCCGGGGCCCCTTGGAGCGCTTTAAGGCGTGTCATTCTAGAACTGACTTCTCTCCCGGAGATGCTCTTGAAAACAGATCTGATGCCCAGGGAGGCTCTTTCTCTTAGACAGTTCTTGACGCCAGTGGTTACAGAACCGAGCAAGGAAGGAACCAACTGTATGGACCTTAGGTGCCCAGGGGAGGGATTTCATCAGTAAATGTACGAGTTAGTGGCACCTGCTTTTGACAGGGTAGCGAGCATTGCAGTGCAGTTCTGTGAGACCCCATACACCTCTGAGCTGAAGCAAAGCGGGGACGCAGCGTTGCCACGGTATTGACAGAGAGGTCCGGCTGCTGCCAGGCATAGGGGAATCCTGGTGGTGATCGGGGTGAGGGAGAAGGTGGGGCAGCGTGGGTAGAGGGCAGTGGTTGGGGGGGGGGGGGACATCTTGGCGGTAAAAGGCTGGTGAGGGTGCCACCTGTCTGTCCCTGCTGGCTGCTCGACACCTTGCCGTGCTGACTGCCTGCTTAACCTCTCTCTTACCCCTTTTTTCTCCTCTGTTGGGAATTAATCATTTATTAACACTTTAATATGCAGTTGAGTTTTGCACACGTCACAGGAGAAATGATATTTCTAGAACACAATTCTTTTTTTTTTTCTAAAAAGACTTTTTCTTGGGGTGCCCGGGTGGCTCAGTTGGTTAAGCGTCCCAACTCTTGATTTCAGCTCAGGTCATGATCTCACGGCTTGTGACATCGGGCCTCAAGTCGGGCTCTGTGCTGGCAGTGCAGAACCTGCTTGGAATTCTCTCCCTTCCCCCCTCTCTCTGCCCCTCCCCTGCTCATGCCTGTGCACACGCTCCCTCTCTCCAAAATAAACATTTCTTAAAAAGCCGTTTTCTTGTCAAGTTTGCGGAAAGTCATCATTTCTCTAAAGTAAGAGAACCTGCTTCAGCTAACGTTGAAAATTCCAGAACAAGAAGCAGCAGTTAGAAAGCGGCTTTGTCGCAGACCTCCCTCCCCGAAATCGGAGACGCTATTTCTCTGATTCTAGGAAGAAAGAGGTGGAATCCGATCACGCGATTAAAAAAATGAGGCTGTAAACGACTCCTTAAAATAGCAGGTGCTCAGCTAACTTGGAGGCTCTGGATTAAAAAACTGCTGCTCTTGCCTTCGGGAATGTTTATGACTTGGCCCCAGAGCCGTCTTGCTTCATAAAATCTTATTTAGGAGCAGGGATGCAGAAAAGCTGCATGTTAATAGCCTGCCTCGTGCCCCCCCCCCCCCCCCTGCCCTGGGCCACCTAGTGCTTTGGTCATCTACTGTGAGCCTGGGCGTTTAGGATGGATTGATTGCTCTTGAAAAGAGAAAATGGTGGTGTGAAATAGATTGCTCCTGGGCTCTGTGTCTCAATGCAAAAATTGGCTTTAAAATCAGCATTTATCAAGAGATTCACACCTTAGCTCCCTGCCGGGAGAGGGAGTGGGATTGAAATTGCTATTAGAAAGTGACAAGACACCCTAGAAATACGTAGTTGACAGACGTTGAACCAGGAGTGTTTAATGTAATTATTTTCCTTTTATATAAATAAGATCTCTGCACACATTTAATTTAAAAAATTTTTAAACTATTTTTTAGAATAGCTTTAGATTTGCAGGAAAAAAAAAAATGGGAACTTAGTACAGAGAGTCTCACAGACCCTGCACCCAGTTTTCCCTATTACGACCATCTGAAATTGGTATCCTACAGGGGCATCTGGGTGGCTCAGTCGCTTAAGCGTCCCAACTCTTGATTTAGGCTCACATCATGACCTCACAGGTCATAGGATCAAGCCCCACGTTGGGTTCTGCACCGACAGCTCGGAGCCTGTTTAGGATTCTCTCTCTCTCTCTCTCCCTCCCTCCCTCCCTCCCTCCCTCCCTCACGTGTGCACATGCTCTCTCTCTCTTTCTTTCAAAATAAACATTAAAAAAATGAGTATGATACATGTATTATAGTTAAAGAACCAATACTGATATGTTGTTATGAACTGGAATCCCTACTTTAGTCAGATTTCTTGAGTTTTTCTTTGAGTGATCATTTTAGGCTCCTCTGGGCTATGACGGTCTTCAGCCTTTCTTGCCTTTGGTGACCTGGATGGTTTTGGGGAGTCCTGATCAAGGATTTGGTTAAAAAAAAAAAAAAAAACTACCCCGTGTTTGAGGTTTGTCTAATGTTTTTCTCCTGATGAGACTGGGGTTAAGGGTTTTGGGGAAGAAGACCACAGAAGTAACAGACGTATACCTGTTAACCAATCAGTGAATGAGCTAATGAGGGAAGGCAGGTCCCTCAAATCGGAGGAAGGCAAGTTTGATGTTCTCAGTGATGAGACTTCATGTCTAACTTGTTTGGTGCCTTACAGTCTAGCGGAGCCCTGGCAACATTTCATGGGCTAGGACGGATCAATTTACCATGCCCACGACACACCCCAAAACCTTTCCTCGGTGCATCTCAGGTTCTAGAGTTTCTGGATTGAGCGGGCTGGGGCACCGATGGACCTTGCATCTGTACGTGGCCATGGGGATCTAAACAGGAAGATGATGACTAAATTAAGGCAATTGGCCGTGTACGGAGAGAGTGGGCAGGGTGATGCCCCTGGCCCTCTGCATGTTAGAAAAGTTAAATAACAGGGGAGAAATAGCAGTGCTATTCTGACTCACGACTTCGGTCCACGGGATCGTTACAGCTTCCAAATAACCAGCAGCCCCCACGGTACTGCTCGGCAGCCTGCATTTCTCTGAGACGACGCTGCGAACCAAACAAAGCCGTGACCTTTATCATAGTGTGTTTTTCATTTGTGAGCAAGCAATCATGTACGAAGCAGCCTGTGACTTGAACCCACCGTAGACACTTGGCCCTTCCATTTTAGCAGCATTGGGTTTCATGAGCTCAGTTGGAGTCGTGAATGGGGAAAAAACCGTAAGTGCATCAGCGAGACTGGTGGCTCTTAACCCTGACTGTGCATTAGCGCTGCCTGGGGAGCGTCTGGAAAACAGTCCAGCTGGATCCCATCCCCAGAGGTTGTGATTCAGTTGGCTGGGGCAGGACCAGGCCTTGGAGAAAGCCGGGAGACTTGGGCTTTCTGTCTTGTTTCCTTCCCCACTGCTCTACACAGGTCCCGATTCTTCAGCTCTTCCTGTGTTTTGACACTAACGTGAATAAAGGTTTTAGAAGCTGTCCGGAGGTTGCTGTTGGAAGCTCACCCTGAGCTTTTTCTACTCCTCCAGCTTGTGTGACCAGCTCTCCCCCAGCAATGAAACCTGGGCTGGGGGAGTTCTCACTGGTGCCCTTGGAGAATATTCAGAAATGGTTGAGCGACTGAGCCAGCATAGTTCTGGTCTCTACAGTATGTTATGCCCCCTTGCTATTCTGATTGGGAGGTAGGGGAATACTTTTCCTCTTAAGTTATTGCTTTCAGTGGGAACTTATTTAGAAGTGGAAATCTTTTTTTTTTTTTTTTTCCTCTAGTTACTTTCATGTCTCATTGCTTTGATTTAAAAAAATGTTATTTAAGTGAAGTTGCTGTATGATGTTATAGAAGCTCTCTCTTTTATAAATGCATAGTGTTTGTAGGGTACAGGCTTCTGGTTTTAACAGATGTTTGGTCAGGGTTCAAAGTGATCTGACTACTAGCCTAACTAAAGGGGCTTTTCCTTGGGTATTCTAACATTTTTAGACTGTTTCCCAGTGAGTTAAAATTCCATTCACCAATTTATTAACAGGTCACACACCCTATTTGGAAAGAAGAATTTCAATAGTGACACCTCACATCAGCAGGTTTTTTTTTCATCCTCTCATAAAAAGACCTAGGAATTATTTCCCGGCACTATCCTGGGGGGGGATACCCACCCGGAAACATTAGAAACAATAAATAGTCCTTCTGGTTCCTCTGTAGATCACTTTATAGTGAGAATGCTGGGGTGTGGGAGTTCTTGGTCTTTAGCGGGGAACTAAGTCGACTCTTAAAAATTTGCTTCCAGGTGGGGGCCCCTGGGTGGCTCAGTCGGTTAAGCATCCGACTTCGGCTCAGGTCATGATCTCACGGTTCGTGGGTTCGAGACCCACATCGGGCTCTGCGCTGACAGCTCAGAGCCTGGATCCGGCTTCAGATTCTGTGTCTCCGTCTCTCTGCCCCTCCCCTGCTCATGCTGTGTCTCTCTCAGAAATAAATAAACGTTAAAAAAAATTTTTTTTTTTTTTTAAATTTGCAGGGTGCCTCGGTGACTCAGTTAAGAATCCAGCTTCGGCTCAGGTCATGATCTCATGGTTCGTGGGTTCGAGCCCCACATTGGGCTCTGTGCTGACAGCTCAGAGCCTGGAGCCTGCTTCGGATTCTCTGTCTCCCTCTCTCTCTGCCCCTCCCCCACTCTCTCTCTCTCTCTCTCTCTCTCCAAAATATTTAAAAAACAATTTTTTTTTTTTTTAATTTGCCCCCAGGTAAACAATTCAGTTAGTTTTCAGTGTCACTGGGCTGTGGAAATATAAATGATCATATCTTTTCAACAAATCTGGCAACCTGGCCTTTCCCCCCACCCCCGCCCCCAGAACTTGAATGTTTTTGTCCGGATTGGTTGTGGTCGAGGTGCTACTGAACAGTCATTAAGTAACAGTGGAAAGTAGACAATTGAAGAGAAAAAAAACCAAGTAGTCATTCAGAAGGTATTTTTGGTTACTTAATCTGCCTCCGAGCATATGGTCTCGTCAGCTGAAAAAATTTAACAGTGAGAAACTATATTTCAGTAACGGGAGATTAAAAACAACCTATTTATTTTCTCCCCCCCCCCCCCCCACGGTGATATTTTTATCTCTGTTACCAAATACAAGTGTTAGCCACTTAACATTTACAAAGGCAGCCTTTGATGCGCCCACAATGGGCGTCCACCTTTCTCGTCTTGGTTTTACGCGTGGAGGTATGTTTGCTTCCGGGGTGATTTGGGATCCAAACACGTTACCCTAAGTGGCATGAGTCTTTATGTTGGCCTGTGGACAAGAGGTCCACGTGAGATGAGGGAACATTTTACTGCGCAGGCTTGCCCCTTTTGTGACTCTGCTCTCGGGCTCTCATCGCCTCGTGGCCCCCATGTGTGGATAACTGACTGGGCTGTAGCCGTGTTCTGTCCTCCCCTCCGCCACCCTTCAGGTCTTGGGCATGGAATGAACGTAGTGGTTTCAGAACACGTTCCCCAGTTCTTTGGCAGTCTTCTTCTGCCAGAACGTGGGCTCCGATTCCCCTCCCCTTGAACGTGGGCTGGACGTAGGGATGTGCTCCCCGCCACCAGAATGTGGCCGGTGTGACGGTGTGTGGTTTCCAAGACTAAGTGGTGAAGGGAGTCCTGGCGTCTGCCTCCCTCCCTCTGTCTGTCTCCCCCCTCACCTTCCCCTCCCGTCAGATCTCTCACCGTGGGGGAGGCCAGCTGCCGCGCTGCGAGGGCACTCGCGCCGCCCTGGGCAGGAGTCCGTGGTAAGGCCCTGCGGCCTCCACCGGCGGCCGTGTGAGTGAACACCCTTGGGAGCGGCCCCTCAGCGCGGTCAGACCCTCAGATGGTTGGCGGCCTCTTGAGAGACCGTGAGCCGGGACCACCCAGATTCCTGACTCTGAGAAGCTGGGTGAGATAATAAACGTTTCTTGTTTCAGGCTCCTCGGTTTTGAGGGAACTTGTTTTGCGCTGGCTGATAACCTGATAAGTCACTTAGCCCTTGCCGATCGCTTTTCCCATCTGGGACAAGAAGGGTTGGACCTATCGGTGCCCTTAACAAGTCGATGGCGATCTGTTAGTACGGAAAAGGCTGCTTGCGCAGCCCGCTGGCCCTCGCTGTCCCCGCCCCAACACCACCACAGAGGCCTTTCTGCCTCCACACCCGTGACCCGGAAGCAGCTTTCACAGCCCTTCCCTCCGCAGCCACTGACACCTCTCTGGCAAAAGCCAAGCCCAATTTTTATTTATTTCTTCTTACTTTTTTTTTTTTTTTTTAATGCTTATTTTGTGTGAGAGAGAGAGTGCACACGCGAGTGGGGGGGAGGGGCAGAGAGAGGTGGGGACAGAGGATCCAAAGCAGGCTCTGTGCTGACCGCAGAAGGCCCGAGGCTTGAACTCACAAACTGAGATCAGGTCTTGAGCCGAAGTCGGACACGTGACCGACTGAGCCACCTAGGCCCCCGCTTCTAATTTTTTTAATTAATTTTTTTATTTCTTCTTATTTTGAAACAAAGATCATACTGGGAATATGACGGGGAATATTCCTTAAATAAATAAAGCTATATTTACACCGAATTAATTTTTGTAACTATGCCATAAACCAACCTATTGGATTGACTATTTCTGAAAAACGTGTCATTTTATTAAAACCTACTGCTCTTTTATCTTCTTAGAAACGAGATGAATTTTGGCTGCTGCTCTCTCTAATTATGCTAGATAAATAGACATCACTCCGTCATTTATTTCTATCTGATCTCAGTCCCAGCCTGACTTGATCACCATTTGTGCTTCAGGTAACAGACTGCTTCTGTTACCCATTCGTAAGAACAGCGTGGGCACAGTGTGTATCTAGAACTTCTAAAGACTCTGTGAAAACTCACCCAATTCAGATACGCTTAATAATAGCTATGAGCCCAGGTACGTGAGTGAGTGGGAGGACAGGAGATTGCGTTTTGCATTATCTGGGCTCATATGCCCTTTCCCAAGGGAGAGACAGCCTCAGTGCCAGAGGTGAGGCTCTCTCCGGGTCTTTCCCACACTGTGGTCCAAACAGTAAAGACGAGTGGGGGGTGTGGGGTGGGGGGTAGCAGCATCCTCCCTGCTCCATGATCGTTGATATGGGTGGCAGACCTCTGGCTAAAGAAACCTCCCTGAGGGAACCCACTTTGCAGCCTGATCCGCAGTCCCGTGTTCAGCCTGCATTAGTCATTCTGCATGTCAGTTCCATGTCAGTATCCCTCCTCTGCAAGCCAGAGACACAAAGCAGAGAGGAGGCTGCCGACCCCGGGGAATAACAGCAGGCTGACCGGATCCCAGGCCTTGAATGCTCTGCAACTTCTGACCCAGCATCAAACCGCATCATTACTCCTCTAATCTTAGCCGTTTCTACTCGTCACTAAAAAGAGGACCTGCCTGTCACCGCATCATTTTCTCTTAAATGGGAGGAAACAAACAGATCAGTTGGTAACACGTCCCGCCTGTCAGCGGGTCCTGGGCCCTGGAGCCTTCTCCACACTGTTGCATTTCACACGTTTCCCCTTTGAAACGAGCCTCCACACCCCCTCCCCACCCACCCCCTGGTGTAAATGCGTTTCATCATGTATGTAGATGTATTGGGGGGGGGGTGTTGTCATGAAAAGCTTCCACTGCAAAGTGGGCAAAGCCAGTCAGATCAATCTGAGTAAGTAGCGTGAGGGTGTTTGGCCCCAACTCTGTTTATTATCATGTGACCAACCTGAGACCAGTGCCACACTTGGTGCCATGGGATACACCAGAAATGTGACAGAGCCCTCCTGCCCTCCAAGGACCTGAAGAGCTTTTGCATACCAACCATGTGAAATGGGTGGAAAGCATAAAAAAGTGCTGAGAATACCCGGTACCCAGGAACGCCAAGGGCAGGCAGGGACCATGAGACCTTCAGCCCGGTACCGCAGTGGAGGGAGGGAGGCTGGTGACTTCCTCAGATCCCTGTGGCGAGACCCCGAGGCTCCAGCTCATGGGCCAGGGCTCTTCCCAATTTGTCGTGTGTCCTGCATCTCCCTCTGCCCTGGGACCCGTTCTCACTTGGCTCATACCCCCCACCCCCACCCGATGGTCTCACATGCCCACCAGCAGCTTCGATGGCCTCCTGCCTTTCCAGAACTCCAGCCGTGTGTCTCCTGTGTCTGCCAGGTACCTCCTCTCGGTTATCTTGCGGGAACCTCCACATTTCCTGAACAGGCTCGTCTGTATCTCCCAGCTCCCCTCCTTGCCCCACTCAGACAACTTTCTCGTGTTCCTTAGCGGTGAATGCCCCTCCTGTCTGAAACGCCCAGGTCAGAACTCTCCATCTCGGATTCCTTCCTTCCTTCCTGCTTTCCTCTTCCAATCCTCGCCCTGTGGTCGCGCCGGTCTCCTCTCTGCATCTCTAGGACCCTTGCTGCATTGCCCTCGTGGCCCCCTGGCCTCTCTTCTGTCCCCTCCGTCTGCTCCCTACACTACAGCCAACGCGATGTTTCTGGAACGGAAGTCTCAAGTCTCAGTATCTCACCACTTCCATGCCTTCCCATTTTCTACCTTTCATTTTCTTCCCTCCACCAGAACCCTCATCTCCCCCAGAGCCCCATCATTTCTCCTTGCCAGGTCCATTCTTGACCCCTCAGATCTCTGCTAAGGTGTCACTTCTTGGCCACAGGCTTCTTGGAGCCTTCCCCACACTCTGCAGGGTCTGTGGCACTGTGCCATCAGGTGGGATGCTTGTTTGCGCCCGAGTGGGCACGCTCAGCCAAGGTGAACCTGCCCACTCCTCGCTGTATCTCTGGGGACGTTCTTCCATCTAGCAAAGGCCACGGGTCAGGGTTACAGGAGGAGAGTGGAACATGACAAGCGTCTGGGAGGGTGAGCTGTTGACAGGGGGTGCATTGTACATGGGCACCGGCTGTCTCAGCCAGTGAATCCGATCAATCATCCTGAACAATTAGGAATTTACAGTGATCAGACATATCCTGAGATGAATGAATGGCTAACACATTGTTTTGCTTTACTCGTGTCTGTCTAGCTGGTAGTGGGGGAAGTTATTTTACCTAAAGGCAGTACAGTAGAATGATTGAGACCGTGGACTCCGGTACTGAATCCCCTGGGGTTTGGGCACCTGGGTGGCTCAGTCGGGTAAGTGTCCGACTTTGGCCCAGGTCATGATCACGCAGTTTGTGAGTTCGAGCCCCGCGTCGGGCTCTGTGCTGACAGCTCAGAGCCTGGAGTCTGCTTTGGATTCTGTGTCTCCCTCTCTCTCTCTGCTCCCTGCCCCCCACCCCCCCGCTCATGCTCTGTTTCTCTCTCTCTCTCTCAAAAATAAATAAACATTAAAAAATTTTAAATCGATCAATCAATCCATCCATCCCCTGGGGTTTGAATCTAACCTCATTATGTACTTAAGCTTCCAGTGCCCAGCTTTCTCATCTGTAAAATAGGGGTAGTAATAGCACTGGAAGGAAGTTCAGTGTGTGCGCAGTGGCTAGAATGGGACTTGAGTGGCCTAGACAGTTCCCCCTTTTCTTCCTCCTCATGTTACTCTGGGAGCAGTAGTTTACGTGGTAATTTGCAATTTTTAACTTGGGAGTCCAGAACAAACAAGTCCTTTGCAAAAGACCTCCTGGAACCGTATCCTTGGACTTTTCTTTTTTTTCTTTTAAAATTTTTTAATGTTTATTTATTTTTGAGACAGAGAGAGAGCATGAACGGGGGAGGGTCAGAGAGAGAGGGAGACACAGAATCCGAAGCAGGCTCCAGGCTCTGAGCTGTCAGGACAGAGCGCGACGCGGGGCTCCAACTCACGGACTGCGAGATCATGACCTGAGCCGAAGTCGGACGCTTAACCGACTGAGCCACCCAGGCGCCCCGTGTCCTTGGACTTTTATGATATTGTAAGAATCGGGTTCTTCTAACTTGGTTTAAACTGAGGCCTGATTCATCAAAGGCCAACTTTAGCTTCTTACCCACTATGTGACCCAGGTAGCTCCACGTCCCGTTGTGAACTAGGAATTCTCTGTGAAGCATCCGTGCGCAACACCACGTGTGTCGCAGGCATTCATAATTGGCCCTTAGCGTTATCTCACCTGCTTGGGACTTGGCCGTTCAACATGTTCTCATCCCCAGCTTTGGTTTTATGGTGGGCATGGTGGATTTGGGAGGGGGAAGGGAGGCTAAGGAATGTCGCCTCTGGACCCAGTCCGTCTTGCCTGCGGGAAGAAGGAAGCATTTATTTTCTGAGAGAGCACTGATGGTTGACCTGCCTCAATGCTGATTTTGTCAACAGTACAGACAATGCCTTGGTTCTGGGGCACTGGCCCCAGCAGCACCCTTCACTTCTGATTTTATTCAAGTACAAGGTTAAATGGTTTGATCCATTTCGCCACTGTAATGCCTGCAGGGGGGAGAGAGTTATTAGCCACAAAAGGCTACAAGCGAGCTACAAAATAAAAATTAATAATGCTTAATTAAAAGTACGCACAGCATGACTCTGGTAACTTCATTACTCACTGGATTTAGTATTCATACATTTCCGTATATTGTAAAGGCAGTAGGTTAGATTCTCTTCCTCCCACGCCTTTGCCAAGCTTTCCGCGAAATCATCACTGATAGTAAATTGAAAGTTTATTTTTAACCAAATGGTCTCAAAAGCCAAATTGTGAATACCTTTGAAAAACTGCTTGCCGCAAAAAATAAATTGGGATACTGGTGCATTTTAATACTTTTGTTAAAATGCAGGATAAACTCTTCAGAAGTCACAGGACTTGGGGCATTTGAAGGGCAGAGGTCTTGTGACAGGTGTGGGCAGGGGCAGGACCACCAAGGCACAGGAGCGTTCGTCTCCAGCCCATTGTTCTGCACCTCCCGGGTGCCCCCAACCCATCATTCCCGAGGTGGCCCTGGTGGGATAAACCCAGCTATAGCACTGAAGAAGCAGCTGAAGAAAAAGCTGGCCTCAAGAGAGGCGGGGGGGGGGGGGGGGGCGGGGAAGCTTAGGCATGGTTTCTCTTTCGTTACTGTACCGTTTGAGTGAAAATGGAGGTTATTGGCAAAGCAAGCCGCATTTGGGAAAAATGCCTGATTTGGCCCAGCACCTGAGAATTACCCTCCTTGCAGATCTCACTTTACGTTTCAAAGAGCCAGAATGTCTCCAGTGGTCCCCTTTTGCACAACACGCAGCCCACGCTGGTCTGGAGGAGTGCTAGCGGACAAACCTATGCAGAACTGGTCTGGTCTGACCCCAGGGAGGGCTCATCCCGACAACATCTGCTCCAGAGAATGGCCAGTCGACACGGCTTGGCTCACGGAAATCTGTGTAGGAAAATGACTAGCCGTAGGACATTTCTGATCTGGGTTCTTCTACAGAAATCTTTCTTACTTGATTCAGAGAAATCAGATTCCAAGTGGTTGAAAGATATATTTAGCTCTGTGGTCATGGAGATGTTTTTTGGTTTGATTTAATGTTGATGGATTAGAGTAAATTGTTTGTGCAGATGAGCTGAATAAGTTCTGCCAGAGCTTATATCTTATTCTGGTTTCACATTAAACCCTTAATTTACAGCTCTGTTCCATTGGCAGTCCTATTAGAGTGAAGCCCGAGGAAAAGCTTGGCTGGTCCTTCCTCCTCCCTCCACTGTTACTCAGCAGAATTAAACAAATCATTTAGCAACGTCAGAGGAGGGCTCAAAGGGACCCAAGAGGGAGAAATCTGGTCCTAAGGTGTCCTTAACCATCTAAGATGTCTGGAGAGCTACCATCATTTTAATGGCTTTAATTTAACCGCTGCTGAATTATTTTATTTAACCTACTTTCCCTACCTCCCTTCCCCTACCTTCACAAATCCACAAAGCCCTGGGTTTTCCGGAGAATTGCCTTCCCCGAGATATGCAGTATAAATATAAAATGAAGAGAGAAGTTGCAAATCCTTCCTTGGAAGAGGTCATTCCCACGCTTTTCTCCCCCCCCCCCCCCCCCCCCCACACACACCTCCACCCTCCGAGAAGTTCTGGGATGGGAATTCTCTCCCTCCTTGTTACGTCCCCAGGGCTCTCTGGCGTCCCAAGACTTCAAGTGTTTATTGAACTGGTGAGTGGAGGTGTGCTTGAGGAACTGATCAACCCATTTCGTGTCTTTGTTCCCCTTAGGAGGACTGGAATGAAATTGACCCAATTAAAAAGAAAGACCTACATCACAGCAACGGGGATGAGAAAGCACAAAGCATGGAGACCCTCCCTCCAGGTAACTGCAGGGACCCATCTAGCCTCGGGCTGGGGGCTGGGGGCTGGGGGCTGGGAAATCCTCTTGCTCCGAAACCACGAATGAGTCGCGTGTGGCCCTCTGTCGCCTGTGGAGCCCGCGGAGTAGACAGCATGAATTGCAGAGGGCTGCTGGAGACACTGCCCTCTAGTCATGTTTGGCTGACTTCCTTTAAGCTCCTTAGCGGGGGGTGAAATAAGTGTACTTAGGAGGTGACCAAAATTTGTTGGGGGAAAAAAAAAAAAAAAAGGAATAAAATAGAAAATACAGGATGGTATATATCGGTTCACAGATTTTTTTTTTTTTTTAACAAGACTATTTTTTAGAGCAGTTTTAGGCTTGACGGCAAAATTGTGCACAGAGTGCGGAGATTCCCATACATGCCTCCTGCCCCTACACATGCGTGCCTCCCCCGCTGTCAGCATGTCCCTGCAGAATGGTCCATTGCTACGTTCAGGGAACCAACGCCGGCACGTCGTAATCCCCCAAAGTCCCTAGTTTACGTTACGGTCCACTCTTAGTGCCGTACGTTCTGTGGGTCTGAACAAACGTGCGGTGGCGTGAAACCACCCCTGCTTTATCCCACAGAATAGTTTCACTGCCCTAAACGTCCTCGGTGTTCCAGTTATTCATCCCTCCACCGCCCCAGTCCCTGACAACCACCGATCCTTTTTCTGTCTCCATAGTTGGGCCTTTTCCGGAACGTCATCTAGTTAGAATCATACAGCCCCGTTGCCTTTCAGATTGGCTTCTTTCACTTAGTAACGTGCATCGACGCTTCCTCCGTGCTTTCTCGCGGCTTGATGGTGTATTTGTTCTCGCCACTGAATACGACTGTGTTGTCCGAGTGGACCCCAGTTTACCCATCCACGTCCTGAAGGACATCTTGGTTGCTTCTGAGCTTTGGCAGCTGTGACTAAAGCTGCCGTAAACATCTCTGGGCGAGTTTGTGTGTACGTGTAAGTTTTCCGTTCATTTGGGTGCGGACCACGGAATAAGACGGCTGGATCACGTAGTAAGAGTATGTGTGGTTTTGCGAGAAACTACCAAGCTGTCTTCCGAAGTGGCTGTACCGTTTTTGCATTCCCACCAGCAACGAATGAGAGTTCCTTTCGCCCCGCTTCCTCAGCAGTATCTGGTACGGTCAGTGTTTTTGATTTGGGCTGTTTTAATAGGTTGGAAGTGGAATCTTGTTATTTAAAGCTGCATTTCCCTAACGATATAGGATACTGACTTTCTTTTGATAAATTTATTTACCCTCCATTTGTCGTCTTCGGGGAAGTACCTGCTCAGGTCTTTCATCCATTTTTTTTTTTTTAAGCGGGTTGCCCATTTACCGAATTTTAAACGTTCTTTCCATATTTTGGATAACCATCCCCCATCAGATATGTCATTTGTAAATTCTTTCTCTCAGGCTTTGGCTCGTCTTCTTGTTCTTTGGACAATGTCTTTCCCAAAGCAGGTATTTTAATTTTAATGAGATTGAGCTTTATCAGTCCTTTCACGGATCATGCCTTTGACGTTATATCTGAAAAGTCGTTGCCAAAATCACCTAGATTTTTTTCCTACATTTTGTTTCAGGAGTTTTATAGTTTGGCTTCATAATCAGGTCTTTGATCCATTTTGAGTTAACTTTTGAGAAGAGTGGAAGATCTGTGTCTAGATGGGCTGGTTGATGGGTTGCATGTGGATGTCCTGATGTCCCAGCCCCGTTTGTGTTAGAAAGCTACCTTTGCCCCATTGTATTGCCTTTGCTCCTTTGTCAAATACCACATTGTCTTGATTACTTTAACTTTATAGTAGTTCTTGAATTTGGGTGACGTCAGTCCTCCAACTTTGTACTTCATCTTCAATATTGTGTTGGCTATTCTGTTTTTGGTGTTTTGTGTGTTTTTTTGTTTTTTTGTTTTTTTTTTTTTTTTTTGCCTTTTGTATAAACTTGAGAATCGGTTGATGCTCAGAAAATAATTTGCTGGGATGTTCATTTGTTTGTGTTGAATTTATAGATCAAGCTGTAAGAATTGACATCTTGACGGTATTGAGTCTTATTACTCATGAACGCGGACTGTCTCCATTTATTTAGTTCTTTCTTTATTTTCATTGTCAGTGTTACAGTTTTCCTCATACAAATTTTATGCCTATCTTGTTAAATTTCTATCAAAGTATTTACATTTGGGGGTGCTAATGTAAATGGTATTGTGTTTTTTTTTTTTAATTTTTTTTTTCAACGTTTATTTATTTTTGGGACAGAGAGAGACAGAACATGAACGGGGGAGGGTCAGAGAGAGAGGGAGACACAGAATCAGAAACAGGCTCCAGGCTCTGAGCCATCAGCCCAGAGCCCGACGCGGGGCTCGAACTCATGGACCGCGAGATCGTGACCTGGCTGAAGTCGGACGCTTAACCGACTGCGCCACCCAGGCGCCCCAATGGTATTGTGTTTTTAATTTCAAATTCCACTTGTTCATTGTTCGTATATAAGAAAGCAGTTGGTTTTTGTATATTAACCGTGTATCCTGCAGCCTTGCAGTAATTACTTATTAGTCCCAGGAGGTTTCGGTGCTTTCAGATTTTCTACATAGACAGTCGTATCATTTGCAAACATCTTCCTTCTTAATCTATAGCGTACTCTTTGTTTCCTAGCATTAGCTAGGACTTCTAGTATGATGTTGAAAAGTGGTAAACATCCTTGCCATATTATTTCTTATCTTGGAGAGCGAGCATGAGCAGGGGAGAGGGGTGGCAGGGGGTGGGGCGGGTAGAGAGAGGGAGAGTTGCAAGCCGACGCCACACTCAGCACAGAGCCCAACAAAGGGCTCGATCCCACAACCCTGGGATTGTGACCTGGGCCGAAATCAAAAGTGGATGCTTAACCAACCAAGTCACCCAGGTGTCCTTCCTTGCCATATTTCTGATCTTAGCAGGAAAGCTTCTAGTTTCCTACCATTAAGTATGAAGTTAGCTCTAAGTTTTTGGTAGATGTTTTTTATCAAGCTGAAGAAGTTTCCCCTTTATTCCTAGAATAGAGTTTTTATCATGAAGGAGTATTGGATTTGGTCAAATGGATTACATTAATTGGCTTTCACATGTTGAACCAGTCTTGCATACCTAAGATCAATCCTACTTTGTCATGGTTTTGGATTCAGTTTGCTAATATTTTGTTGAAGATTTTTGCATCTACATTCATAAGAGATACCGGTTTGCCATTTTCTCGTGATGTCTTTGGTTTTGTTATTAGGGTAATGTTGGCTCCATAGAATGAGTTAGGAAGTATTAACTTTGCTTCTGTCTTTTGAAGGAGATTGTAGAGAATTAGCAATGATTCCTTCCTTAAGTGTTTGGTAGACTTCATCAGTAAACCCATGTAGGCTCAGTGCTTTCTGTTTTGGAAGTAGATTTCTTGAGGACAATATACAGCTAGTTGGGTCTTGTTTACTGATCTTCTCTGACTCTGTCTTTTAATCGGTGTATTAGACCATTGCTATTTAAGGTGGTTATTACTATAGTTGTATTGATATGTACCATATTTGTTAGCCTTTTCTATTCCTTGCCTTGTTCTGTTATTTTTGTCTTCTACACTGTTTCTGCCTTTTGTAGCTTTCATTGAGCATTTTACGTAATTCCATTTTTCTCTCCTATTTTTTCCCATTGTTTTAGTGGTTGGCCTAGTGTTTGCAATATGCATTTAGAACTAATCCAAGTCTAATTTCAAATAACACTAGACTGCTTCACAGTTAGTGTAAGTATCTTATAACAACATATTAAGAATTCTTCCCTCCTGTTCCTTGAATCATCACTGTCATTCATTTCATATGTATAGTGTGTACCTAAATATATATACTATAGATAAGCATGCAAAATTGTTGCTATTATTATTTTGAACAAATCTTTACCTGTTATATCAATTGAGGATAAGAAAAATTAAAGTTGGGGGCGCCTGGCTGGCTTCGTCGGTTAAGCGTCTGACTCTTGGTTTCAGCTCAGGTCATGATCTTAGTTTGTTGGTTTGAGTCTTGAATTGGGCTCTGTGCTGACAACGCAGAGCCTGCTTGGGATCCTTTCTCCCTCCCTCCCTTTCTCTCTCTTTCTCTGCTCCTCCCCTGTGTGCTCGCTCTCTCTCTCTCTCTCTCTCAAAAATAATAAACTTAAAAAAAAAAAATTAAAGTTGTCATTTTACCATCACTTACTCCTTCTCTGATGTTCTTACTTTTTTATGGAGATTTGAGTTTCTGCCCTGTATCATTTTCCTTCTCTCTGAAGAGCTCCAGCTCCTTTTAATATTTCTTGCAAGGCAGGTCTACTGGCCACAGATTGCCTCAATTTCTGTTATCTGAGAAAGTCTTTATTTCTCCTTCACTTTGGAAGATTATTTTCACGGAGTATAGAATTCTAGGTTGGCAATTTTTTTCTCTCAAAACTATAGATATTTCATTCCATTCTCTTGCTTGCACGGTTTATGAGAAGCTGGGTAGAATTCTTATCTTTGTTTCTCTGTTTCCTTCCTCCCCATCTTCTTTCAAGATTTTTTTAAAGCGGCACCTGGCTGGCTCACTTGGTAGGACATGCAACTCTCGATCTCGGGGTTGTGAGTTCAAGCCTCATGTTGGGTGCAGAGATGACTTAAAAATAAAATCTTGAAAAAATAAATAAATACAAGTAAATAAAAATAAAATTTTGACTTTTGCTGTTTGAACATGCTATGTCTAGGTGTAGTTTTTGGTTTTTTATGTTTTCTGTCTTTTTGTTATTTGTCCCACTTGGTATTTTCTGATCTTCCTGCAGCTGTGATTCAGCATCTGACATTAACGTGAGGAAATTCTCAGTCATTACCACTTCAAATAAATCTTTTATTCCTGCCTCTCTTCCTTCTCGTTCTGGTAGTCCCATTATACATGTGTGTACATTTTGGGAGTTATCCAGCATTTCCTGGATAACTCCATTCTGATTTCTTTCAGTGTTCTTTTGTTCTTTGTTTTCTAAATCTCTGCTTTCCAGTTCGGAAGTTTCTACTGTCATATCCTCAAGCTCAGAGAGTCTTCCGTCAGCTGTGCCCAGTTGAGCGATGAGTCCATCAAAGCCACTCTTCATTTCTGTTACAGTGTTTTGATCTCTAGTAATTCTGTATGGTTCTTGACTAGAATTTTCACTTCTGTTTCCCTGTTCTTCATTTGTCCTTCCATGTTGTCTACTTTTTCCATTAGAGCTTTTAACATACGAATCGTAGTTGTTTTAAATTCCTGGTATGGGAATTCCTACATCCCTGCCATATCTAAGCCCATTTTGATGCTTGCTTTGTCTCCTCAAACTTTGTTTTTTGCCTTTTAGTATGCCTTGTAAGTTTTTCTTAAAAGCCGAGTATGATGTGCTGGGTAAAAGGAACTCAAGTAAATAGGCCTGTAGTGATAAGGTAGGTGTGGAGGCAGGGGAAGCCTTCTATAGTCATTTGCTAGGTTTCATCTTTTAGTGAGCCTGTGCCCCTGGGCTGTGAACTTCACAATTGCTTCCCAGTTTCTCTCCCACATGGGTGGGACAGGGCAGCTAAAGTTGATTAGAAAGGAGTATTTCCCTTCTTCCACCAGAAGGCTAGGGGCAGGGTGGGGTCCAGCATTTTCCTTTCTCCAGGTTGGTTAGGCTCTGATAAACTTCCATGGGGTTAGGCTGTGGTAAAATAGCTTCTGTTGAGGGCAGGCCTTGTCAAGAACAGAATGCTCTGGCATATTTCCAAATGATCCTTTTTCCTCTCCTGCTGGAAGCATGAAGGAAGGGGTCTGTCGTCCAGAAACCTAGTTAAGCTCCTGGAGGTAAACACTCACAGAGGTATGGGGGGCCACCTATGACTGATGCCCCTGGAGTTTTTAGCTCTCAGGCTTGTCCACAGCGACCTCCCTCCAGCAGTTCATCTGTCACCGTTCTGATTTCGTTACCCGGACAAGGTTCCTGCACAGATGGGTCCTCCAGTAAGTTGTGATTCTCTGTATTCACCTTTGGGTGTCTCCAGTTTTTGGAGTAGTGCTTTGCTCTATGATCTCACTTCTCTGAGGGAACTCAGAAGAGTCGTCGATAGCTTAGGATGGAGTGATAACTTCCCAACTCTTCACACGCTGGCCCGGAAAACCAGAAGCTGGCTCACGAAATTTTTACTTTGTGGTGACGGGGAATTTGTACATTCATGTGTCTAACCAAGGTTGGATACGTATCACCCCAGGGAGTGCAGGTCTATACCCTTTGTCTATACCCTTCCGTTGTCCCAATTGCGCTAGACAGGAGCATGCGTGAGTGAGCACATTAGCTGTATCTATTAGGCCGGCCCCCTCCCTTCTTCCCCAACTCCTGGATGAGTCATGCAGCTCTGAGCCAAGGTTCCTTCCTATGTAAAATGGGCATTCCCCACGCAGTGGGGAGCATCTGAACGGAATACTTCGCTAATAAGGATTTCTTTATTATAATAATAGGATACGCTTCTACTGTGTGGATTAATGAGAGACTTCCTGTGGGTTGTCTTCCGTTAAAACCAAGTGTTCTAGTGGATTTTAAGTCCTATATGGAGTGGGAGTGCGAGGGGGAGGCCATCTTCAGGGTGTAAACCAGCTACTACTAAGAGTCATACTCTAGTTAAAAATCAATTCAGTGTGGTATTGACCCTGGCTGTCATGTTTGTAGCTGTTACACAGTTGATTTTCTTCAGAGATAGGACAGGAATGTACTGACGGTCCCTTTTTTTTTGAGTTATTACCGATAACTTGCTAAAGGCACCGTGTCCTTTTATTTTGCCGAAGAACTTCAACCTTTTGAGTTGTAACCTTCTTCCTCGCTAAATCCACGTACACGTGAGTTTTTTCTTTAGAAGTTATTTTGCTCTGGCTGCGAAACACATTTTCCACAAGAATGATGGACACTGCCAGTATTTTGTGGTCGGCAAGGAACCACTGTGCACAGCTCTTTCCTCTGGGTAAAGTGGGTTGTTCAGAAACCCAGCTTCCTGTGTTCTAGGTGTTGGATATCTAGCAGTTGTAGACAGATGGGTGGGAGGAGGCAGCACGAAGCCAAATATAGGAGCCTGGTGTCTTTTAGCATGGCCACAAAACCCACTGACAGATGTAGGAACCAGATTCAAGATAGCAGTGATGCCCCCCGCGACGGCTCCCGCTTTTTTGACCAAACGCCCTATTAGCAAAAATATTTTGAGGATAGCGCTCCTTCCTCCATCTATATTAAAACACTTACAGATTAAACACATATTATCACGCGAATCTAGTGATACGTTCCAAAGCACATTTTAAATAAAATATTATGAAGGATTCGGAAAGACCCACTGTGGCTTTACCCCTAAAGATTGCCTTGCGTGGCCCCACTCTGGAGATCCCGCTCTTGGGTCCGCCATGGCTTCCAAAAGCCCAGATTATTGTTCCCAACTCGATTTCCCGTCCCAGCCCGCGCTGCTTTTCAGTAGACTCTGGGATTTTTTATTTTTTTTATTTTTTTTTATTATTTTTTTTTTTAATTTTTTTTTTTCAACGTTTATTTATTTTTGGGACAGAGAGAGACAGAGCATGAACGGGGGAGGGGCAGAGAGAGAGGGAGACACAGAATCGGAAACAGGCTCCAGGCTCCGAGCCATCAGCCCAGAGCCTGACACGGGGCTCGAACTCACAGACCGCGAGATCGTGACCTGGCTGAAGTCGGACGCTTAACCGACTGCGCCACCCAGGCGCCCCATCTCTGGGATTTTTTAATAAAGCCAACCAGCAAAGTGGCTGTGGCAGAGGGGAGGCCCGGAGGCTGGGGTCCTGGCCTTCATTTTCTGGTGGAAGCTTAGTCGTCCACGCTCAGCAGTCGATTCACGGGGCTTGAGGAGCACAGAGAAGCCTGTACGCTGAGCCAGGGCGCAGCCTAGAAGGGCTTTGTGACCAGGGTGCAGGAACGGAACCGCAAACGTGAACACCAGCAGCTGGATTTATGAACAGCCCAGATCTAGCGTTTGCCTGTTAGAGGCCTAGGATTTCCTCACCAAGTTCTTGAGTCGCAACCCGGTCCGTGAAGGAGATCTGAAAATTGGAGTGAGAGATCTGGTCGGCGTCATCTTTCAGTTCTGTTTATTTGGATCCCACTGTCATCGGGAGAGGCCAGGGCCAGGGGCAGTTATGAAGCAGTTTGCTTCCCATCTCACTCAGGTCACGCTGGCCAGGAGTCCTTCTGTCGAAGCTCCCGAAGGTCAAGGGTGACTCAATGAATCCTGCATTTCCCTTGGTAGAACTGCACCTGGTCTGGGTCACAGGCACTTGAAGCCAGATAGATGCCTGCAAATTGGCTAAAGAAGGAAGGAGTCGTGGCGCGCCTGGGTGGCTCAGTCGGTTAAGCGTCCGACTTCAGCTGAGGTCATGATCTCACAGTCCATGAGTTCGAGCCCCGCGTCGGGCTCTGTGCTGATAGCTCGGAGCCTGGAGTCTGCTTCGGATTCTGTGTCTCCCTCTGACCCTCCCCTGTTCATGCTCTGTCTCTCTCTGTCTCAAAAAAAAAAAAAAAAAAAAAGAAGGAAGGAGTCGTTTGTTTTCTTTGCTCCCTGGGCCGGTTTCCTGGAGCCTTGGAGAGAAGGCTGTGGTCATGCTCATGGGGAGAGTCCTGCCTCCTGGGAGGCCACTGGCTTCACGGAGATAGCACAGCATGCTCACGTGGACACGTCCTTCTACGACGACTGCTTTCTAGAAGTTGAGGAGGAACTGTGAGATTCTTGACGTCCCGAACGCACTGGCATAGCCCAGCCCTTGTCCACTTTCCAGTTTTTCTGGCCATTTCTGAAATAGTGGCCTCATAGGAACTGGAATGTGAGAGCTGTCCGCGAGAAGCGCGGGGCTCGAGGACAAGGACACTTGTCCACCGAGCTAGGCACTGGGGCGCGGCGCTCAGCGCTGCCACCAGGTAGTTGACCTTAGACAGATAGTGACTATCTTACAGCTTCATTTTCCTTATCTGTAAAATGGCCACACTTTCTTCTGTGAGATCCCTTGATTCTGTTGTTTATTTTTAAAAAAAGAAATTTTTTTTAACGTTTATTTATTACTGAGAGACAGAGAGACACAGAGCATGAGCAGGGGAGGGGCTGAGAGATGGAGAGACACAGAATCTGAAGCAGGCTCCAGGCTCCGAGCTGTCAGCACAGAGCCCGACGCGGGGCTCGAACTCACAAACCGCGAGATCATGACCTGAGCCGAAGTCGGACGCTTAACTGACTGAGCCACCCCGGCGCCCCGACTCTGTTGTTTAAACTATACCTTTCTGTTGCCTTCCAGTCTCTGTCCCCAGATTAGGACCACCAATCGTACTGTCTTGGAGACGGGGTGAGGATATGTCTTCGTGTCCCATCACCCTCCTTGTAGATTTCAGGTCTGGAGCAGAAGGCCTTTGGTCCTTAGATTCTGGGCCCCTTTCTTCCCTTTTGGTCACTGAAGTTGCTTTTCAGTGCTGACTGTCTTTTCTTTCTTTCTTTCTTTCTTTCTTTCTTTCTTTCTTTCTTTCTTAAGTTTTTTTTTTTTTTAATTTTTAATTTTTTTCAACGTTTATTTATTTTTGGGACAGAGAGAGACAGAGCATGAACGGGGGAGGGGCAGAGAGAGAGGGAGACACAGAATCGGAAACAGGCTGCAGGCTCTGAGCCATCAGCCCAGAGCCTGACGCGGGGCTCGAACTCCCGGACCGCGAGATCGTGACCTGGCCGAAGTCGGACGCTTAACCGACTGCGCCACCCAGGCGCCCCCGTTTTTTTTTTTTTTTTTTTTAATGTCTGTTTATTTTTGAGAGAGAGAGAGACAGAGTGCGAGCGGGGGAGGGGCAGAGAGAGAGGGAGACACAGAGTCCGAAGCAGGCTCCAGGCTCCGAGCTGTCAGCACAGAGCCGGACTCGGGGCTAAAACTCTAAAACCTCAAGATCATGACCTGAGCCGAAGTGGGACACTTAACCGGCTGAGCCCCCCAGGCACCCTTCAAGTGCTGATTTTCAAAGTGTTCTGGCAAATAGAGTGTTAGTCAGGTTTTGTGTTTTTTGAAAATTTATCTGATGGAGACGAATTTTATCTTCCGCCCCTGGGTACAGAAAAAGCTCTCTGGTTTGAAAAATGAGTCTCTCCCAGTAAATGCCCTCCTGTGTCCCCTCCTCTTGTGCCCTCCACCTCTCTCCATCTGACTGATGAGACCAGTGGGCAGGATGGCCGATGATCCAGGACAGCGAGGAACAGGGGCCATCTGAAGGGCTCTCGTCCTTCAGATGGGGACGTGTCCTTGGAGAGTAGATTCTGTTTTTGCCTTTCCGAAACCTTGGTATCATTCTTGTGTTCGTTACAACCTCGTGGAAGGGGGCGAGGCCTCGGAGAGACACGGGTAGGGAGAGGAGAGTCTGATTACGGTGTGCGTCGTCTGGGAGGACCCCCATCCTTCGGGGTGTCTCCTCCCACCCCTCCCCTGCCCGCCGCTGCCTCATTACCCGAGACAGTTGACTTCTCAAAACAGAAATTGCTGGCATTTACGCAGAGATGAATGACACGGGAATGGCGAAATGCGTAATAGAACCCAAGTCCCGGTGCAAATTGCCGCTGATGCTAATGGGAACGTTTTAGCGTTTCTACTTCCCACCTGCCAGAAGAAAGAGGAGATGAGCCACTTGTGTGTTCATGCTGCATTGCTACATAGTCGGGAGAAGTGCTCTCCTGAACCTTTTCTCCTTTCGAGGGATTTACGGGGCTCTGGCGTCGTGCGTTCTTTAAAAAAATCGTGGTGAGATACACATCGCGAACGTTTGCCATGGCCGCCGTCTTGAAGTGCACAGCTGAGTGGCATCACGGACGTTCACACCGTTGTGTGGCCGTCACCCCCATCCACCTCCAGAACTTTCTCCCTTTCCAAGCTGAAACTCTGTCCCCGTGAAACACTAACCCCTGTTCTCCCCACCACCGCCCCCGCCCCCCCCGCCGGCCCCTGGTAGCCACCGCTCTCCTCTGTGTCTCCTTGAACTCCACTCCCCCAGACACCCCAGGGAAGGTTGTCCTTCGGTGACTGGCATGTTTCGCTCCGTGCAGTGCCCCCCAGGCTCATCCATGTTGTAGCACGTGTTAAGGGTTTCCTCGCTTCTTACGACCGAACCCGCTTCCACTGTATCTCTGTGCGCCGTGCGCCCAGTGAGCCGCGTTGCCTGGGTAGCACGGTGGGACAGCCGTGGGACGGCTAACTCTGTGTGGCTCGCTGTGACCCGGGCCCGAGCCAGAGGTCTGCCCAGTGTCATTGTTAGGAAAGTAAGTGGCTGAGTATCCTTGAAGGATACCCTAAAAGCAAGCAACATGGGGCGCCTGGGTGACTCAGTTAGCTGAGCGTCCCAACTCTTGCCGTCAGCTCAGGTGGTGATCTTGCGGTCACGAGATCGAGCCCCACATCAGACTCCACACTGACAGTGCGGAGCCTGCTTGGGATTCTCTCTCCCCCGCTTCTCTCTGCCCCTTCCCCATGCTCTCTCTCTCCCTCTCTGTCTTTCTCTCTCAAAATAAATAAATAAATGTTAAAATAATCACATACGTAAGTGTAATACACTTATGTGGAACATTTAATTCAGATAAGCAAAAATAAGACAATCGTTCACACATAATTCTGCCACCCCAAACTAACCACTGTTACTCTCCCACTGAGTGTTCCTCTGGACTCGTTCTGGGCATGTGTCCCACCTGACTGAGGTGAGCCGGTGTCTGCCTCCCCTCGGCTGTGCCGAGCCCAGGGACAGGAGGCCTGGAGCCCTAGACACAATTTCGGAGTCAGCTCCTGGGCCTCTCAGCGTTTCTGTGAGTTCTTAGGAAAAAAATGGGCAAGTCTGCGAGGTGAGTAACATTGCTGACGATTTGGAGGAGTACCTGAGAAGGGTCCCCACACATGCCCCTCTCTCCCAGCGGTAGCACCTCAGGGTTCTCCCGGCGTCTGTCCTGGAGGCCACCTCCCTCCCCCCTCTCCCCTCCCCCCTCCCCCCTCCCCCCTCCTCCCTCCTCCCTCCTCCCACCCCCCTCCTCCCTCTTCCTCCTGGTTCGGCTCAGGACAGGCCACAGACGGCCCCTACCAGCTGGTTATGTCAACATTTTTACATATGTGGCACCACACTGTATTTCCACCCGTTTCTTCCTGGAGTTTTCCATCACAAACACCTTTTCGTGTCCATCAGTACCCCCTCGGCAGCATTTTCAATGACCGCAGTGTATCCATTAGCATAAGCGCCTTGAACTTGTCCTGTGTTGTAGGACATAGAGAGGGTTTCCAGCGAACATCTTCTGAGGTGACTCTTGAGATGCCCTTAATTACTTCCTTGAAATAAATTCCAAAAACTGAAACTGCAGGGTCAATGGCAGTGCGTGTATTTAAGGGTTTTTTTCATCTTAATCGCCAAATGGTCTTCCAGGGGGAACGATTTCCTTGCATCTCAGCCGCCATTGGAAAACAAACCTTCTAACGTCCTTTCCCCCCCACCTTCCAACAAGTAGCAAAGCAAAAGCGAAGCCACAGATCAGGCCAGCAGCCAGAAGTGTGATAGAGCTATTAAAGTAGAATGAGTTTGGGGCGCCTGGGTGGCTCAGTCGGTTAAGCGGCCGACTTCGGCTCAGGTCATGATCTCGCGGTCCGTGAGTTCGAGCCCCACATCGGGCTCTATGCTGACAGCTCAGAGCCTGGAGCCTGTTTCGGATTCTGTGTCTCCCTCTCTCTGACCCTCCCCCGTTCATGCTCTGTCTCTCACTGTCTCAAAAATAAATAAACGTTAAAAAAAATTTTTTTTTAAAAATAAAGTAGAATGAGCTTAAGCTTGAATAGGTAGAAGGAGAGCATCCAGAACAATCCGGATGGCATCTAGTGCCGTGTGTGCTGACAGGCCACCCCTGAAGTATCCCGTTCCCTTCCGGGCACAGGGTTTTCCGAGTCGCTCATAAGTTAGAGCAGGTCCAGATGATGATGACTCAGACGGTGAGGGGGCCGGAAACAGCATCTGATGAGGAGCACTTAAAATAACTGGATGTTTCTACGGAAGGGCCTAGGAGGGGAAAATGGAATCGTGATGTCCAAATATTTGGAAGGCAGCCATACAAAAGAGGCTGAAGACTAATTTTTTTTTTTTTTTTTTTGAGACTCCAGAGAGTGAAAGTTACAGGCAAGCAATTTTTGTTACGGTATAAGGAAGCCGATGTCAACAATTCCAGCTGTCTGATGAAACGGGCTGCTTTTGAAGCAGTGATTTCCCCATCATTGGAAACTTGTAAGCGGTGGCTAGATGCTAGCGTTTTTTTTTTTTTTTTTTTTTATTAGTATTGAAAAACATTTTTTTAATGTTTATTTTTGAATTTTTTTTTTAACGTTTATTTATTTTTGGGACAGAGAGAGACAGAGCATGAACGGGGGAGGGACAGAGAGAGAGTGGGAGACACAGAATCGGAAACAGGCTCCAGGCTCCGAGCTATCAGCCCAGAGCCTGACGCGGGGCTCGAACTCACGGACCGCGAGATCGTGACCTGGCTGAAGTCGGACGCCCAACCGACTGCGCCACCCAGGCGCCCCATAATGTTTATTTTTGAAAGAGACCGAGCGTCAGCGGGGGAGGGGCAGAGAGAGAGGGAGACCGAGAATCCCAAGCAGGCTCCAGGCTCCGAGCTGTCAGCCCAGAGCCCGATGTGGGGCTCACACCCACAAGCCATGAGATCATGACCTGAGCCGAATCAGGCACTTCACTGACTAACGCCACCCAGGTGCCTCTTTTATTATTATTTTTAAGTGTTTATTTATTTTGAGAGAGAAAGATGAGCAGGGGAGGGGCAGAGAGAGAGGGAGGGAGAGAGAGAATCCCAAGCAGGCTCTGCCCTGGCCGCGCGCCGCGAGGGGCTCGAGCTCGCAAACCACGAGATAGATCATCACCTGAGCCGAAATCAAGAGTCAGACACTTAACTGACTGAGCTGCCTGGGCACCCCTTAGAGGACAGGGGTCTTGGTGAAGAGACTTTCCCACCCGTGTATCAGCTTCGGTTCTGTTCACTCTGACACTTGTACTAATATTCGGGATGGAAGAGATGATCAGGAGAGACCACGGACATCAAACCAAATTATTCATAATTAGACACTGTCACATAGAGGGAGAATGAAGAGTTCCTATTTCAAATTTGGAAAAGGAATCCCCGAAGATACCTAGATTCCAAACCAGGCGTAGACCTCGTAATGCAAAGCAGAACTGTGTCCCCGTGTGGTTTTTCAGTTATTTTGACGGCACCACTATTTTAAATAAATTAAGAACATCCACCCTGTGGCGATTCTGATTTTTTTCTTCTAATGTCTTCTTTAAGTGATTAAAGTGCTTGTAATCTTCTTTGCATTTCCCATTTCTTCATCCTTAAAAATGCGTTGTGTAGGATTTCTTATTCCTGTCACACCAGCTACCCAGTGACAAATGAAAATAAAGTGTCATTTACGTGTCGTTGTCATTTAGATGGACACATCTGTCTGCGATTCTAGCCCTGACCCATTCTCTTCCTTCCTCTGGTAGCATGATGACCTTCTAGAGGAAAAATAGGAAGAATTTTTTTTTTCTTTGAAGCATAGTAAAACTGCATTCCGTTTGAGATCAACCAAGAGGTCAAAATAAATCTGAGAGCTTTGTCCTTTGATGTAAAATACATTCTGTTTCCCTTCTTGGCTGCTTTCCGGGAGGAAGCGGCTCTGTTTTATACAGACTAGCGTTCAGTTTGTTTAAGCCGTCCTTCCCAGGGAGGATTTGAGTGAGGCACTGCGGAACGGCCACGATACCGCAGCATCCAGAAGTCTCCAGCCACCCGAATCCGCTGGCCCGGTGGGACCCGCACCAGCCACGTCACTTTTGTCACTTTCCTTTGCCACGTAGGCCTGTGAGTGTGGACAACAGGCCGGTGCCTGGGGGCACATGTCAGCACTTGGGTTTTCACACGTTTTGTGAGGTTAACCCTTTGGAAGTTCATTTGCATAGATGGAGGTCATTGTTTCCTTAAAGATGAGGCCTAGGGGAAAAACTTTTAAGAAAGAAATGGCGTGGTTTGGAAATGTATTCTTTTAAACTGAAACGAACTGAACCGAGTCCTCCAAATGCGAGCAATTCCCTGGCTTTAAAAGTGTCTTTTCCAAAAGATCAGTTGTAGGGTTGGTTATTTAGGAGAGGAGAATGAGCTTTCCGGTGGAAATGCTGTCCTGGGTGGCACTTAGGACCCCCGCACCAGCTGGAACGGGCCCCGACCTCAGGCCACAGAGCAGGGGGCTCCCCCCCTATGGACCTCAGCACCTGTCCCGCCTGCAGCCTCCGTCTGGGCCCCGTGGACCATGCATGGTTATGAGGACCAGCTCGTCTCTCTGCCCGCGGGGTGCCCTGCTGTCCTCCCGTGTGGATTGGATTGGGGCGTGTGTGTGTGGCGGGTGGACTGCTAATCCTCAACTAGGAAGAAAAAGATTGGGAAAAGCTTTTAGAAGTAGCTCAGGAGGCTGCTGGGGGGGGGATTAGGAGGGAGAGAAGAAACTCTGGATTCAAGAAACTTCAGGCTGCAAAGCTTGTCCTGTGAAGGAGGCAGGTGTAACAGAAGAATGTCAGTGGGCAGGTGTAACACGTGAGTCAAAGATGGGAACAGGGGCACCTGGGTGGCTCAGTCAGTTGAGCTTCCGACTTTGGCTCAGGTCCTGATCTCACCCTCTGTGAGTTCGAGCCCCGTGTCGGGCTCTGTGCTGACAGCTCGGAGCCTGGCGCCTGCTTCGGATTCTGTGTCTGCCTCTCTCTCTGCCGCTCCGCTGCTCACGCTCTGTCTCTCTCTGCCTCTCAAAAATTAATAAACATTTTTAAAAATTAAAAAGACGGGAACAGAAAACGAAAGAAATCGTTGGGGCTAAGTTGTGTGTGTGGCCAGGGGAGCACTGTGGTAACGGCTGGCACAGAGCGGGCACGTACGTGTCTGAGGCACGGACCAGCGCATACAGGTGGCTGGAAGTGTCTTCTCACTGCCAACCCTAGGGACCCCTTCCCCACGGGGCCCTCGAGCCGAGACTCATGAGGGTCTGATCTTTCCCTTCAGGCCCGGGCTCTTGTCCCAGCAGGCGGTTGCCCCGGGCCTCACTCTCCCCCGTCTCCAGACACTGTTTCTTGTGCTAGAAGGCAAGAAGGGGACCGTGCCCTTCAGCTAGCCCACACTGGCCGGCCTCGGAGGTCAACCCGAGGGTGCGGGGAGTGGGGGGCGGTGGGAAGTAGCCGGCCCTTCCCTGGACTGGCCTCTGCTCCCAGCAGAGACCGGATCTGGCAGGCAGGCGGGCAGCAGAGGAGGGCCAGGTTTCCAGCTGCACCGCGGATCCGTGAGAGGGGCGACAGGACAAGCCGAGGCTTCGGGGGATGGCCAGGCCGTAGAAGGGATTTGCGGGATACTGCTTGGCGCTATTCAACATGCACCGTGTGGCAGATTTGAGGCCCCTGCCTAGAAGCGGAGAGAAAAAAGAGCAAAGAAACCAGGCAGCGAAGAGAGCGGGTGCAAGGTGCACCGGGGCTGGGGGATGGGCCGGAGAGTAGGGTCAGCCCCCACTCCACCCACCCTCTGTGCTCAGAGCCAGGGCATCAAGGAGAGAGTGCAGAGCTCGTCAGTTTCCATTCAGTTTCCATCGCCTTTCTATAGACACTGATATTCGCGGAAAAGGGCACCGATGCGGTTAGGAGGATATTGTGGGCTCAGCTGGGTGAAGAGGTGTGCGAGGACGCACGGCTGTCTGCAATTCCTGGGGGAGGACGGGGCATACGTGGTCATCTCTGTTTTCAGGGGTGGACTTGGGCCCCGTCCTCGGCAGAATTCGGAGTTAAATTATTAGAGGGTCAGGGAGCACTTTCAAGGCCCTCTGTGAGCAGGTCTGTGGAAAAGCTGTGGCTGGAATGGAGTCATGTGTGAGGAAGAGGGAAGAGGCATGGCCTAGGATGAGGCCACAGCTGCGGACACACGGGAGGGCCTCTGGGAGGTGGTGGCCATGTTGAGAAGCAGCCCTCCCTTGCGCTGGGTGAGCCGAGACCCTCACAGGTTCAGGGTCCACGAGGGCTGGGCTTCGAGGAGAAGAGATGTGCTTGTGGGGACCCGGGACTCATCCTCGGGCGCAGGCAGGGTCTTCCTGAGCAGGGAGCTGAGGGGGCAGGTGATTTGGGGGGATCATCTACGTCTTTACCTTGGAGGTTCCCCCTCTGAGCGTCCATCCTTGTTCCTGCGGCCAGAATCGTATTCCTGGAGTGCAAGTTTGATCGGCCCTCACCCGCTCGAAACTTCTGTGCTCCCCAGAACGTGGACTTATAGTTTGAGCAGTTGAGCCAGGGGTGAGCCTCGGGGCTGGGCACGGACTGGCCTTCTCCTCTCCTGTCACCCCTGTCTTCACACATCCTTCCCTCCATCCTGTCGCGTCTTCCCACGCAGCCCTTCCGTGCGTCAGGCTTCTGCTCGTGCCTCAAGACCCAGCCCAAATGCCCCTTCTCTGGGGACTTTTCTGAGCCCCTGTCCCTGGATTATAGACTCCTTGTCCACACCACTTGTTGGCATACCTTTCCCACTAATGACATATACAGCTCGAGGACAGAGGCTACATTCCTTTATGTGTGCTCACTCGCTCAGGGCTGGCATCTTCTCCGTACTGGCCCGTTTCACCCAGCTTGGGGAAAACAGAAGGCAGTGAATGTTTTCTCCAGAATTAAGAACTTCCTTACAGTGAGTTTGCCCAAAATAGAATGGCTGTCTTACGAACTGAGTAGTTCCCCGGGACTGCAAATGTTAGCAGGAACAAAAGGCTGAGATGCCCCTTAAAAGAGAGTTTTCGTGGGGCCCATGGGTGGCTCGCTTGGTTGAGCCTCTGACTCTTGATTTCTGCTCAGGTCATGATTCCCAGGGTCATGAGACCGAGCCCCACATCAGGCTCCACACTTAGTGTGGAATCTCCTTGGGATTCTCTCTCTCTATCTCTCTGCCCATCTCTCCCATTCGAGTGTTCTCTCTCTCTCTCTCTCTCTCTCTCTCTCTCTCTCAAGAAAAAAAATAGAATCTTCCAGCCGTAAGATGTGACAGCGTGGGTTCTGGGGCTCCACGGGAAACCCACCCCACCCTGTCCCACGCACACATGGCCTTCACAGGGAGACCCTCTCCCTCCCTCCCCTTCCCCTTCTGGGCAGAAGGGTGGCATCTCCGTCTGCAGCCGGCCTCAGGGCGGGGAGGGGGCAGGACAGGGGGGGCACCCCGAGGAATGGAAGATAGGCTGCTCAGCACTGTCCTTCCTGCCTACGCCCCTGGGATATCCCCCCTAAGAAATTCCGAAGCCACTCAAGTGAGACACCGAGGGGCCTCGCCGATCACGACGTGACCGACAGTAAAACAACTATGATCTGAGAATAGGCCGCTAGAACTTCCGTGTTCCTGACTCTTCTTCGTGTCACTAACAGCCATGCTTCTGTCCCCTCTCCCCTGCCCCACCTTTGAAATGTGATGGTATCAACATGGTTCCCCGGCCTGAAGCAAGCGGAGAACGACATTGTGTTTCTTATTTTCGCCACGTGTTTCCTGGGCACAGCCGATGGGGATGGAAGGACAGAGGCGCAGACTTAGATGAACTCGGCCACGGGCCCCCTTCTCCCTAAGATCGGAGGCAGAAGGTGCTCGTGGGCAGCAGGGAGGTGTGGACTCTGTTGGCCTGCACGTTCCGGCCTGTGCTCACCTGGGCAGGTGCCCACAGGAACCTTGGCAGACGAGGATCCCCTGCAGTGCTTCCCACTCATTCTCAGGGTCAGCTGCAGAGGTGGGACACCCCCCTGGAGGGGCTGGACGGGCTCAGCAGCCCCCGGCAACCCTCCCAAGTGAGGCGGCCACACCCGCAAAGTGGAGGTAATTGTGTTTGCATTTAGCCGTTCGGCCTACTAAGCCAGTTCATTTTGGACGGTCGGTCGTCAGTGGCTTAGGAATTATTATCGCTGTCATCACTATCATTTTTCGTAACAACTTCAGAGGCAGAATGTTCTGATTGCATACAGACTAGAGGCTCAGGAAGGGTGGGTGAGCTGAACTCACCCCTGGGCCCCTGCTCCTCGGCCTGTGTTCCGTGAACGCTGGCTGTGGGCCTCCAAGCCCCATCCGTCCCGGGGGTTGGCATGGGACCGCTGTTAACCCCGCGTCCTCAGCTTCTCTGCACCGGGACCCGTGATCTGACCAGCAGGCTCCAGAGGGCAGCGCCGTCAGCCAGACGAACAGAAAAGCCGCTGTCCAGCACAGGCGGAGAGCACTTCTCAGATGCGGGTGTCCGCACAGCGATGCCACCCCTGAGAGCCGTTTTGAGGCTGGGTTCCTCCGAGCAGCGTGCAGGATTTGGGGTGCTTTTTTAGGATCAGTCTCAGGTGCCTTGGACTGAGGTGGAGATCACCTCTAGGGTTGGCCAGTCTTCGTGCATGCGGTGTGCGTCCCGTGCTGGCGTCTGTGGGTAAGAACTAGCAGCAAAACAGGGGGTTTGGCCCTCGGGTGAGGAACTCTTTCCCAGTCCAGCTGGGAGGGGAGGGGAGGGGAGCGGGTGTGCCTGTGGCAGGCATTGGGGGTGGGGCAGATCCAAAGATCCTACTTCTCAGAGGAGCTTGACCTTGAAGGACAGGGAAGGCTTGGGCCGGCTGTGCTGTTCACAGAGGGGAACGGGGGACCCAGGGAGGCTGCCAGAGGGTTGGAATCTGGAATCGGGTGGGGATCCTCACCCAGCCCCCTAAGTCAGCGCGAGGTCGCAGACAGGTGGCTTGTCCCGCCCGCGCAGGAATCTTTGGGAAGAGTCTGTTTGACAGAAGCCTAGGTTTCCACACTCGTGGGGCCGCACGGCTCCTCCTTCTCAGAGAATCTGTCGTCCAGAAATGGATTTCTTCTTAAATACTCTCATAACTCATTTAGTAAGCAAACAATTTTCCCAGGCGTTCTTAGGATAATGCCCACTTTCTCCTCGTGTGTTCTTTAATCGCAGGTGGTTTTCTATGGTCTTTGGTGATGGAGCTGCTTTCTGGCTTCTCCCGCAAAGTTTTTTGTTTTTTTTTTTTTAATTAAAAAATTTTGTTAATTTAAGAAGGAGAATCTTTTTTTTTTATTTTAAAAAAAAATTTTTTTTTTCAACATTTATTTGTTTTTGGGACAGAGAGAGACAGAGCATGAACGGGGGAGGGGCAGAGAGAGAGGGAGACACAGAATCGGAAACAGGCTCCAGGCTCTGAGCCATCAGCCCAGAGCCCGACGCGGGGCTCGAACTCACGGACCGCGAGATCGTGACCTGGCTGAAGTCGGACGCTCAACCGACTGTGCCACCCAGGCGCCCCTAAGAAGGAGAATCTTAAGCAGGCTCCACACTCATCACAGAGCCCGATGCGGGGCTCGATCCCACGACTTTGGAATCATGACCTGAGCTGAAGTCAAGAGTCAGACGCTCAACTGACAGAGCCACCCAGGCACCCCCTTTTCTTGTACAGTTTTATATCTTTGGAGTATTTCATGGCCTCTGCTTCTGCCTAGCTAGCCAAGTTCACTGTCTGTAGGTGTTTGTGAATTTTTTGTTTGTTTGTTTTCTAAAGCTCTTCATTTCCAATGCACTTTCCAAAAATTTTACAGCGAGAGAAGCACACAATGATTTATGAAAGGCATTTTTTAAAAGTCAGGCTATTCAGACATTGTACCTGTTGTTTTGACTGTTTCTCTCCAACCTGTAACTTAGGCCCAGCCTGTTCCGTTGTCTCTGCATCTGGCTGCTTCCCCTAATGCCCGGGTTGGGATGGGGCACGCATGCCCTCTGAGAGCCATGCTCTCTCTTTCCTGCCTCTGCTCTCTGGGTGGCTCCAGCCCTAGGAATTCGATGTAATACGGAACTGATTTCTATAACGGTTCTTTAGCCCAGTGGTTTTCAGATTATGGGGTGTGACCCATTATTCGAGCATGAAGCCACTTTTGTAGCTACGTAAGAAAAACAGGTCAAATAGATCCATCTGTTCACACATAGGAAGGCTGAGACCTTCATTTCAATTGTGTGCCTACGTATGTGTGTTCGTGTGTCGGGGACATGATATAAAACGTGTGTCGTAGTCAAACGTGTTTGAGAGTCCCTGCCGTATTCTGACATATTGCTGAACTTCCATGACAGAAAAACCAGTTATAACCTGTCTCCAGTAAAATGGTCTCATGCCTTGGGAAAATTGTCCCAAGGCGAGGCAGAGTCCACAAGGGTCCTGTGGAAGATGTTCCCAAGTCGGAAGGAGTCACTGTGGGCTGCTTCAGAGGGGGTTCCTGCAGTCTTTGGAGGATGGCTTCTCCTACATTACTCCTACTCATTCTTCAATTCTCAGTTCAAATATTCCTTCCCCGGGGGAAGCCTTCCCTACTCCCCCTGTCTACATCGGTTTCCTCTGTTAGGTGCCTCCGTAGAACTACATTTCTCAGTATCAGAACACCTAGCTCAGTTGTTAATGAGACAGTGATTGGTATAGTCATTTTATTATTATCTGTCTCCCTCCATCTCCTAGAACATGACCTCCACTGGGCAGGCATCAGGTCTGTTTTTGCTCACTGTATCTGCAGGAGCCAACACAATGCCTAGCATATAGTCCACACTTCGTATACACCAATGGCTTGGGGCCAAGTCCCCACAGTCACCCGACGTCAGGAACCCTGTAAAACCCTCTGCCGTCCTCATGCCTTTTCTAGAAGGGGGGAAGGTTTTCTATTACAAGGAGATCTATAGGTGGGATTGAAGCCCCAGGAACTCAGCAGAAGCCTTGCCCCGCACAGACCAGGAGTAAGCTGGCTCCCTTCTTACTGTCCCCAGCGCTCCCGGTGAGGGTCACGGAGAGCATAAGCAGAGTGACAGACAGAACTTCTCTTGGGTGACGGTCCCTTCTCTGGTTGTGGCTGGGGCTCCACGGTTCCTGGTTCCTCGTGGTAGTAACGAATATTCAGGCCTTTACACATTAGTTGGAACCAGCTCATTTGGATTCCATAGTAAGTACTGCAGATATAGATCTTAGCTGAGGCTCTGATTTGTGTTAGTCCAAGCACAGATGGGTGGTTTTTTTCTTCCCTCTCCTCAAGAGTCTGTGAGGGTGAAGGCAGAAAGGTGGGGAGAGAGGAGGACCCAGACGTATTTCCAGGGTTGCCCTAGCATGCAAGACATGTTTCCAAAAAGGTGTTTTGGAAACGTTTTATTTTAGGCGGGAGAAAACGCTGACACTCTGGCCAGCTCCCATAACCTAACCAGACATTTTTCGGGGGCACGGCGTCGTCATAGCCAGGGAGCTCGTGAGTTTTGAAACTGCTTTTCCATTTGAGAGAGCGGACCTCTGTGACCCCAAGCATCATTTCCACGGCAACCAGCTGTGATGAGATGGGGGTTCTGACCTCGCGGGACAATCGCAGCAAGAAACAGATGAGCTTGTAGATAGAAAATTTACTCTATGGCCTTGAACAGATCTCATGTAACCGCATCTCAGTTTCCTCATCTCTGAACTAGAGAAAGAAACGGGACGTGCCTTTGATTGGACGCGGAGAGATCCATGTTGGAAAAGCACGCACGTAGGTGTTGTTGAGTTTAACTGAACAGCCCAGCGTTTGCCAGGAGGCAGAAGACCTGTGGCCTGCACACATGTGCCTGTTGTGGGTAGCTGTCAACAGGCCTGCTCTCACGTCTCTGGCCAGCACCTCACTCTTTGTTAAACTGGCTTCCTGGCCAGTCCTGAATGGGGTAAGGTAGTTCACTGCCACCCCAGGGCCTTTGCACCGCAGTTCCCTGAGCATTTTCCTATGCTGTTCCCAGAGGGCTCCGTGGCCCACTCCCTCCCTTTGTCTGGGTGTCTACTCAGACATTAGAGCCCCTATCAGACACCCCACAGAAAACGACCCCAGAACAATTTGCCCCTTAAGGCCTTTTCTTCAGAGCACTGTGACCATTGGGAATTTCATAAGCTTCCTGGGGACAGGTTTCTTATTTCTTTTTTCTTTTTCTTTTTTTTTTTTTTTTTTTTTTTTGAGTTTGGTTCAAGTTTGCTACACCTACCAAACTGGCACATAGTAGGCCATTCAGTCCTCACAAAAAAACCGTTTTTCATTGTTTTAAGTTCATTGATCTTTAGGAAACTCTTATTTCAAAGAATAAAAAAAAAAAAAAAAAAAAAAAAAAAACCTGCCCAAGGTCATAAAGGTAGCAAGCGGTAGACAGGGGTCTAAAAGCCAGGGTGAACTTCAAGTCCTGAATATTCTCTCTGCCTTGAGTCGGTCTTTCCTTCTGTCTTTCCCTCTGAGCACTGATGCCTTTGCTGTGTCTCTGGGTCTGCCCTCATGATGCCCAGGCCTGCCCAGCCTCGCCCCAGCCTGCAGTGCTCTTTCCTCTAGATCCAGCTACAGCCAGTACTGCCCCTACCCCAGGTCCCAGTACAAACTCCCCACTCCGCTGTCGTGTTCTTGGAGAACCTCATGCTTGGCCTTCTAGAGTGGCAGCAGCTAATCTGATCACGAGTCAGGGCTGACCCACGCGTGGACAGGTCACCTTGGCCCCCTTCCCTCCTGAAACGTGTGCTAGAAGGTGTCCGTGCTAGGATTGGTTCCTCTCACCTCCTCGTGGGGTCAGACGTGGCAGCAGCTTCGAGAAGAAGCCCTGAGAAGCGTCTCACCGAGGCATGTGGGGATCGCCTGTTCTTTGTCATTTCACGTGTAAACACTCACTTTCGTGTCACCCGATGTGACTCGACAGGATAACCTTGCGTGTAATTTGGACATTATCTTTTTCACCGTATCTGGGATGCTTCTGGGGCTTACCGTAATCCCTGGAAAGGTGCAACAAGCAGCAGCACTCTCCTTTCTTACCAAGCGTGTGTGGAGCCATGCTTACGGATACCTTGGCTGGCACAGAATATCGCTCACTAGACAGCACAGGAGGTCCGAGTCTCGTTGCAGACTGTCAGCATCCGGCTTTCCAATCTGGGCACGTGACGGTGCTTGCTTGGGCTGTTTTCAGCTAGTTTGTGGACGAAAACTGCCATCAGAGGAAGCCGTGGGCTGCTGGGAACGCCGTTCACGTGGCATATGCTGGCCTCTGCTCTCATCTTCCCCTCATCCCACACCCTCTGTCTGCTCTTTCTCTCAGGAAAAGTGCGGTGGCGGGACTTTAACCAGGAAGCTTACGTCGGAGGGACAATGGTCCGCTCCGGGCAGGACCCCTACGCCCGCAACAAATTCAACCAAGTGGAAAGTGATAAGCTGCGGATGGACAGAGCCATCCCGGACACCAGACATGACCAGTAAGTACTAAGCCGTGTGTCGGCCTGGGGCCTCCGCTTGCTTTCCCACACCTGGTAAGGAGCTTTGACCACGCCGCAGCATTTTTCTTTTACTCTGGGACACTGAACGCGCGTCGTGTCTCTACGGGGCGGTAAAACTTGGAAAAGGCATACAGCATTGGGGCTCCACTCCCTGGAAGAGACAGGCCCGCTGGGGATGGGATTCTAGTCTTTCGGATCCCCCAAGGCAGTATCGAGAGGCCGTGGGTGGCTGGCCAGAGGGTGGGGGGTCAGCACGAGAAGGGCATGTCATCTCTCAAACCCCTCCCCAAACACGCGTAATTTGCCATAGTTCGTAGCGTCGTCGGAAGGAAGGGAATCTGAATTCTTGCTCTATTAGGACAGCTTAACTCAGAAATGTTCTAGAGACTGGAAAGGGGAAAGGAACAACTCCGGCAGGGCGGATGTGAAACTGAGCTGAAACACAGAGACAGAGGAGGACTACGTCCTTTCTCTTGACTCTTCAGGGATCTGGGACCCGAGGGCGGAGGGCACTCTGGGGTTCATCGGGCTCGGCTGATGAGGTCTCCAGGCATTCCAACGTGAGTTTGTCACCGCTTACTGTCAGGCCTCACTGCCGCTACACCTCTCAGCCTTGCTGGTAAGAAGCTCTGACTGGGAGGCTGGTCGCATGGAGATCATTGGTGGGGTTGGGCTTGTTGCAGATTGTTAAAAAATAAAGAGTTGTATTTGGAGGACAGCTGTTTCCTGGCTGTTTGGTAGGCGTTCCTACTCACCGGGTTACTTAGGGAGTCATTCATCGTCATGGATGATACATTCGCTGCGACTCAGGCACTGTGTTCGGGTCCTGGGATTCCGGACAGAAGAGTCTCTGGCCCCAGTCCCGTTCTGGCTGGGGATGGGGCGGGGTGGGGTGGGGCGGGTAACAGGTGCACCAGGAAACGAGGGGGGGTGGTACCCCAGGGCTTGGACAGTCTGCTCTAAAGCAGTGCAGCCAGGGCCCCCAGGAGGTGGGAAGGTCAGGAAATGCCCGAAGGAGGGGGGGGAGTCCTGAGCTGGAGGCATCCAGAAAGAAGGACAGGGGCAAGGCCGTGACAGGCAGTGCTGGGCTTCCAGAGAGCCCATCAGCGATCGGCTCGCCCTGCGTGTGTGTCCCAGGGACTGAGAGGAGGGTAAGCTGGCGAGGGACGACAGTCAGCTGCCTTTCACGTGAACACTTCTTCAAGTTTGGCTTGATTTTGTAAATTAGTAGCATGCACGGAAAGGGTGTTTTCCTCTCCTGCTTTCAGGGGAACTTAACTTAACCGTGTCGGTTAACCATTTAGCTGCCAGGTTATCACTCCCTTTGCTTAACGGTCTTTTTTGCGTGTTTGTTTTATTGTGTGTGCGTGTTCTCGACAGCTCTGTGCTCCCACAGCAGCTCATAAGCAGGTAAATTTACAGGACTTTTGGACCAAGGAGTTAAGTGCACAGTGTGTGTGTGTGTGTGTGTGCATGACAGAGAGAGAGAGAGAGAGAGAGAGAGAGATTTAATATATGAAACATATGGCTGATATATAATTATATGTGATACATAATATTAAGAATCTTACCGTTTTTCTAAATCCAGTCCAGGAGATGGTCTTTGTTTAATGTCTCCTATAATCCATTCATTTTTTTTTTTTTTTCACAGGCAGCTTTGTTCAGTCTTTAGGCTGTGCTCCCGATTAAATTCAGCAGGGTTAGCTGTTGAACAGCCTATCTAAAAAGGTTTGCTGACCTGGGATCCACGGACCCCAGGGAGCCCTGGGAGGCTCTGGGACCCTGCGAGTCCTGGAGCTGTGTGTAGGCACATGCCTGCATCTCTGGGGAGAGGTCACGAATGCCGGTGTCCCCACCCCTCCCTCCATCCCCAGGCTAACCAGACTGTGTGCACCCTGCCTCTGCGAAGCGCTCCTCGGGGGCACTTACACAGTCCTTGAGAGTCAGACTCTGGACACAAAGGTTGTCTTCATTGCACGGAGAGGGAGGTGAGGGGGTCCCCCTTTGTTAAAAACCTGCCCAGTGATTAGGAGCAGCGGACTTAAGGCCAGAAAAGGGCACTGTGGCTTTTAAGAGGGGCTTGGCCTCAACTCAAGAGCGTGGTTGACGTTCCAGCAGCATCTGGCTCAGAAACCTTACCTGGTGCTTTGAATCAACTGCTTCGAATCACGTCTCCATGAGACGGTGCGAGTGTCCCTGCACCGTTGGGTTGTGAGTAGTTTTTTGGCTGTGACTTTTCCTTAGAGCTGAGAGGACGTAGTGTCTTTGTGATGGCTCATCAGTGAGTGGGCTTCAGAGTCCCCCAAATTAAATATATGTGCGTATATAGCTTTTTTTTTTTCCAGTTTTTTGAAATACGAGTTTGTCCAAGCAGATGTTTGACTATTCCTCCCATGGTGGGATGTGTTAGAGGTGAGTTTAATTTTAGTGCCAGCGACAGTGGCATTTTCATTTGCATGTGTTAAAGGAACAGCTGGGATGCCTTCCGTGTTGGTTTGACTTTGGCTAAATTAATGTCTCCCCAAGTCAGTCAGATGCCTGAAACTGAGCCAATGTGCTGTCCTCGGAGCGTAAGCTCATACTGAATGTCAGGTTAAGGAGATCAAGTTGCCTCTGTGAATCTCCCCCGACCTCCACCAGACCTCTCATTGAGAACTATTAAAGCGTTTGACCTTCTACATAAATGTTTTGTTTTGTTTTGTTGGGTTTTTTTTTTTCCGTCTCGCCGTCTCTCCCTTCGTCTAGGATTATGGAAACGTTTGAATTCAGCCTTCACGTGTGATGAATCTGAAAGCCATGCACGTGGTTCATTAAGAACAAGGTTTTTGGAGTCACGTAGATCTTGGTCACGATCCCAGACCCTCCAGTCCTTAATCCTGTGGCCGGTAGCATTTGTAAGTTGATGGCACACGATCACCTCTGGTTACCATGAGGAGAAACACGATGTCTACAAGGGCTGGTCTCTCCTCCCTTGAGATTTTGTTCAGAGGCACCCTCAGCGAGGCGGCCCTTGACCTCGACCACCTCCCCGAGGAGTGCAGCCGCCTGGCCCCCACCCTTGATTTTCTCCATAATTCTTATCACCACCCACACACCATATGTCTTACTTATTTACATGTTCATCTGTCTTTACCCATTAGAATGGTGAGATACTGCCGCCAGGATCGTTATTGGACGACTGACGGCATTCAGGAAATTCAGTAAATATTTGTTGACTGAATGTATTGCTCAGCACATATGGTGAGTGCCTACTAAGTCATCAGTGATACTAAGAGTCATAAAAGAATAAGGGAGATTTTTAGCAGTAAAGATCATAGGAACCCCATGATGAACCCCAAATAAACATAACGTGTTTACGTTCTTCCAGGACTGAAAAGCAATGCAGTTACATCCCACCCTTTATTTCCTGTCCTTTGGGATAGATACAAGGCATCAGGTGTTCAGAGCCTTGCAAAAACAAAAACAAAACAAAACAAAACTTCACATATTTGGGCAATGTTTTATTTACCTTTTTTAAGTATATAAAATGTACTGCCCCCCCCCCCCGCCCCCCGCAAAAAAAAAAAAAAAATACATACATAGAAGCAAGTAGCCTAGAAAAGCTTGTCAGGAGTGAAATCCTAGATCTGACATACAGGAAATGTTGGCTTATTCTAATAAGCCTTAGAAATTAGAAAATAGGAGGCCATCCTAGTCTTAACAGTACAGTTGCCCACTCAAAAAAAAAAAAAATTCCCCTACTTCATTTAAATTTTTTTTAATATCTATTTATTTTTGAGAGAGACAGAGAGAGACAAAGCATGAGCAGGGGAGGGGCAGAGAGACAGGGAGACACAGAATCGGAAGCAGGCTCCGGGCTCCGAGCTGTCAGCACAGAGCCCGACGCGGGGCTCGAACTCACAGACCGCGAGATTGTGACCTGAGCCGAAGTCGGACGCTCAACCGATTGAGCCACCCAGGCGCCCCCCCCCCAACTTCATTTAATTTTATTTGAAATCTCAAATAAATTACCAAGGCTAAAAGCAAATTAAAGACCAATGGGAATTTTGAAAATGCTTTTTCCGACTATTTAGGTCTTTCCCTTCCCACCTTTGGGAAGCTGTTGTTAGTGCCCGGGCAAAAGATCATACAGAACAGCGTTGGACATAGATATGTATGGAAGGGGGAGCCAACAGGATGTGGCAGTGGGTCCGATGAGGGGTGTGATACGCCGTGAAGCAGAGCTCCAGGATGTATGGCTAAAACAAGGGAAGAGATGGGTCGCCTTAACTGAGATGAGGGGGCTGAGTGGAGCGGGTGCGGGGGACACATCAGCAGTTAACGTTTGGACATGTTAAGTCCAAGGTACGTTCTCTGTGATTGGATATGTGTCTGGCGTTCAGCAGAAAGGTCTTAGTGGGAATGTAAACTTGGGAATGGTCAGTATACAGGCGGCATTTAAAACTATGAGATGGACATCACCCCCCAGGGCAACGAACATAGAAAGGAGGAGAGGCCCAAAGACCGCCATTGAAATTCAGCTGTGAATTAAAGCCAAGGCCAACACTTGGAGTACAGTCTAACATGGTCGACCGCTGACCGTGTCCTCTGGGTGCTGAGGCCCCAGGGGAGGAGTACTCTTGTTACCCTGTTAGAGTAGGGGTGAGGAGGGGTGTGTTAAAGCCCCTCCCGAGTCCAACTCAGAAGAGTTTTGCGCTGTTTTCTGTTAGTGCGTGTGCACACACGCGTGTGTATTTTGTTTGCCTAGAAATGCATCTGACGGGAAAGTCAAGTACAGGAATCAGGCGCAACCCAAGGAGTTTATATAGAGTATCGTTCTGTCTACTGGGGAAAGCTGGAGCTGGTTTGCTTTAAAATTGTGTATATAAGTAAAATCAAACAAACCTTTAGGGGGGAAAGCCTTATTCCCTTGTTTTCTTCTTTTCCCTGTCAGCCGCACACCATTCCTTTCCATTTATTTATCCAAGTCCCTTAAAAACGAGAACCGCTTGATAAAAGGGCAGATTTTGTTCGGGTCTCAAAAGTTGAATTTCTAGCAAGTTGCTCTCTGTGCTACCCCCCCCCCTCTTTTTTTTTTGATCACTACATTAAAAATGAAGGGTTTTGAAACATTTTTGCGTCTAAAACTGAAATACTGCTCCTGACCACGGGTGATCTCAACTGCATCCCACAAAAGATGGAGAAGTTTGTCCAAGGTGCATACCTCATGGCAGCCTTGAAATCAGGGGAACACTGTGTTTACTCTGTCTGTAAATTTGGGGTTACTTGTAAGGTTTGGTTTTGTTCCGTTCAGGATAATCACCCAAGGGCTGTGTTTTGAACCAGTTTCTTAAACGTCTAGCTGTAATGCAGCCCAAACCCAGAGAGGAGGACTCTTGAGGGGCCATTCTCTTCTTTCTTTCCTGCTGTTATTTTTTAGAAACCTTTCAACACGAGGGCAGGCCTTGAAGTAACCGGCTGGGCTGTTTAGTCTGGCTGGAGTGTCCGCGTTGATGTCAGTGGTTTTAAGAGTAGCTAATCGGGATTAAGGGTTGTGGGGAAAGATACAATCCAATTTTTCATTGTTACTCAGTGAGGGTAAACACCGTGAAAGCCAAGAAAAAGTTTTCTATGTCAACTCAGCTGCCCGGAGTGAGGCTTTGGTGTGGGCCGTTATGTTAGGGGGACACAGAGTTTGGTTTTTAGGAGAGCAGAAGATCTGGGGAAACGAGGAGAGGAGTGTGGCTCCGCAGGAGTCTGGCTTCTCGTGAGTTGGGGGGTGGGGGTCTCTTGGGGCCCGGGGCTTTGTTTTCATTTCCCATTTTTCTTCTAAAAGTGGTGTCTTGCAAACATGCATGAACAGCTGACCCTCTTTTGTGGCGGCTGCTCTGGGACAGAGCTGATCTGCTCCCTCGGCAGCTCAGCGGGGCTCAGACCTGCTTTGGCAGACCCAAGTCACCTTCCTGTGTCCCACCGGCAGGGTCCTGGGACAGGAGACAGGTGCTTCTCTAAGCAGGGGCCCCCCAGCTCCCTCTGAGTTTCAGGTGGCCTCGCGGGCATTTGTGGCCGGTGGGGCAGAGGGGGTTTGGCTGCGGCACAACAGCGAGGCTTTAAGCTCTGTTGCATAGTAACGGCAACAAAATATTTATTGGGACGTTTTATCAGTGTCATGACCTGCGCTCAGCCTTTTATGTGCATTGATTTTATTTAATCTGCTGGCACTCCTGCGAGGTGGGTGGGGGGATCCTTCTCCTGATGACATCATCCGCCAGTCTCCAGAAGCGGGGGGGAATGGAGAGCCCGCCTCCAGAGAGCCCAGGAGCCTTGCCCCCACTGGAAGCAGAGTCGCTGACAGCGTGCCGCCTCGCCCTCGCCCTTGGCAGGTGGCTTTCCCACGCCTGGTCTTCAGGCACGAGGCCCGAAAGTACCTAAAAAGCAATCGATCCCTATTGGCCACTACCATTGCTGGTGGAATCCCGGGAGGTTGAGAAGAAACAAGGTTTCTGCTTCTGTCTTTCCAGCGTCAGTTCTCCACGGGAACGTGATAGAAGAGTGTGCTCCGTTTCTGTTCCCCGGGGGGCGGGGGAGGGACCTGCGTGCCACCTGGACAGTCGCAGGCGGCCGGCCTCCAGGCTCTCTGCTCTCACGGGCCCCCCGCCGCCCCATCCCGCGGCCTGACCTGCGCCTGACGTGCGCAATCCCGGCCACGGCCTCGCCACCGTTCACCAGCCTGTTGTGTTCTGTGTTTGTTTTGCTTGCTTTTATTTGTAGTGTTTTTATAAAACCAGCTCCAGCAATAGGCTACTCTTCTTTTTCCCCTTATCCGTTCCCCTTTTTGACCATTTGAGGCCTCCTCTGCATCTAAAACAAAGAATGCCCCGGACTGGGAGACGATATAAGGCGAAGACAGTGGACGCTGTCTGTGCCTTGTGTGAGCAGCTCCGAAGGGCCTGGTGGAGGCCTTCTCGTAAAAAGATCAGCAGCAAACGTTTTGAAAGCTCAATCCCTGAGTGCCTGTGCACATGTGTGGCTCAGTTTCCCCCGGCTGGGACTCTGGCTTATAGTTTGGGCAGAGACGGATGGTCCTAAATGAGTAACGTGATTTTGTTTCTTTCTTCTTCCGTCCCCTTTCCGCCAGCATCCTGGGAATACAGCGGTGTGCACGAAGGTCCTCTCGGTGCTTGAGGAGCTCGCAGTGCAGGGGGAGAGGCGGTGGCTAATGGACAGTGGCGCAGTCCAGTCCATTGGGTGGTCCGGGAAGGGCAATCTTGTCCTTTTTAAAAATTTTTTTAGTGTTTATTCATATTTTTAGAGAGCGAGAGCACAAGCAGGGCAGGGGCAGAGAAAGAGGGAGACCCGGAATCTCAAGCAGGCTCCAGGCTCTGAGCTGTCAGCACAGAGCCCTGACGCAGGGCTCGAACCCACGAACTGAGAAATCATGACCTGGGTCGAAGTCGGACACCTAACCAACCGAGCCACCCAGGCGCCCCAACAATCTTGTCTTTTAATTAGAATATTTACTCCATTTACATTTAGTGCAGGTTCTGATGTATTTGGGTTAACACTGGCATCTCTGTCAATGTTCTATTTATGCCACGTTTTGTGTGCCTTTTCCTCCTCTTTCCTGCTTCTTTTAGATTAAGTATTTCTCTCTTTGTTAGCTTGTTGCATTCTTCACTTATGAGAGTCTAATATAAATGAATAATTTTATTATTTCCTGAATAATGCACAGACCTCATAGCACTTGACCCCATTAGCTCTCCTACCCTCTTTGACACTCTTTATTGCCATATGGTCTAATTCTCCCTATGTGTAAACTCCACAGGACATCTTCTGGTGTTTTGTGTAGTAAATATCCTTTTGATTTATTCACGTATTTATGTTTTTTCCTTATTTCTTATAATTTTCACTTCTCCTCCTGGGACCATTTTTCATCTGAGGACTATTAGTATTTCTCTTAGTGCCAGTTTTCTGGCAATGAATTCTCTCCCTTTATTGTCTCAAAATAAATTTGTCCTTTACTTCACTTTTACTTTTGAAAAGTATTTTCATTGAATTTAGAATTCCAGGTTGACCGAAGCTTGGGCAACTTTTCTATAGTCATTCTGTGGACTTCCGGCTTCCATTGTTTCTGGTAAAACATCAACTGTTGATCTTACTGTAGCATTTTTGAAGGCATTTTAACTTTTTCCTCTGGCTTCCTTAAAGATACTTCTCTTTGTCTTTGGTTTTCAGAAATTTCACTGAAATGTGCCTAAGTGTCTTCTTTGTATTGAACCTGTTTGGGTTTGTAGGTTTCCTGAATCTGTTGCTTCCTGTCTTTGGCAAGCTTCTCTTGTGCCCCATTTTCTCTCCTGTCTCCCTCTGGGCCCTAAATACATCTTTGTTAGAGATTTCAGCATGTCCTGTGTCCCTCTCGTGCTCTTTTACATTTTATTTATTCTTTTCTATTCTTTGTGCTTTAACCTAGGTATAATTTTATTGGCTTTCCTTCTGGTTGACTGATTCTTTGCTATCTCTATTTTGCTTTTTTTTTTTTTTAACGTTTATTCATATTTTAGAGAGAGTGGTGGGGGGTGGGTAGGTGCAGTGAGAGAGAGGGGACAGAGGATCCGAAGTGGGCTCCGGGCTGACAGAGCCTCATGTAGGGCTCGAACTCACGAACTCTGAGATCACAGCCTGAGCGGAAGTCAGACACTTAACTGACTGAGCCACCCAGGTGCTCCCATGTCTATTTGGCTTTTAAGTCCATCTGCTGAATTCTTAATTTTAGTCATCTTATTTTGTTGTGTATGAACAAATAATAGAGATATTTAAAGGGCCTCCTTGATGTTTTCATCCTCCAAAGAGGATTTCGTTTTGCTCTGTGACAGGCGAAAAAGGGCAGATCGCCTCGGGCAGGTCTGGCACTGAGCTGGCATCAGCTGGGTTTCAGTCTTTTGTAAAACACTGATGAGTTCCCAGTTCTCTTTTGCTACTGGAAGGGAGCCCTTTGGGATTCCACCTGGAAGTCTGCAATGGTTATTAGAGCCCCTTTTTCCTTGGCGAGACCTGAACTGCAGTTCTGGCCTCCACAGCTCCGTGACACCTGCAGAAACTTACCTTGCTTTGCCTCCTGCAAAGCCATCACTTCTGCTTAGCTTCTCCAGTCTATCGGCTTCACGCCGCGTGAGGGGAAGAGGGATCAGAGAATGCTGGCCTTACTCTGGGGGCCTCTCTTCTTTCTGGGAACCCGGCCCTGTAACACCCAGCTGCCTTGTTAACTCTCCAGTGCCTTCAAATAGATTTTTTGGTGTGTTTCATCCAACATTTCTAGTGGCTTCTTGTGGGCAGATTGGTCTATACCAAGGAGCTTTGCTATTACTGAAAGCAGGGAAAAAAACCCTGAGTGTTCTGTTTGGAATCCAAATTCAGTCTGAATCTTGACAGTTCATAAATTTTTCTCTGAGCAGCACTGTCTATCCCCAGTCCAAATAAGTAGAAATAGCTATGGGGGTGCCCGGGTGGCCCAGTCAATTAAGTGTCTGACTCTTGGTTTCAGCTCAGGTCATGATCTCACAATTTGTGAGTTTCAGCCCCACAAGGGGCTCCTCACTGACAGTGCGGAGCCTGCTTGGGATTCTCTCCCCCCACCCCATCTTTCTCTGCCCCTCCAACGCTCACTCTCCCTGTCTTTCTCAAAATAAATAAATAAACTTAAAAAAAAAAAAAAAGGAGAAAAGGAAGTAGCTGTGGACTTGAGTGGTTAATGGCTCTGTCACTTAACTCCCAGACTAAGGTCGGAACAATCTCTCTAAACTCCTGAGTTTCTTATCTGCGAAACCATAACAGTTTATGCCCTATCCATCTTACACATAGTCGTTAGGCTCAGATATGTTTGAAAGAGCTTCATAAACTACAAACAGCCCCACAGAATATTATCGTATTGTTATCGTGTGTGACGAGCAGCTTGTGTATATGTGAAATCAGCTTTGAGAGCTTTGCTCTCCATACGTGTGTGCCATTGAGGGCAGACGTTCAACCTTCTTCGTCTGAATGGCTCTGTTGTGCTGAGGTCTTGTAGGTCTGGGTCTTGTCCTGCAGCGCAACCCTGGAGCTTGTTGGCATTGACCGAAAACAGTTGAGGAAATGACCGAAAACAGTTGAGGAAGTAACCGGAATAGCGATTTCCACCTGTTTCAAAAGGAAAGTAGAGGGGCGCCTGGGTGGCGCAGTCGGTTGAGCGTCCGACTTCAGCTCAGGTCACGATCTCGCAGTCCGTGAGTTCGAGCCCCGCGTCGGGCTCTGGGCTGATGGCTCGGAGCCTGGAGCCTGTTTCCGATTCTGTGTCTCCCTCTCTCTCTGCCCCTCCCCCGTTCATGCTCTGTCTCTCTCTGTCCCAAAAATAAATAAACGTTGAAAAAAAAAAAAAAAAAGGAAAGTAGAGCAAGAAGAATGGGTCCTCAGTATGTTGCTTGGTAAATGCGATGAATCTTTGGGTCTGGACAAACCATCCTGTTTCAGCCACCGTCTTAAACCCGTTGCTTCGCCACCACCATGTAACTGTTAAAATTTTTTCTCTTCTTTTTTAATGGGAAGGATTTTGTCTATTTTAGGAAACAGTCAAAACAGTGTAAAATGTGTTTCGACTCTCTCAGCCCCTTAGGCTGTATATTGTACTTTTTCTGGAACACCGTGATTTCAGAGATCACTTGTGACTTCTCTGATGAGCTTGAGAGGAGCGGCATTGCCAGCTCATGGTACCTGCGTTCTTGCACTTGGAACGTCTGCCCATTCGCTGGTAGAGCTGACCAGTCCCCACATACCCTGGAGTGCGAAGCGGTGTGGCCGAATCTTTGAGAACCCCGATCTCTACCCCAATCTGTAAAAACAGAAGCACAGACTTTTAAAATTAACACTCAACTACGCTGGATCAACTGTGATTTCTTCTATCACGCAATGAGGGGAGAAGAAAATCCACGTCTTTGGAAATTTGAATCTGTTAAAAGAATACCCCAATAAGAAAGTTGCACTCAGATTTGAAGTTTTATATGTATTTTTTTGACTCTTGCATTCATGCGTTCATTTAGCAAGCATTCGAGAGCTTCCTGTGTGACAGGTGTTTTTCTGGTCACTAGGGAAACAATAATGAACAAAACTGATTGTAAAATTTCTCTGCTGCCTAGAGCTTAGATTGAGGGGGTAGGAGTGGAAGACAGCAAAAACGAGTGATTAAACTCTATGATAATAAGATGTTAAATGCAACAGAGAGAAATAAACTAAGCGTGGGGTCAGAGAGTATGATAGTCAAGGTCAGAGGTCCAATATTAAATAAGTGATAAGGCACAGTAAAAGAAACAGTCAACAAAATGAAAAGGCACCCACAGAATGAGAGAAAATATTTGCAAATCGTGTATCTGATTAATATAAAAAATATATAAGGAGCTCATACAACTCAATAGCTCTTTCTGGGTATTTCTATTTATGTATTTTTTTATCTGTTTTATTAATATTTAATATAATTAAAATATATACTTTTAAGTATATATATATTTGTATGTACATGTAAATTTTCAATATATATAATTTTAAATACAGATATATTATAGGTACATATAAATGTACATATAAATACATATATATATGTAATTTTATGTAAAATGGGCAAAGGACCTGAATAAACATTTTTCCAAAGAAATTATATGAGTGGCCAACAAGTACATGAGAAGGTACTCAGAATTACTAATCTTCAGGGAAATGTACATCAAAACCACAAGGAGATACCGCTACGTCTCTTAGCATGCCTATCATCAAAACAAGAGATCAGAAACGTTGGTGAGAATGTGGAGAAGAGGAAACTGTTACACGCTGTTGGTGAGAATGCCAACTGGTGCAGCCACTCTGGAAACCAGCATGGAGGTTCCTCAAAAAATTAAAAATAGCACTACTCTTTGGTCCAGCAATTCTGCTCCTGGGTATTTATCCAAAGGAAATGAAATCACCGTCTCAAAGAGATAGCAGCATCATTTTTAATGTTTTTATTTTTATTTTTTTTTTCAACGTTTATTTATTTTTGGGACAGAGAGAGACAGAGCATGAACGGGGGAGGGGCAGAGAGAGAGGGAGACACAGAACCGGAAACAGGCTCCAGGCTCCGAGCCATCAGCCCAGAGCCCGACGCGGGGCTCGAACTCACGGACTGCGAGATCGTGACCTGGCTGAAGTCGGACGCTTAACCGACTGCGCCACCCAGGCGCCCCTCATTTTTAATGTTTATAGCAGCACTATTTATAACAGCCGACACAAGGAGCAGTGTTAAGTGTCCAGAAGTGGATGAATAAAGAAATGTCTCATGCACACACACACACACACACACTGATACATTCTTTAGCCATAAAAAAGTAGGAAATCTGTCATTTGTGACAACATGAATGGACCTGGAGGGCATTATGCTAAGTGAAATAAGTCAGAGAAAGGCAAATATTACTCGCCGATCTCCCATATATGTGGAATCCAAAAAAAAAAAAAAAAAAAGGAGAAAGAACAAACTTCTAGAAAAAGAGATCAGGTTTGTGATTGCCAGAGGTGGGGGTGGGGGAGGGAGATCTGAAGAAAGGTGATCGAAAGACACAAAGGTCCAGTGGCAATAATCCATAAGTACTGGGAGCGTCCTATGCAGCACGGTGACTCTCGTTAACACTGCTGTGTGGCATGGTTGAAACTTGCTGAGAGAGTAGGCCCTAAGAGTTCTCATCGCAAGGAAAACTAAGTTTCTCTTCCCTTCGTTCCTTTGTGTCTGTCTATATGAGATGACGGATGTTAACTAAACTTACTGTGCTAATTACTTCACAGTATATGTTAAATCGTTATGCCGCACACCTTATTCAGTGCTTTATACCAATTATATCTCAGTAAAACCGGGGGAAAGTAAACAGGTCATTAGGGAAGGCTCTCACTGGCAGGAAGGCATGTAGCAAAGATCTGAGGGAGGGACAAGGGAGTGCCATCTGGATAACAGGGAAAGGATTCCCTTTAGGGGACGTGGCAAGGGAAAGTCCCCAAAGAGGGAGTGTGCCAGGCATATCCGGGTGGCAGGGAAGCCGGCGCGGCTGAGCAGGGGGAGGAGGAGGTGTGAGAGGGGTCAGGACCCTTGGGAACCTTGGAGGCTTCTTGTAAGGACACTGGGTATTCCTCTGAGAGAGGGGAGCCGCTGCAGGCTTTAGAGCAGAGGAACATCGTCTGAATTAGGTGTGCAAACGTCGGTCTTTTCAAGGTGGCTGTGTTAGGACCAGGCTTGTTTTGGGGGTGTGAGTGGGAGATGCGAGAACAGAAGCAGAGAAACCCCCGGAAGGGTACTGATGTTGGCTCAGAGCCGTGGGTTAGCAGAAGAGGTGATGAGAAGTGGTTGGATTCTGGATGCATCTTAAAGGTAGAGTCAAGGTGATGCTGAATGGTTGGGTGTGGAGGGCTGAAGGATGAGGCCAAGGACCTTGTCTCAACAGCCTGAAGAAGGGACTCGCCCCTTCCCGAGAGGAGGAGCAGGAGGGCTAGCGGGTGCTGCTACCGACTGCCCAAGTTCAAATCCCGGTGTCCCTTCTGAGCTGCCCGACTTCGGCACAGCGCTGAGCCCCCTGCGCCAGTTTCCTTCGGTATAAGTTGGGCATGCCATGGGGCCGCGATGAGGAATGAATGGGTTAACACTTGTACGCCCCTCAGCACGGTGACCTACACACAGTAGGCGCTGCATGAACGTCAGCCGTGGGTAGGGCAGCCTTGCTACGAAGCCCAGGAGGGAACTTTGCATCCAAGTGGAAGGCTCAAGTGGGCAGTGGAGATACGTGAAAATCTAGAGTTCAGGGCACAAGCCTGCATAGAGGCCAGACGTTTGGGATTGGAAACAGTTCAACGTGGTCTTTAAAACCATTCCGTTATCCATCCCTGAATGTGTGTTATTAAGCACAGAGAGATTTCTGATCGCCACAGTGGGTTCCGCGTGAGCAGGTTTGTTCTCCACGGCCTTTTTCCCCTTTATGGTGATTGTTGTATTTCCTCCGGTATCCACGCTGTGACCCTTGCAGCCAACACCTTTTTATGGCTGGCAATTCCTTTTTATGTTCTCTTACACTAAGTGCAAAGGCCAAGGTGCTGCCTGTTCTTGATGTCGATGTGCAGGTGCCGTGTGTGGAACCTGGAACGGCCCCCGTATGTTGTCGGGAGCTAGAGGAAAGCCTGTCTGATTCTGGTTGTCGAACGTGGGACTGTGAACCATCCACGGGGCTTGGAGTGCCTCTCTGTTCTCCTGGCATGCCTTCCAAGTGAACTCCTTCTCTCCTTGCCTCTCAGTCCAGTCCCTGGCTTCTCCCCCTCAGCATTACTGCACGTGCTGGGGCGCCTGAGTGGCTTGGTCCGTTGAGCGTCCAACTTTGGGTCAGGTCATGATCTCGCGGTTCGTGAGTTCGCGCCCCACGTTGGGCTCGCTGCTCTCACCCTGTCACTGCAGAGCCTCCTTCAGATCCTCTGTCCCCCTCTCTCTCTGTCCCTCTCCCACTTGCACTGTCCCCTAAAGGAAGGAAGGAAGGAAGGAAGGAAGGAAGGAAGGAAGGAAGGAAGGAAGGGAGGGAGGAAGGGAGGAAGGGACGGAGGAAGGAAGGAAGGAAGGAAGAATTATTGCAAGTATTCCCTTGTTCCAGAGCTGCCCATAGTCTTTCCCCAGGTATTTTATTAGGAAGCTTCTCGGGGACAGACTGTCTGTAATTATACGAGTCCCCAATCCCTCACTTAAACTCCTGAGGAATTCTTTTTTTTTTTTTTTTTTTTTTCCACTCCGGACAGATATCACGGTACAGACATTTCACGGTTTTATTACATGAGATCCTTAATTCTGGGGCAATACCTTGCAATTAAGTGCCAGTATTTTTTGCAGGAAAACTTTAATGAACATTCACACGAAGCGAGATGAATAAAGATGACAGACCGCAGTCCAGGTCAGGTTTTCCTGCCAAATGAATGCACGTGGGCCCAGGTCTTGCCACCAGATAGGATAGGAGGGTTTTTTGTTGTTGTTGTTGTTGTTGTTGTTGTTGTTGTTGTACAGAGTGCCAAATTTCGGAGTTGTAAATTAGGCAGTATGGGGGTCCTGCTAGGTAGACAAAGAAGAGTGGCAAAGTAAATGTCATTCTGCTGCCACATGATGCATAGCTAGTCCTGGAGGGTCAGAGCCTCATCCTCTGTTACCATAGCTTGAGATTAAGACCACCCAAGTTACCAGACGTATGAGCTCTGGTATGTTCCGTGGGATAGGAGACGCCGTAGTGGGGAGTAGAGATGCCAGGAGTCGTCTTCAGCCAACTCGACCTCCTGGAAGGCTTCTGGAGTCACCTGGAGGTGACCCTGGAGATTAGCACCTAATGCATAGCTCTTGGTATACTCACCTGGATCTCCCTTGGCGGCTGCTTTTATGAAATAACTCCGTTGGCACCGTCGGCTCTAGAATCTCACTTGTAAAGAGGTGTCCACCTCGCCTGGGTGGCTCAGTCGGTTAAGAGTCTGACTTGGGCTCAGGTCATGATCTCGGAACACCGCGCGAGTTCAAGCCCCACATCGGGCTCGGAGCCTGGAGCCTGCTTCGGATTCTGTGTCTCCCTCTGCCTCTGCCCCTCCCCCTCCCCTGCTCATGCTCTGTCTCTGTCTCTTTCTCTCAAAAAATAAACATTAAAAAAAAAAAAAAAAAGAGGTGTCCACCAGCGCTCGGTGGTGTCATCCTCGGAACACATCTTTGTCACAGCCTTCTGAGGGGAAAACGACCCCAGGATCTGTCCAGTCTGGTAAGCAGTACCAGCCCCCAGGAGCCCAGGGTCAGACACGGATGATGGTGCTGCTGGTGGTGGTGGTGGTGACGCCCCCTCCTGTTGTTGGCAAACTGCCTCTTAAGCAAATAGTAGCTCAAAACCTCTGCAGTCTGTCCCTCTGCCTTCTACACCGCAGTGATCCCCACCAGAAGATCTGTTCTGCCTTGCGTAGGACAGCTTGTATCAGACCCTCCCAAAAGGCACCCAGTTTCTTAAGCAGTTTTCTTTTTCTTTCGTTAATAGCTATTAAAAAGCAGATGCGTGTGTGTTTGTTGTATAGCCCACCCTCCAAAAAAGGAAATCACACCAAAGGGTTAAAAGGAATTACCCTTATCGAAAAAACCTCAGTAGACTGGAATAAGCATTAGCATTCTTGGGAGTGACCTTCCTCATGGGTCTCTTACATCCCCTGATAGCGAGGTGCATGTAATTATATAAAAATACGATACTATATTTGCTGTTTGGCATTCTGCTTTTTTTCACTCAGTGATCCGTAGGAAACATTTAAAAAAAATTTTTTTTTTTCAACGTTTATTTATTTTTGGGACAGAGAGAGACAGAGCATGAACGGGGGAGGGGCAGAGAGAGAGGGAGACACAGAATCGGAAACAGGCTCCAGGCTCCGAGCCATCAGCCCAGAGCCCGACGCGGGGCTCGAACTCACGGACCGCGAGATCGTGACCTGGCTGAAGTCGGACGCTTAACCAACTGCGCCACCCAGGCGCCCCAGAAACATTTTAAATATAGCTTTCATTTCTCGTGGCTTTATGTATTCCGTTTTATGTTTATGTGGCTAATTCTCTGGGGACGGCAGGGGGGATTGTTTCTTTTCATTTTTCATGCCAGCAGTGTTGGGGGTGAGTATATTTGAACAACCTTTTTTGCCCCCTCACTTGAAAGGAAGTCCTGTCTTAAATGTCAGTGTATTACTCGGTTCTGAGAATCTACCAGAATGTCTTCCATATATTGCTGAGTTTGGCTACTACTTTATTTTAGGTTTTGGATTAAGATCCATAATTGAAATGATCTGTGGTTTCCCGCTCGCTCTCCCCTTCTCCCTTCCTCCCTTCCCTTCATCTGGTTTTGGCTTCGTGTTTAAGCTAACTTTGTAAAATGAATTTTAGAACAACTGTCTTTTTTAAAAAGATGCTTAAGAAAAACTTATTTACAAAGGAATTGTTTCTTGAAATTCACCTATAAAAGTCATCTAAACCTAGAACTGTTTTTGCTTGATTGAAAGTAGTCCTTTGATGACTTTTTAAAATGCTTCCTTGGATGTTGACATATGGTCGGTTTATCTATGTTGTACTTGAATTAATTTTGATAATTTATATCTTCCCAGAAGATCATAAGCTTCACTTTTCAAACTTATTGGCATAGCGTTGTGTGCATATGCACTTAAATTTCCTTTTTGTTTAGAAATGCCTGGGGTTTGTCTCTCTGGAGTTGTTTTTTGCTTTTTGTATTTTGTTTTTCCTTATGCCGCTTCTTTGCCTTTTACTCTTTCTTCCTTTGCATCCTTTAGGAACCAAGTGCTTGGATTTTATATAAATTCTAATATCTGTTTAGCTATTTATATTTTATATTTTTATATAAATTTATATTTAAATTAAGTATATATAATATTTTTTATATATTTATATTTTACATAGCTATTTATATTTATATTTTATATTATCTATTTATATTTTCTTCCTTCTGCTTTCCTCCACCCCCCGCCCCCCCCATCAGAATTGAATGTTTATTTCACATCTGTTACATTTGTTTCCGGAATGCAGCTTTGGCTGAATTTCCCCGTGTTACAAAATGTAGCATTACAATTTTTGTTATGTTTAAACCTACTTTTCAAATGACCAAAGTGTTATTTCTCACCCTTCTGGAATTCTTTTGGTTTCTTTTTTAATACCACACGTATTTCTGAGAGAGTTTCAAAATTGTAAGAAATCGATGTGAGTTGTTTTTCTTTTCTTTTTGAAGAAATCACCAGTAGTGGTGATTTGACTTGGTGGATGGGGGGGCGGGGGGGGCGGTATTTGTCGCATGAGATTGGTGTCAGCAGTGGCAACTCTGTGCAGTTGTGTTTTTTGTTCCCTGATGCCATGCTCAGCACCTTTTAGGCGTTTATTCATGTCATTCCTGCAACGGCTCTGAAGTCGGTGCTCCTCCGGGTCCTGCGATTTCATACGTGAAGAAACAGAATCCACAAGGTTGCATAACTCAGGGTTGCTGGAGTCTATAAACTACGGCAGCCTGACTCCGGAGGCTATGTTCTTCACTTCTCATTTCTATAAATATCTCATGGGTTGTTGTTGTGTGTGTGGGTTTTTTGGGTTGTTTTTTTTTTTAAGGCCAGTCGTATCTCTAATTGTTTCAAAGTTCAAAATGTACGTGTTCAACCAACAGGATGAATTGCATTCAGAATCCCTTGATCTTCATTGTCTACTTGATAGAAGGGTTTGAAGCTCCTACCACAGTTCTATGAGTTTCTGCTTGTTTGCTTGTTTCTAAGAGTATTTGCTTGATACGTTTGAAGACAGCGATTCGGAGCCTAGAAATTGTATATTCATGATGGATTATACCTTTATTAACATAAAATTACCCTCTGGCGTTTCACCTGATGTTTTTCTGTTGTGCCATGCATTTTATTTTTTTATAAAGTTAATCTCTTGATTTTGCTTATTCTTGATATATTTTTGCCTTCCTTCCGTGTCGGTGTCCTATTGATTAAGGCTGGTCTTTTCTAAGCAACCCTAGCACTGTATTTTTATTTTTAGGCCAACCTGATGGTCTAATAGAACACTTTGCCATTTTCACGGTAGATCTGTTCTCTGATGTTTTATGTCATTCTGGGTTTTTTTTTTTGTTGTTGTTGTTTTTCCATGCGTGCTTTTGCCACCGTTTTCTTTCTTCTGTTCAGTGGAAAACGCTTGACTTTGCTGGTCTTTTTGTTTTGTCGGTTGTTTTTCCCTCCTACATGGAAAGTTGCTTCCTATATGGGAGTCAACTAGTTGCCGCTTTACGTGTTTCTAAAAGTTCAACGGGGCGCCTGGGTGGCTGAATCAGTTCAGCCTCCAACTCTTGATCTCAGCTCAGGTCTTGATCTCAGGTGGAAGTTCAGGCTCTGCGATGGGTGTGCAGCCTACTTAGAAAAGTTCAACGAAACCACTGAAGTTAAAGGAGACTTGGTTTATTGCCAAGAATGAAACTGTATGTATCTTCAGGTCAGGAACTAATATGCTTTTACTTTCTCCCACTCGTTTTCTGATTGGCTTGATTTATCTGGAAGTCGACACAGATTGTTGTCAACATGATTTTGTATAATCACTTAATAAAATTCTATTTGATATAACGATCTTTTAAGCAATTTTTATTTGCATAACCATATTTATATAAGCCTGTTAGACGCTAATGCTGAAGTCGTTTTCATGCATCCTACCACATCAGGCCGTAAGTGGAGTCTTGGTTTTATGTATTTATTTTTTATTTATTTATTTTAAAGTAGATCTTCAAATATGTTTTCAGGCATCTCAGATAACTGAAATGCTTTGTGGGCTTGCTCACCCGAGAATTACTTTCTACTCCGTTTGTATTCGAATGGTAAATTCACGATGCACAGAATTCTAGTGGGACATCTTATTTTGAAACTCTGTGTATGTTGTTTCATTGTTTTCTGTTAGTGTTGTCACCAAGAAGCCCAAAGCCTTTCTGCTTATGTTATGTATCGTGTCATATCAGTTAGGGTACTTTAAGCAAAAAAGACAGCTTATTAAATTATTTAAGAAGTGTGGGGTGACCCTCTAAGGCTTCGGGTGGACCGAGAACTTTCTGATTTCCTCACCACCGTATTCAGTATTTTTTCAGCCCCATCCTTTTTGCCTTCTGATTATAAAAAGGCTGCCATAGCTCCATGCATCGTGATCACTTTGAAGGCAGGAAGTAAAGGGGTCAGAAGTGGTCTTTCCTTCAGCAGCTTATTACTTTTCTGGAAGTCTGCCCAGCGGACCTTCTGTTACAGTCCATCGGCCAGAACTAAGTCACGGCTCTTTGTGACCATGACCGAGGCGGGGAAAAACGAGTTTGTCCTGGGCCAATCAGGACTTGCCTCAAGGACTTGGCAATTCATCCCAAACAAAATCTGTCCGAAAGGAGCAAGAGAGGGTGATCTCTGCATTTCCAGGAAGCATGTACCCCCTCCTTCAGGTGTGCCGAGAAGACATCCCACGGATCGGTAGCCTCAGCAGGACTGAGGCTGCTGCATCCACGTAGTAACTGTCAGTGCCCAGATAGGTCAAATAACCTTATCATTCTTCACCATAGCATACCATTCTGTCACCAACTAGAAGCTGATGTTTTTTTCCCCCCAAGATTCCAGAAATTGCTGTTAACGTTTGACACGAGCAAACAAATCATCCGGACGTTGGTTGGAAAAAATGTGAACAAGCCATGCCGGGACAGACAGACGCTGGGTGTTCCGTTCTGTTCTCTACGTGGAACGCTGATAGGCCAGGACGAAGGGAGCAGTTAGAATAGGGAACCTGCTACGTCAGGGTTACGTTCTTAGGCTTGTCCAGTGGCCTGTCTGAGCTGTCTGCCTTGGGCTTTGTGAGAGAATGGATCCACTGCAACCTCTGATTCCTAGCATCGTTATCCGAACAGTCGATCTTTGTTCCAGCAGTCAACAGCGTAGAGCAGTTAACGGTATCTTTGAAAAGGGCCGTCCCTTCAGACGGCACCCTTGACAGGACGTAGCTTTCTCCTACCAAGTTTCAGAGGTCAGACCGCGGCTCAGTGGCCACCCGAAGTCCATTATTTGGCCCGAGTGTTGCAGCGACGGCTGAAAAGAGAAAGACACAGGGAAGAAAAGAAAGCCAACTGCCCGAAGAATCCCTAAGAGGGCGTACTCCTCAGGATTAGCCGCTTCGAGACTGTGGGGAGCAGATAAAAATAGAAGCACATCTCTTCGCAGAGCAGTGAAGATAAAAACGAAACCCTTGGCAGCTTGGAAACCGGAGTTCACGTATCAGGGAGGAAGGTGGCGGCCCTTGGGAGCAGAGGTGGTGGAGTTGAGCCGATCAGTGGGTTCCTCATGTCCCAGGGGGACAGACCAGGGGCGAGAAATGGGACACGTGGTTCTCAGCGTCTCGTAAGCGGCGTGGGCTTCTATCCCGAGAGGACCGCGTCTTCCGTGGCATCAGGAAGAAGGATCATTTCAAGTCCTGCCCTTTTCTGCCTCTGAGCTGCCTCCGCCCGAACGGTGGGCAGGAGGTTGATGGCTCGAGTGCTCTCGGACGCTTGATGAAGTTCAGATGGCTTCGTCCAGGGCTGTTATTTTCTCAGCTTGCAACGGCTCTTGACTCCTGAAGAAGCGTTCAGTTACCATTTAGCGTCTGTAAAACCGGAGGCAGTAAAGGGCAGATGACGCCCTCTGAATGAAAGAATAGTTGGGTTCCATCAGACGGCGTGCTTGCTGAAGGCGGCCAGGGGAACCCTGAGGTCCCCCCGGCTCGGGAGGAGAGCACTCGTGTGCATCCGGGCGGCCCTTCCTATAGCCGGTGCTGAGCCTGGAGTGTTTGGTGCGTGAAGAGTGTGTGTTCGTGCGTGACCTCCGCCCGCCCCGGGCGTGTGTGCGCTCTCACCTCTGGAACCCTTGCCTTTCCGGGGCGTCTAGCGGACTCCACGGGGAGTGTGGGAGATCAGATCGGCTCGAGCTTCTGGCGTCACAGCGAGGATAAATATCTTGTCTTAGAACATGCTCCCTTTCGCAATGCAGTACGGAATACGAGAACCTGTGGGAGGCGAGGGGGCTGTTTTAGACTCGTAATTTCAAAGCGAGACAAACCCATGGTGATTAATGGGGCTTATTCAAATCTCCTGCCAACTAGATTTTTAAGAAGCTTAATTTCAGATGAGTCCTGTAGAGGTTTTCAAATGTCTTAGGATTTGGTTCTCTTCCGCTTTAAAAGACCTCTGTAGACTAAGCTCTCTAGCTATTAGGACTGACCAGAAATTAGTTGATTAGGTGGAATATTATGCCGTTATCACTGTTTGGAGGAGTACTAAGAGTGTGTTTTAATTAAATGAACATTATACGAGAGGTCTTTAGCTTGCTTCTCTTTTTTTCTTCTTCTGCCTTTTCAATTTTTTCTTCTGTTCCATTTCTAATACCCGTTCTATCCCATGGTCTGTCCAACCTTCCTAGAACTCCGTAGCGAAACGCACCGTGAACATGGCCACGGGAGGCTGATCTCCGTGGGTGGCCAGAGAGGAAGCGCCCGGGGGTGAAGGGTGCACCCACCTAGTTTGGCCTGTAAATGTTGCTCATGCTCTGAAGGTAGAGGGACAACGATCGGTTGCAAGGCCCGCCCACCTCTTGTTGTGAGCCCCGATCTGAGGTGTGGGCCGGATCTCGATCCACAGGGCCCAGATGCGTTGGAGCCTTATTCCAAAGCCTCGCACCTGACCCTCTAAGTGTCGGGCTTCTCGCCTTGGCCGGAGTGTGAGGAGCACGGCACAGGCGGGGTCCTTACGTGATGGACACGGGGACTCGGGTTGAGGTGGAGGGGGAGTGGGAAACCACAGTCCTCTAGAGAAGTGGTTTTTAGCCTCTGTGCCCTGTGGTCCGTGTCAGAATTCCATGGATAATTCCAGAGCTCCTCAGATGAGTCTAGTTACAGCTCCAGAGTAGGAGACCATTGTCGCTCGGTCTTCTGCAAACTTTCCTAAAACGAGGCCTGAGAACAGCCTGCATCAGCATCACTTGGGGAAGAGGGAGCTTCTGAAATCAGATTCTCAGGCGTCACTCAGACTTACTCGGGTGGGCAGGGCCAAGGCATCTACTTTTCAATAGGCTCTTGCGGGGGGGGGGGGGGGGGGGAGGGGGGCGCCTGGGTGGCTCAGTCGGTTAAGCGTCCGACCCTTGGTTTCGGCTCAGTTCATGACCTCATGGTTCCTGAGATTGAGCCCCGGATCGGGCCTCAGAGCCCGCTTGGGATTCTCTCTCTCTCTCTCTCTGTCTCAAAAATGAATATAAACATTTATAAAAGAAATAGGCCCTTCTGAGAGTCTGACACTAACCATCTGGGCTCTGTGGCTCCCACGGGGACAAATAGACCCACCCTTTTTTCCCTTTGGAATGGAAATCGTGGAAGTGTGGTCTCTGTGGGTGAGAGCAAGGGGACAAATGTGTGTTCAGGGCCTGTTTGGGGTCACCTGCTGTTGACGGCCTTCCTCCCAGTGGCCTGGGTGTTAACCTCCCCCCTCCCCCCCCCCCCCCCCCCCCCCCCATACTCCATATACAAGCAGAGAGCAAAGGGGCTGGGAAGTGACAGGATCTGTTTTCATCTATGTCAGGGTTTCCGAAACATTGGGGATTTGCTGTCTGAGCCTGACCCTCACACAGCTTCTCCTGCTTTGTCTCCCCGGCCCCACAGGTGTGCAAAGGGGGCCGGCACACTTTCAGACGCTGGGTCTGCTAGAGAGACTGCGGTCAGAGCAGCCCTCAGGGTGGCCTTGTCTCCCCCGGGGCCCGGCCCTCGGTGTGTACCTTGGCAGAGGATGAAGACCTGTGCCCGCGGCTCCTTCCCCGAGTTAAACAGCCAGTCATTCCGAAACTTAAGGCCACCTCTCCCCACGTCACCCCGCCCTGCTCTTGGCTGAGCACAGAACTGCCTTTGTCTCTCCGTCTAGAGAATTTGACTGGATTTGGAGCCACCTGTTTGTTGCATAGGCTAACCCCGGCCCACTCTGTGACCTTGGAAGGTGGAAGAAGACAGGGTAAAAAAAACCTCAACAGCGGAAGGAAGGACATAATGCAGGAAAAAGAAAAATTTAATGAACTAGAAAGACATACACAAAAAAATAGGATGATGTGAAACTTGATCTTCAAAAAATAGAAATCTCCAAGAATACTGATTAACCAAAATAAAGAAAAACCATGATAAAATAGTATTGGGGAAAATAGCACAGCCATTATTATTAACACAGTAGAGCTTGTAATGACCATAAGAAAATTGTGAGTACACTTTTATGCAAATAAATGCGACTTACCTGGAATGGTTTTTTAGGAACATGGAAATTACCAGGATCACTCCAGAAATTAAAAATATGAATAAATACAAGCCATGAAAGACCGTCTGGGCAATAAAAAGTTTGCCTTCCCCACATGGACGGCTCAGGTGGGTTTACATAAACCACAGAGTAGTTTGAAGAATAGAAAACGAGGGAAGCTATCGTGCATGCTTTCGTGAGGGCAGGAGAATCTTGCTAGAGATTGGAAAAGGAAAGTATAAGAACAGAAACTTGCAGACCCGTCACCGTTGCGTTATTGATTCAAAAGATCTCAACCAAATACTAGCAAATCTAACACAGCTCTATTTAAAAACAGTCATGGCCAGTTAGAGTTTATTTTAGGAAAAGAGGATTGACTGAGCAACAGAAAACTATATTAATACAATTTACCACCTCAGTACAGTAAAGAAGAAAGGCTATATGATCATCTTTAATAGATGGAAGAGAAAAAAAAAATCAGCAAAATATAGCACTTACAAGGGAATTTCCTTAACCTAATGAAAGGTAGTCTATAAAACATCTCCAGGAAGCATTCTGCTTAATGATGAAATTCTGGGGGCGTGGGGGTGTCTCCGTCAGTTAAGAATCCAACTCTCGATCTTGGCTCAGGTCATGATCTTATCGAGCCCCATGTTGGGCTCCGTGCTGGGCGTGGAACCTGCTTGGGATCCTCTCTCTCTCTCTCTCTCTCTCTCTCTCTTTCTCTCTCCCTCTCCCTCTCTCCCTCCCTCCCTCTCTCTCCCTCTCTCCATCCCTCCTTCCTTCTGCCCCTCTCCCCTACTCGCCCTCTCTCTCAAAAAAAAAAAAAAAAAAAAAGAAAGAAAGAAAGAAATCTAATTGTGAGCACATTAAAGATGAGATGGAGGTAAGGATGTTTTCTAGCCCCCCCCCCTTTTTTAAATCGCATATTATGTTGTAGGTCATATAACCAGTGCCTTATTAAGACAAGAAACGTAAGATTTGTAAGAAATGGAAAGAAAAAACCAAAATGTGGATGAATTGATTAGTGGAAAATCCAAGAGAACCTATAAACTGTTTATTGCCTCTCCTCCTGCTCGTGTACTCTCTCTCTCAGAGTAAATAAACTTCTTTTTTTTTTTTTTTAATTTTTTTTTTTTCAACGTTTATTTATTTTTGGGACAGAGAGAGACAGAGCATGAACAGGGGAGGGGCAGAGAGAGAGGGAGACACAGAATCGGAAACAGGCTCCAGGCTCTGAGCCATCAGCCCAGAGCCCGACGCGGGGCTCGAACTCACGGACCGCGAGATCGTGACCTGGCTGAAGTCGGACGCTCAACCGACTGCGCCACCCAGGCGCCCCAGAGTAAATAAACTTTTAAAAAAATATTTATAAAACAAAAGAACTAAGGAGTTCAGTGAGGTTGCTCAGTACTGCGGCCACATGCAAAACTGCGCGGCAGCACTGGCCTGTTAGAAGATGGGAAAATAGATCCCACTGCGTATAGCGAGCATAATGTAGGGGTAACTAGGAATAAATTCAACAAAAGATGTGCACGACTTTTCTGGGGAAAACTAGCAAAGTACAAAACATAATTGAAGGGGGGGCGGGGTGCCTGGCTGGCCTAGTTGGTGGAGTGTGCAGCTCTTGATCATGGGGTCGTGAGTTCAAGCCCCATGTTGGGTGTAGAGATTACTTAAAAAACCAAAACAAAACCATAACTGAAGGGCAAAAAAAACAAAACAAAACCCAAACCCACTCAGTATTATAAAGATACTGATTCTCTCCAAATTAATCTGTGAATTCAGTACAGTGTCCTATGGTGCTTTCTCTCATGGCACTTCAAGAACTGATCTTTAAATTCATAAATTTATGAAAGGCAGATGGCCCCGAATAGCCAATAAAGTATCTTGAAGAACTACACATCGTAGGCAGCCTGCCTTGTCGGAGGCGAAGACTTACCTCCAGTTAAGGCAGCATGGCGCGAATGCAAGGTTACGTGAACAGAGCAGAAATGGAACCAGCAGTAGACGTCTGCATATAAAAAATGCAATGTGACAGCAGTGACATTCCAAATCAGGGTGAAGTAATGAGCTGTTAAGCGGTACTGAGACACGAATCATCCACGTAGAAAAAATGAGATCACTTAGTCCTACCATTCATAAAAATATATATGGGCAGTTAGAGAACGTAAATGCGAAACGTATTTGTAAAAGTTTTAAAACATCCAGGGATGCCTGGACGGCTCAGTCGGTTGAGCGTGCAGCTGGTTGGTTTCGGCTCAGGTCATGATCTCACGGTTCGCGGGTTCGAGCCCCGCGTTAGGCTCTGTGCTGATCGTGCAGAGCCTGCTTGGGATTCCCTCTCTCTCTCTCTCTCTCTCTCTCTCTCTCTCTCTCTCTCAAATAAAATAAATGAATAAAAGTGAAAACATCTGGAAGAAAACCTACAAAGAATATATTAATGACCTTAGGTCATCAGAACGTTACCCCAGGGCCACAGTTTGAAAAGTCCGACTTAAGACGCATGTTTGACAGAAGACATCGCGAACAAAATTAAAGGATCTGCCACAGACTTGGAAAAGGTTTCTACGGTGCATCTGGCCGACAGAAGGATGACGTCCAGAAGATCTAAATTCCTGTCATCAAGTAGTAAGGAGGTAATAAAAAGTGGAACCCCGAACAGCTGTTTCGTACCAGTCTGCCTGGCCAAATAAAAACACTCCGGCGATACCAAGGGGCGGGAAGTCCGTGGAGCCACATGAACTCGGGGCCTTGGGAGCAGGAGCGAAACTGGTAACAGCCATTATAGAGAGCAGTTGACTGTCTCACGTTCAGTTGAAGAGGGACATCCATCTGTGACTGGCCCCTTGCGGGGACCTAATGGCCGAGAAGCTTTACGTAAGAAGACCGCGTCCACCTCTGTGTTATTGCTGACAGGGAGAAGTCAGCCAGCAGCAGGGAAGGGATGAGGCGTGGCGTTGGCCCGCAGTGGAAGGCCTTAGAGCGGTGAGCGTGAAATACCAAGATTTACTAAAGCCGAGCGGGGGGCGCACGGGTGCTTGTATGTTGCTGTCCGGATCGTAGGTGTGAAGTTCTCCGCGCGCACACGACGCGGGTGCCGGTGCTGAGGCGGCCTGGGAAAAAGGCGGCATCTGCCCCTCTTCCCCAGAGGCCCCGGCGAGTGCATCGTGGTCCGAGGCTGGACCCTTGGCTTTGCAAACCCAGGAACGGAAGCTTCGCTCCCCCCACCCTTCCGCTTCGCTTTGTTTCACCGTCCGCAAACCAGAGCCAGCTTTGTCTCTCAGGCGGACTCGAACTGCGCTCACAGATTGAAGGAATCCAGGATGCCAGCTTCACGATTTATACAGAGAAATGCATACGACAGCAACCAGAATCTCGAATGAGACCGTGGCCTTGCCTCAGCCGGGTGTTTTTTTTCCCCTTGAGCTGCTCCCTGGGAAGCAGAGACGCGGCCGGAAGGCGGCTGGCGGGGTGGGGGGGCACACAGTAAGGTCTGGGCTGCAGAAACTAATCATTCAAGGCTCCCGTTGCCGGCAAATTTCCACCTACGCCAGAATCCCGACTTGTGATCAGGTCATGGGCTGTGTGTCGAATGCTCAGGGTCCTGGTGTCTGCACATCCCCCTTGCGGGACTGGCCGGAAGTGCCCTACTGGCTTCACAGAGGGGCCAAGCGGCCTCTGAGTGCCGGGCACCCAGAAGATGCCTTCATGAGCTTGACGTGGCTTTTAACTTTGCTTTATTCTTTTTTTTTTAATTTTTTTTTTTAACGTTTATTTTTGAGACAGAGAGAGACAGAGCATGAACAGGGGAGAGGCAGAGAGAGGGAGACACAGAATCTGAAACAGGCTCCAGGCTCTGAGCTGTCAGCACAGAGCCCGACGTGGGGCTTGAACTCACGGACCGTGAGATCATGACCTGAGCCGAAGTCAGACGCTTAACCGACCAAGCCACCCAGGCGCCCCAACTTTGCTTTATTCTTTTAAAGGGTATACATACCCCATCTCCTCCATGATAGACACCCGTCTTTATGCCAACATCGAATAATGCTTAATTACTACTTTAATTGCTAAATTAACTACTCATCGATCAAGTTGCTCCCTATTTTCCTTACAACATCTGAGTTGAACAGTCGTTTCAGGGAGGTGGAACTTACTCACCCAGTGTGTCTTCATTCCCCTGACCCTCCTTTTGGCCATCATGCCCATCTCAGAATAAGCGTGACCTTGCTCTGCACCTTGGAGAGGTTCTAGAACTCTCTCTCTTACCGAAGCCTGTTTTTCCATCCCCCTACCATTCTATCCACCGCGCTTTTCGTGGAGACCTGGGAACCCTTCTCCCACCGAGTGATCGCACTGTCCTCCCATAGACCATCGTGTGTGCTTGTCTGTCCCATGCCCGTCACATCGGCCTCAACTCCAAGTTACTAGAGAAAACTCCACGCTAAGCTCCCCGCACTGATGACACACAGCCACCAAACACCTGTTACTAACCCTGCATTACAAGTAGTGACCTTTCCCCTTTTCGGAGGTTTTTTTTTTTTTTTTTTTTTCATAGGTTTTTATTCAATTCTCCCGACAATCATGCAAGATTACGAGGGCCATCTGCACAGATGACACAGTCAGTGACCAAGGTTACCGCAGGCCCTTTGCAGAAATACGAGATCAGCTGGGTGACAGTGAGCAGTGGCGTGCTGGGGGCGGCGTGGAAAACACCCCTTATTATTCGTCCGCATTATTACCCAGAGCCCCTAGCGTCGCAGCGCATTTGGTTCTTTGAGCAACTTTGTGACCAGCCCCAAATAGGACACCTGCATCAGAGACGAGTCTGTCCCCGAGACAGATCCCCTCTTCCCCCTGAAGGGCTCAGGAGCACATTGTCATTGAGATGGGCCATTTTTCTCGTTTCCAGCCGATCACGAGTTCAGATCATGATAGCCATGTGGTCTCAGAGAAGTATGAAACTAAATTAAGCATTTAAAAAAAACCAAAACACAACTTCTGTCTCCAGTTGTTCACGTGTCCGTCTGACCAGACAGGAAGTTACCAGAATGACCAGTTTAGTAGCAGACCCGTGGAGACTCCAGCGAGCTCCAGTCCTCGGCGCCTGACCCAGAGCCCCGTGTCGTGTCCTCGGCCTCGCCCCGCTGCCAGCTCGCATCAGCTGGAGGCCAGGACTGGCCGCACACTCTTCCTGCGCTGACTTGAAGTAATCTGCAGTTTGTATCCCTTTCCCAAAGAACGCTCAAGTATGGGCGTGCCCCCGGCAGCCAGCTCCCCTGGTGATCTTCGAAATCGGGCCGCCTTTCGCTGGCTCCGGAGTAGTGAAGACTGCTTGGCAAGGATGGGACTCTAAATGCAAGATTGATTCCGTTTCTATTTAAAGAAATTCTTCACTCCCTGCCACCCGTTCCCCCCCCCCCCCCACCCCACTTCTCTTGGCTCAGCGTGAGGAGTTCGGATCTGAATTCATCCACATGCATACACACATCCACTCTGAACTCATGGTGGGGAGGGGGGTAAGATATTTCTCCGTTTTTGCTCGTTAGCCCTCTGCCTTGAAAAATGGGATACCTGGGGGCGCCTGGGTGGCTCAGCCGGTTAAGTGTCCGACCCTTGATTTCGACTCAGGTCCTGATCTCACAGTTCGAGAGCTTGAGCCCCATTGCCGGGCTCTGCGCTGACAGGGTGGAACCGGCTTGGGATTCTCTCTCTCTCTCTCTCTCTCTCTCTCTTTCTCTCAAAAATAAATAAAATAACCTTTAAAAAAATAACGGGATGCCTTTTAAATTTCCTGACTGCCAAATCCTGGCAAAGCGTGGTGCCTTATGGACACGTAGAAGAGTTTTAATAAAATAATGTGCCTGCAGCAGCCCTTTTGGGTCCTGAAACATGTGAGACTTCCCAGCGCTCACGGAGAATGAGGCTCCCGCGGAGAACAGCAAACTGGGAGAATAGGACGTGATCGGATTGGTTAAGTGGACTGTGATTCGGGCATGAAAAATGCTTCCCAGTTTTAATCCTCCCGTGGCCGCGTCGCCCGCTCGGTAAGTCAGGGCGCAACCTGCTTAGCTCAGCACCTCACGCCGTGTTAGGTGGGACCTCACTGGAGAGGGTCTTACCCTCCTAACTCGAGTTCTTGCTCGTTAGCATTACGGATGGAGTTCTGGGGAACAGCACTCGTCGGTAATTTGTTTACGGCTGAACCTGGCATCCACCAGTTGGCTTCCTTCCTTCCTTCATCCAACAATTAGCTAATTCTTGAAATGGAAAGAAGAGGAAAAACCACAAAACCAGCCTGTCTGTCTACTTGTCATTAAGGACTTAGCTCTCGGGAGCCGTAACGAGGTCCGCTATTAATTCCAGAATGCGTTTCCCCGTCCCTCCCCCCTCCCCCCCCAAACACATGACCGGTATACTATGCGGCGTCCTCGTGAGCAATTAAAATCAGGCTATCCAGATAAACCAAAATAAACAAAGGAAGCCCATTTTGCGATTCTGGACCTCATTGCTTTTTAATTGCACCGCTTTTCTGCTCCTTTGCCAAATTTGCTTCTCTGAGGTCGTCTTTCCCAGTCATGGAAATTTAGTGTGAAGGCTTCAGTCCTTCACTGCTTACACGCTTTCCGCCGTGGCTGGGCACCAGAGATTTTTTGTTTGTTTGTTTGTTTGTTTCTAACCCGACTCCCTTTCCCACTGATTGGCCATTTAAGATAGACCCCTTTTATTCTGGAAGCCCATCGCTCAACAGCTGTGGTAGCGTACGTGAAGAGCTAACAGGGAAAAACAGGGCTTGTCAAATGCACTGGCCTCACGGAAGGTTGTGCAGCTATCGCAGAGGCCGGGGTGAAGGGACCGCGTTGGGGGCCACCTGACAGGTTCCTACCCTCGTGCAGGCTCATGGCACAACTGTTGCACCCTTCGGGCCTGGGGTGTTAACACGGCTGGTCAAAGAGCACCTGGGTGGCTCAGTCGGTTGAGCGTCCGATGGCAGCTCAGGTCGTGATCTTGCAGTTCGTGCGTTCGAGCCCCGCATCGGGTTGACTGCCGTCAACCTGTCAGCACGGAGCCCGCTTCCGATCCTCTGTCCCACCCCCCCCCCCTCTGTCTGCGCCTCCCCCACTTGCACGCTGCCACACACAAAGAAGATGTTGAGAACTGTTTCCGTTTCCCTCAGGGCAAAGATGCTCTCCTGTCTTCCCAGCCTTTTTTTTCCAAGCGGGTTATCAGTGGTCCCATCATTTTGGTAACTGCCCGAATGTTGCCGGCAGTCCTGACAGGCTGTGAGCCCACCCCAGATGTATTGCTCTCTCTCTGGAACCATCACCTTTATGCTGGCGTGTTCTGTGCTCTCCAAGTCCGTGGAGCCTGCCCTGAAGGGACGGTCCCTGAAGACGGCTTCTGCTGAGCCGGCTCTACCCTGATGGGCCGTTTCTGCCTCTAGCGTATGATACGTTAGCATCTTTGATCTAGAGCTGCCGGGGTCCTGTTTTTTCACACAGCCATCCTGTGTCCTTGCGGTCTTGTGTCTGTCTGCGGAGGCCAGACTCTAGACGTGACTTGTTTCGATCTGCCTGGAGCTTATCTGTGGTCCCTGTGACCACATCGCCCGTGAGAGCGGGCTCAGGTTCCCACGGGCCCGCCCCTCACCCTGCCCCAGCCTGCACCACTCCCGCCTACCTTGTTGGGACACAGGCTGGCAGGGTGACAGGTGTGTGTCCCTGCTGCCCTTAGCGGCGGGGGGGGGGGGGGGGGGGGGGGAGGGGACGGCCGAGCAGTCAGGGGGACAGAGCCGGGTTCCAGATACAGCTTTGCCGAGAACCACAGAGGCCCCACGTGCTTGCCGGAGAGATGAGAAAAGAACATCGACTCGCAGTCGGTTCCACCCCTCGGAAATAACCACTGTGAATTGTGAAAAGCACATCTCTAGAGGTGTATCTGCATGTGGGAAGAAATGGGACTTCCCTGTTTTAAAACACGCTTTTTTTTTTTTCCCTCTCTCAGCGTTAGAAAGATGTTCTCAATATGTTACTTTTCGCCGAAATCCTCTTTTAACGTGTAACTCCGGTTGTGTTTCTCTGTTTCCTTATGTCCTGTTGTCACTTTCTCTCAGAATAGGCCAGCCCCTCCTGCAGACAGCAGGTCTACCCGAGAACGCCCATCCCGGCGGGTCTTGGGGCTCGTGCCCTCCAGGGCCTCTCCGAGGCTGGGCCAGGTGCGTTCAGAGGACGATGTCTCTCTTCCCTCAGATGTCAGCGGAAGCAGTGGAGGGTGGACCTGCCAGCCACCAGCGTGGTGATCACGTTCCACAACGAAGCCAGGTCGGCCCTGCTGAGGACAGTGGTCAGGTAAGGGCAGGAGAGGACACCCAGTGCCCACCCGCTGCACCATACAGGCGGTGGTCCCCGGCAGGGCTGCTGGACCCGGCTCGCATCCCCGGCGTGCCAGGCCAGAGCTGTCTGCTGGGGGTTCAGACGGGTCACCTGACCGCAGCACAAGGAGGGGCTGATGGATGGCTTCTCCAGCCAAGGATTGGGACTGTCGCAGGAGAATCCCCCACCCCAAGTGATACCCCTATAAGGCCTCCGAGCTTTGTCTTTCTTTCTTTTTTTTCTTTTTTTTTTTTAACGTTTATTTATTTTTGAGAGAGAGAGAGAGCACAAGCAGGGGAAGAAGAGAGAGAGAGGGAGACACAGAACCCGAGGCAGGCACCGGGCTCTGAGCTCCCAGCACAGAGCCCGACACGGGGCTCGAACTCACGAACCGTGAGATCATGACCTGAGCCGACGTCGGATGCTTCACCGACCGAGCCACCCAGGCGCCCCAACCTGTGTCTTTCTGTTTCCTCAGCGTGCTTAAGAAAAGCCCACCCCACCTCATAAAAGAGATCATCTTGGTGGATGACTACAGCAATGACCGTAAGTACCAAGACGGATTCCTGCCCCTTGCCTGGCCCTTCTCCTGGGCGCCGGCCTTCCTTAGTGCCCGAAAAGGTCAGAAATCTGGGCCGTGTAAAGAAGAGGTGCCTCTTTGATGCCCCAGGAGATCCGCCCACGGATGACTAGGGATCACAATACTTGAATAGTCTCTGCTTCTCTCTTTCCCTAGCTGAGGACGGGGCTCTCTTGGGGAAAATTGAGAAGGTGCGGGTTCTCAGAAATGATCGGCGAGAAGGTAAGACTCTTTTTCTTTTTCTTTTTTTTTTTTTTTTAAACTCTTTTTCTTAATTCAATTACCAAGACAGTTGAATTCTGACTTTTCCTGAGCCCGAAATGTTTCAGCTAAAAGAACAATTAACTTTCTAGTCTTCGTGTGTGTGTGTGTGTGTGTGTCTCACTCTACCGGAGCCTCTTGGGAGCCTCTCCCAGCAAAGCCGAGGGAGGACATTCAAAGCTTAATTGAAATTGTTTGTATACTAGGGCAAGAGTTCAAATTATATTTTTATTTATGTATTTAGAAAATTGGCGTCTCTCTTCCTTTTACAACCCAGGAAGTCTTATCAGTCCCTGGAGTACCAGAGTTTAGAAGGAAAACAAAGATTTAGCAATGAGAAGTTTGGTGACGCCAGGCTCCCGGCATCTGATAAAATAACGGATTCAAGTTTGACAGCCTGCTGAAGGTGAACCATCCCAAAAAGGGAGATGTTGCTGCAATTACATGCTTATTGGATTTTGCAAAGGCCAGCCGCAAAACCTGCGGTCAGTCTTGTCTGCCGGAGCTGGGCTTATCGAGTCCACTTTATTGGCAGTTAGGAGAGAGACTCCAAAGGGTGGGGGTAGGGGGGGGGAGGAAAGTATTACTTTGAAGTGTCTGGAAAGGAAGCTAAAACCACAACGCAATTAACATCCAGTGTATCGATGCTGTTTGAAGGGCTTGGTGGCTGGATTCTAGGCTCCTCCATGGTGCAGAGAAATCCTTCAGGGTAGGAAGACGGCACAGCTTTAAAACATGCCATCTGAGTTATTTGAGGATGACTCCGCTGATCCTGGAGTGGTGATTGTATTCTCTGATCAGTGTATATCCTCTTCCTTCCGGTTCCCGTGCAGCCCGGTCAGAGCCAATCCGTGCGGCTTTTCGTAGCAGGAATTTCATCAGCGATAAAGTGATTGAGCCTATTAGGACAGTGCCATCAGCACCATGTTTTAACCAGCCAAGATCATCGTTCCTCAGGTTCAAGATACAGAAACAGTGGCATCAGCCCTGCCCTTGGGAAGCTCTATTTGCTGGACTCGTGTCTATCTCCCAAGCTTAGAAAAAGCCAAAACCTTGAGGTCAAACCGAAATCTTGAAATACATGCGCCCCCAAACAAACTGCATGATAACTTTTTGAACTGAAACCCAAAGTGCCTGCTAGCACAAGGAGAAAAAAAAAAAAAAAAAAAGAAAGAAAAAAGAAGAAGAAGAAGAGGAGGAAAAGGAAGAAATTATTTTTCATGGTGGCATTTTATAACTGACAGATCACTTGCTGGCCTTGTCAGAGTTTAACCTTAGACATCAGTGCCTCTGAGCGCTTTAAGTTAGGATGTTCACTTGGGTGAGAACGTGAGCTGATGCTTTGTTCTGGAAAGGGAGGGGGAGGGGCCGCTGTGGGAAGACAGAGTGTGGGAAGGAAACCTGTAAGCAAATGAAGCGGGTGGTAGTGAGAAAAAGCACACACGGGAATGTATGTGTGTGCTTGGGTGTCCGCGTGTGCATGTATGTCTCCCATGTACTTGAACATCTATACATATGCTTCGTAATGCTACTAGATGTCAGAGAAAATCAGTTGCGTGCAATATTATGGCAGCGAAGGAACGGCCTTCGGTTGGTTTAGCGGGGGTTTTAATGTGCCAGTGACTTCATCTGGCTGCTTATTAGAATCGGCTGGGGAGCCTCAAAGATGACCCAGCCCTTCTAACTTGGTGGGAGCCCTGTGCCAAACTGTGAGTCCCCGTGGTGGTTACCGGCTGAAACCTCAGTTCTCTCTGCCTTCTGATTGTTTCTTTTCACGGACTCCGCGGGGTCTCCCTTGTGCCTGAAGTTCAGGAGTCAGCCGAGGATTTATGAGGAGGTTATCTCCAGATTCGGGACGAACGAACCTCCTTTCCGGGATCTCCTCCTTTCAGTTTCTAGCCCCTCTCGAAACCCTGAACTCTGTCCTCTGACACCTCCAGCCAAAAAGGCTGTGTTGCAGTGGGTCATAGTGTAACCTCGGGAGAAACACCACACACCCCTGGGCTTCACTCCCTGTGATTTTTCTCCTTTCAGGGATTGAATCCCCTCCAGTTTCTGCCTGCTTCTCACTGCTGTCTGGCCCTTTCCGATTCTTGCTTTTTCTCTTTGGGTCAGAGTTTATAACTCTTCTCTGAGCAAGAGCTTGTCTAATACAAGCTAAGACTCTTGACTTTGCAATTACCAGAACTAGAAGCCTTTATCTTTTTTCCCCCTCCCATAGCATGCAGATCTAGAAGAATCATTGAAAACCCATTTTGACTACTCTGTATAAAGGAACTTGAAAACGCTGTCCCCACGGGTCGTGAATAGTTACATCATCTTCATATACAGTTGTGCCCCCTTATCCACAGGAATACGTTCTAAGACCCCCAGTGGACGCCTAAAACCACGGATAGTAAGGGACCCTGAATAAACTTTTTCCCTATACGTGCGTATCTCCAGCAAAGTTTAAGTTATAAATTAGGCACAGTAAGACATAAACCATAATAACTAATAATAAAATAGAATATTTATAACTATACTGTATAAAAGTTACATGAATGTGGTCTCTCTCTCTCTCAAAATATCTTGTCGTTCTATCCTCACCCTTCTTGTGATGATGTGAGGTGATAAAATGCCCCCATGATAAGATGAAGGGAGGGGGATGACACAGACTTGTGATATAACGTTAGGCTACTGCTGACCTTCTGATGATATGTCAGAAGGAGGAGCCCCTGGCTTCCAGACCTCCGTTGACCACAGGTACCTGAAATTGTGAAATGCACCACCACGGGTAATCATGACAGGGGACACTGCGGAAAGCCTGGCATACGCAGCAAAAGCCATTTATGACTGCGTCATCCCGTGACAGAGATACGACTTGTGATAAGACTTGGTGTGATAGTAAAAGGGCCATATTATTAACAGACCACAGTACGTACACTGTGGAAATTTGACCTGTCGTGGAACTAATTTTCTGTAAGAGCCGGTCAGCCGGGATTTGCCACCGGTGTTCTTCGGCTGTGGTAGGTCTTGGACAGGCAAAGATATTTGCGGCACCCTTAGCGTTACGTCATCGCCATTAAAATCGGTACCACCAGCGCCTGAAGGTGTCTGAGTAACACCTCCCTTGCCCCAGTTAAGGAGAAAACTGTTGCCGCGTCAGAGGAAGGTAGTCGGAAAAGTTCCACGTTTCAGTTGCTTGATAAAGGAGACTTCAGGTTCTTAAGGGCCTGACTCAGAGGGCAGTCGTTCTAAGAAAGTTGCCTTCCTCGTCCGCCAATGAACTTAGGAACGGAAATCCTGACAGAAGCCTGTCTTGGTAACCACGGGGCAGGATTGATCCTGCCCCCCAACTCTGTACTAGACTGTGCCCGGCAAGAGGGCCACAGAGCTGTGGGGGGGCGGCGGGGGGATGTCAATGCTGTATGTGCTGTTTTGTTGCCTTTTTCTCAGATACTCTGATGCGCTTTTGAAATCACTTCCGCAGGCCTGATGCGCTCACGGGTCCGGGGGGCCGATGCGGCCCAGGCCAAGGTCCTGACGTTCCTGGACAGCCACTGTGAGTGCAACGAGCACTGGCTGGAGCCCCTCCTGGAGAGGGTGGCTGAGGTGAGGCCCGGGGCTCGTGCTGGGCTCCTCCCGCGTGCTGGAAAGGGGAGGGGGGGGGAAACGTGCCTCTGGCACAACCTCTCCAAGAGCATTCCGTTCACTGTAGGAATCTTATCACTGGAGAGAAAATCACTTTGATGAGTCGGAGGCGAGGAGCGGCGGAGGCTGGCGAGAGCCTGATCAGTTTCCCACGGTCCCTTTCCTCTTAGGAGGGTCTGCCTTCTCTCTGAGCTCAGGAGGGGCCGAGCGCTGAGGACAGCGCCCGGCGTCCAGCAAGTGGACTCGGAGCGGCTGATGCCATCGCGGCCTCCAGAGGGCCGGGAGGGCAGGCTGGCCACCTCCAGCCATGCTGCTCGCCGACGAGCCCAGCCTGCCGGCTCGTGGCGGAACGGGGTGCCCGTGAGCACACAGTCGACCGTTGGAGGCTGTCAGGGTGCCCCGGGGCGCAATTTGTGTACCTCTGTCGCTAGAAACATCATCACTGGTATTACCTTCGGCCTTTTGTCCTTTCGCTTGCCTTTTGCTTGCGTTCCTGACTTTTCTTTTCTCCGTACTGAGAAAGGGTTTCTTTGGGGTGATAAAGCGAACCTAACGAAAGTACTGGAGAAATCGGAAACGAACAAGTGAGGCCTTTTACGAGTCACGCGTGACACGGGTAGCTGAGGGGCACTGAATCATGAAATACTCAATAACCACAAGCTACCAGTGATGATGATGTTATGACGGTATTGACGATCTTGACTCCATGTCCCAGTTATTAGTGATACTACGATGTTCGGGACTGTTCACCGAGCGCTAACTCTGTGTTAGATAAATTACGTATTGACCCCATCTGCCCCACGAGGAACCTGGGGGTTAACGTGTTTAATAACACATCCAAAATTCATGCAGGAGACACAGCCAGGGTTGCAAAGCAGTTTCCGCTGCATCCCCTCTCACTGAGCCCTCTACACCTATACATGCACCTAGCCCAGAGAAGAACCCTCTGGAATCCCGTCCTCTCCAGGCCCGTTCTCACACAACCAGACTCCTCCCTGGTCGCAGAGGCCACAGCCAAGATATTAGCATGTGTGGAGACCGCAGGCTTCTGCCATCAAACTGTCAGAATTCTTTCAAATACTCTCTCCTGAAGTAAGGACAGAAGGAGTGGAAAATGGCAACTCTCACCAATTCCAGTCCTATCAGAAGAAGTCAAGGGGCGCCTGGGGGGCTCAACCAGTTGAGCGTTTGACTCTGGATTTCGGCTCGGGTCGCGATCTCACGGTTTGTGGGTTCGAGCCCCGTGTTGAGCTCTGCGCTGACAGTTCGGAGCCTGCTTGGGATTCTCTCTCTCTGCCCCTCTCTTGCTCACGCTCTCTCTCTCTCAAAATAAACTTAAAAAAAAAAGAAGTCAAAACAAAAGAAGTGGACTGAGAAGGAGAGCAAATTATGCTATTTGGTGCCCATCCCCAGGTCCGGACCGAGCCAGGCAAGGGAAGACTTGATTCTCCCTTCTCGGCGCACGGGGTTTTGTGTCCCGTAACCTCGCTCCTGGGTGACGTCAGAACTTTATACTGTTCTTTTACGTGTTCCTCTGATGTATGAGGCTCTTAGCTCTGCTGATCCTGTTACCAATTTGTTTTTCGAAGTCTTTCCTCTGGTTAACACGGGTTCTGTAAATGGCTGGAGGACAGTATTTCCTCTTCCGTTAACTAGCCGCGTGGGGCAGCGCCTCTCCCCAGCATCAAGCATCTCGTTTGAAAGAGGGCAGGAAGGTTAAAAGGCCTTATGTTCACAAACTCTTACCAGAATAATAACCGCGGCATAAAGAAATGCCTCCATCTAAGGGAAAAAAATGTTCTTGTTTGATAGACATCACAGGTCAGACCTGCGCAGAGTCTGGAATTCTCTAGCCGACTTGGCTTCCGTTCTGCCGGAATGATACTTGGTAACTCTGCTCATGCCCTTGCGTTGCCGTGTGGGTGTCTCGGCCAGGAGTCCACTCCCAAGGCCGCGGCTCACAGTTCTGATGTTTCAGTGCAGCTGAGCTTAGATTCTCTCAGGATGAAAGCAGCCCCGTGGTCGGCGTTTTGACATTTGGGAAAACGGAAGAGCGCGCTGGGGACCCTGGCGCGGTCCCTGCCTCCAGCCGGGGCAGCAAACGCCTGAGGCACCCCGTGCCCACGGCTGCCTCCTCTCAGGGAGTGATTCTCTCTGCCCGCTCACCCTCGACCTTGCTCGGCCCAGAATAGGGCCCGTCCACGGGACGGCTGAGGGCCGGGCGCGCGCGTTGGATGGGGGGCCCCAAGGTCCCCTGGAGCACCGCGTGGTTAGCGATGGCAGGCGGCGGGTTTCACTGAAACTGTCTGCCGCGAATGCCTGCCTTTTGTGGGGTGGGATCCTTTGTTCTGTTCGTGATACCTACTCCTGTCTTTTGTTCATTTGTGTTTCAGGACAGGACTCGGGTCGTGTCCCCCATCATCGACGTCATCAATATGGACAACTTTCAGTACGTGGGGGCATCCGCTGACCTGAAAGGCGGTAAGCGCGGCTCCTGCCCCCCCCCACCCCCGCCTCGCTCTTGCTGTCTGTGTGGCATCTGATCGCTGCTCCTTCTCAGTGTCTCGAGTGACAGTGACAGCAGCTTTCACGCTGCCGGTGCACGCACCGCGAGCAAAGGGTATCTCTGTGCTCGACAAGTGGGATCTCCTAAAGAGAGCGAAAAATAGCCTATTTCCCTTAGAGGACTTCCTGTGTTTCCTGTTCTTCTCTTATCTCGTTGGCCTTCTGTGGCTGTTATGACACGTGTGGCTCAGTACACACGACTGGTGTCACTTTTAATCGGAAGATTAAGCCTTCCCGGGTCAGAGTCTGGGATGAGGATCCACCAGAGCTGACAGGCCGTGTGCGGTGAGCATCAGAGCTCAGCATCGGGCCTGGCTTTGCCTCCCCTGTGACGCCAGCTCCTCTGACAGCGACAGCCTGCCTCTCCCTGGTGGCAGAGCCATCCAGGTCACCTGCCCTGCCGCCCGGGTCACCTGGGTCATCCCCAACTCCCGCTGACCACCCAAGCTCACTCGTCACCAAGTCCTGCCGATTTTACCCCTTCGCGTGGCTTGGTTGCAGGTCCCCCCCAACACCCTCTCCCCCCCGCCACCGACCATTCACATCCTGCTTCACTTTCGGGTCACCTCGAGTGTAAGTGGCCACACCAGCTTCCTGTTGATCCTCATAGCCTCCGGATGTGTTCTGTCACACCCAGCCCCCTTTGGGCCCTGTTAGTGACTTTTCTCGTGCTCTTCACCTTCCCAGAAATTATCACAGGCCCCAGAGAACGCCTGTTTGACTATACCGTGCTGGCTGCATGTATCGGCATTTGCTGGGTTAGAAATTCAAGCCGAGAACTTGTTGAAACACGAGGCGATGCAAATATACATCCAGTTGTCCATCAGAGTGCTGATCTCGTACGTCCTACAGCTTCTGGAAAGCTCCATCATGGGCTTTTGAAAGAGTGAGCCTGAAAGAGGCACTTACATAAGGTCTCATGTAAATATAAACGCGGTTTTGACGTGGCCGACCCCCCAGAAGGGTCTGTGGACCCCCGCGGGCTCCTGGGCCTTGCCTGGGGACCCGCCGGTCTCATGCAAGGCTCCGTGGTGCTGATGGCAGCGTCGGGATCACACTGGCCCCTCGAAGGGACTGGTCACGTGACACGCGGCTCTGACTAGTGTCCTTCTGTCCCTGGGACTGTGGGGTGGGGGTGGGGCAGGGGGTGGCTGGTGACACAGGGCTCTGCCACCGCCCGGTCATAAACACTCTGTGCTCTGAACCTCGGCCGGTTGGCGGTCACGCCTCTCGGAGCCCGGCTGAGAGCCAGGAGGTCAGCTGAGACCGCTCAAAGCAGCTGAAAGAGACGTCAGAGCCTGTGGCTTCTGCCTGTGTAATGTCTTCGCTCTTGACCCTTCCCACCTACGGTCCACGAAGTCTTTTCTACCTGCCCAGCGGCACCCCAGTTGCTCTGTGTGAACCTAGGGTTCCATCTTCCAACACCTTGAGTGGATGCCAGGAGGACGGACTGTTTCAGACAGACACGGGAGCCACTGATGGCCTGGCACGGAGAAAAGACCGTGAAACTCTCAAACCGGGCGCAGCCTCAGGAAACAGAATGCCGGGGCGGTCCGGGCGACTCCGGCTTTGGGCCCCACCTGCCAGCTGGCCTCTGCTCCTCCGCGTGCCCGTCTGAGAAGCGGGGTGCTAGTGTCGTGGGCAGCGAAGGGATGAGCCTCGCCGGCACGAGGCCCGTGATGTGGCCAGGCAGGTCCCCCGTCCCGAGCCATCGGCAGCGGGGCCGTCGCCGTGGGAGGGCTCTACGCGCATCAGGAGACACAGAGTTCAAAAACGATTCTCCGCAAACGGCGAGACGGTTTGGCCGCTTTGAAGGGGACAGATCCTTAGTTACCAAGAAAGCGTCGGTCTTCAGAATGTCTTCGTCCCCGAGGACTTGGGAGAGCTGAGATCTGATGGGCTCTCTTGCTCCCAGAGCAGCTTCCTGTGTGAGAGCCAGTGCAGGGACCCAGATGCTCTGCGGGGCGGGGCTCAGGCCTCCTGCCGGGGTCGGAAGAAGAAGAGGCAGCAGGTTTACTCCAGGAGCCCTTTAGGGGAAAAAAAATCAAGGACGGCACTTTTAGCACGTTCTCAAAACCTAACATAGTTTGTCTGTTTGGACCAAATTAATAAAATAAGAATGAACATTCGCAAGCAGCGGGCGGTGTTAAAGTCACCTGGCCCGCTGGGGCCTCTGCGTTGTCTGCTGATCACACAGGCAGGACGTTTGTCGTTTCCCTGGTTGAGGCAGGCCTCGGGGAGAGCTGGGCTCGTCGGGAAAGCCAGCGTGGGGCGTGCCTCAGTTTCCTGCCTGGGCTCCCGTCTCTGCCGCCTGGCGCCCCCCCCCCCCCCAGCCACTCTCCTCTTCTTTGCTAGCCTGTGGCACTTGGCGGTACCAGCGGGGGGGCCTCTGTGGTCCCATGCCTCTGGAGGGGCCATCTGGTGTGCCGTGCTAGCCCAGGAGACCCCCGGCTCACGCCTCCCACCCTGCCCTGTTCAGGCTACAGACGTGGGGGCTGGCGGAACAGCCAGACCTTGACCTCAGAGCACCCCGAAGAGAGATCCGAACCTAGGCCTTGCACGGTCCCTGCTGGCCCAGGCCCCATGGCACAGAGCTGAAGGACAGATGGCCCTGGAGTAATTAGGTTCAGCTGCCAGACCCTTGGAAACGCAGTATCGTGAGCCCCCTGTCACCAAGAAGTGGTCTCCTCATGCATCTCTGGAGCATCAGCGGGTGGGGTGTGCGGGCACCCACGGCTCGGTGCGGGGTGCCTTCTGAGTAAGGGCGAGACACAACAATACAAACATCAGAAACCACGGGCAGGTACCGGGCCTGCGCTCGGCTGTCCCAAGCAGCCTGTGGCTTCTAGAAGTGACTTGGGACGGCGGCCGTTATTTCTCAGAAATTGCAGCTTGCTGCCCGCTGCGCTGGCAGCCAAAGGAAGTATTTGGCTCATTTTCGTCAAAAAGTGGTCCCTGTGCCCCCCCCACCCCAATACGGTTTGGTTGCAGCCAGGAGACGCTGAGAGGATCCCAGGTTGCAGGCCCAGGGACCCTGTCATCTTGTCCCCTCCCCTGCATTCTTCTTTTGCCCCAGGACAGTGTTGGAGGCCCTGTGGCAGATTGGACTTTGTCCCTCTTTTTTCTCTCGCCTCCCTACAGCCCTCGGGTGTGCAGGCTGTCTCCACGCAGACCCCCCTTCTCTCCCTGGGTCCGTTACCCTCAGGCATTTTCATCCTAGGAAAGCCTGACCCGCGTTTTCTGTTCAGAGGGAGCCTCTCCAGCATGCGCCTTCCCTGCCGGTCTCCTGCCCAGGTCCCCCGGGCGCCCTCTCCCTCCTGCTGCGGCTTTCGCGGTCACGCTCTTTTCTTGTTTTTTTTTTTTTTTTTTTTTGCTGTGTGTGGTTTCCGTGAGTCCGGTCCAAACATCAAATACAAATACGTCTAAGCCGTGAGGGACGGAGGTACAGGAGCACAGTTCGTACTTACCGGCGCCTTGTGTTTTGTGTCTTCTCTGTGGCCGGCAGGTTTTGACTGGAACTTGGTATTCAAATGGGATTACATGACGCCCGAGCAGAGAAGATCCCGCCAGGGGAACCCGGTCGCCCCCATAAAGTAAGTGCCGGGCATCCTTTGGGGTGCCCCTCCCAGGTGAGACCCCAGGCCCCGTGTTTTCTAGACACTTAGTTAAGCTCTTCCTCTTCCTGCCGGCACTTGACCTTGAGTTCTCAGGGCATCTACCGGGAAGGAAGTAGGGGCTCAGTTAACTGCCTCTCAGGCTGACCAGGAGACACAGAGGTGATGGGTCGCATCTAACGTGAGGAACCAGCTCCAGGATAAGGGCAGCTGATATTATTGGGTCGCTTGCAGAATCTCCCGAGAGCTTATACGTATCGTTCTTTGTAATCTTCTAAGGAAACGGAGGCACGGAAAGGCCACCTGTCAGTGAGTGCCCCCCGGCTTCAGCGGTCACTCTCTCGTAGGGGACCGGGTCCGGCCCCTTGCGCTGTGGGAGCGTCTGAGCAGGGCAGGTGGGAAGCATTTGAAGTCAGCAGCGGAAAAACAGCGACAGCATCCTGAGCCCCGACTGGGGAACGGTGGCTGTGGCTTCGTTTTTAAGCTCACCTTATAGACCTGACCTTGGCAGTAGAATGCAGGAGCGCTGTCCTTGGCCTTTGACCTCTCCCTCTCTTCCCTTCCACCCTCTCTGCCTTTTCAGAACCCCTATGATTGCTGGAGGGCTGTTCGTGATGGACAAGCTCTATTTTGAAGAGCTGGGGAAGTACGACATGATGATGGACGTGTGGGGAGGAGAGAACCTGGGTACGTGTGAGCCTGCGTCTTGGCTCTCCAAGCCTGGTGAAGCCGTGGCCTTCCGCCCAGCAAGGGCGCCCGACTGAAAAGCGGAAGCTTGGAAGAGGCTGTTAGGCAAGAGCTTGTGGTATACAGGCGGCCAGTTGGCAACCAGCTATAAAGACGTTAGTCACCGTTCATCAGACCCCGTCCGTCCCCGAATAAGTATCGATAACCTACCTTTCTCTCTTCAGGGAGTCTCGGGTTGGGCGTTAAAATCTGTCGCCCTGAGTCAGAATGAGGGATGCTAGAAGACAGACACTGCCTTTGAAGGCAAATGCAAACTTTTCAATGTCATGTGGACCCGAGGGTTTGGAAAGCGAGCTTAACAAACACGGGGAAGGGCTTCAGGCTGTAGGATTTGCTTTCAGCCGTGTAGAGTGGAAAGTGAGTCCGGGCCGGCCTCGTGGGGTTGACCGTAGTCCCGGAAATCAGACGGCGTGAAGAGGCCTTGGCATTTAATCCCTCCTTGACTACTTTGTGGACGGTTCTCGTTTAGTTTGGTTTTTTTGTTTGTTTGTTTTTACTAACCCATGCTAATCGTTTTTCCTCAGGTTTAGGGACAGTGAAATTGTATTTTATTTTTTAACGTTTATTTTGGAGAGACAGAGAGGGCAGAGTTTGAGCAGGGGAGGGGCAGAGAGAGAGGGAGACACAGAATCTGAAGCAGGCTCCGGGCTCCGAGCTGTCAGCACAGAGCCCGACGCGGGGCTCGAACTCACAAACCGCGAGATCATGACCTGAGCCGAAGTCGGACGCTGAACCGACTGAGCCACCCAGGTGCCCAATTCTATACAATGAAATTTGATAGACTTTGGTCTGGGTTAGTACCTGCACCATACTTACTGCATTGAAGTGAAAAGATTTCTTGTTTTGTTTGATGTTTGCTTGGTTGGTTTTGTTTGTTGTCACTGTCGTCGTCGTTTTTTGCTGGGGGTCCCGAACTGATTCTCCTCAGCTATTGACGCTGTTCGGTACCATCCGCCCTTGGGTGGGCAAACCCTGGGAGAAAGCAGGGCAGGGACAAAGGAGAGGACAAATGATGTCACCGTCAGTTTTAGGAGTTTTTACCCGTAACAGAAACTTTGACATTTTTTGTTGGTTTAGAAGAAAAAAGCTCGCCGCGCCTGTTTTATTTCTCTGACTTTATGATGTTAAAGTTAGTGATAGCATCTCCTCTGTGGAGATTTGTCTGCCTCGGTTTGATGTTGAAAGCTTCTTTGGGCTCAGTAACAACACTGGGACAAAGGACCATGAGTCAAACTCCTTTTGGTTGTTTTTTTAATGACACGGTGACAGGTAGGGAGGACTTGTATGAAAGTCGTTTGAGCACGAAAGGCTTCAGAAGAATGATTAACCTTCTGAAGAGAATTCCGCGTCACCCTCGGTCCCCAGACATCTCCTGATGGCTTCGTGGACATCTGGCCAGCCGGGACCACCCAGTAGGACAGGGCATCACTTGGGTGACCGTGGTTTTCAAAAGGTGTGCTGTCAGCTGAAAGCATGGATTAGGCCGATGATGTGGCAGCCAGCCTTTGTGTCACAGAAGGGTGTCGATATAAATACCAAAGGGGACATTTCACCAGAGACCTGAGGGGAGGGGAGGCCGTTTTCTTAAATGCCCTGGAGTTTTTGTTGGTTTGGTTTTTGTATTTATGTAGCTGTGCCATGTGTGAGGTCCCGCGGAAGGGCTTGAGGGGCCTCGGTGGGGGTGGGGTCGGACAGGGAGGAAGGGGCTGGATGCGTGGGTGCCATCTGGCATTGTCCCTTCCCTTGCCCGGCTCCGTAAAGCCGCTCTCGAGGAGTCTCCCGCTGGCTCTGGAGGGTGAACAGGCGTAGGGCTTCAGCAAGAGAAGTCCCCAGTCTGAGTCTGTTTGACACCTCTCTGACTTCTTTTCTGAGCGCCGGGTGGGTGTGGACTTGTGTCGGGAGAGGTGGGGTGCTCCGAGTAACACCCAAGGCCACCTCGAGGTGCACCCCCCCCCCAAACCACTGCACCTTCCGCTTTTCCTAGCCGGCAACGTAAGTCTGATGTAAGCAATGAAAAAGAAAGACGGAGAACCTGGTCCCCGGCCCCTGTGAGAGGTAGGCGTTAGGCTCCTTGGACACGTGACTTGTCCTCTGTGCCGTGTCCCCACAGCATTAGCCAGATGCTGACTGCTTCCGGTGCGTCATCTCATTTTGTGCTTGCTTTCTTTTTTTTTCGGTTGAGGTGTAGTTAGGCAAGGCGCCACGGTTTCGTTAGTTTCGGGTGCGCAACCTAGAGATTTTCGCCAGCGCTGTGCGTCTCGTTTCATGCTTTCTTGAAGGACCAAGGTCCTGCCCGAGACCTCACGGCTGGTTGTTAGCAGAGCCGAGAAGCAAACAAGTGGCCTGATCCAAAAGCCACCAAGTTATCCTGCGTAATCGTTCCCAAGTTGTAGCGTCCCCAAGTTCAAGTGCAATCAGAGTTGAACGTAACCGTACTTCTGTGTGGCCTTCCAAATCTCCCGCCAGGTCTCTGAATGGATCCCTTCCTGGTTTAACACATGCCCTCCACGGAAGCCACGGGGCCTTCCTAGCCCCCAGATCGAATGTTCCAGTTAGGCAAGCGTATATTTAAATTTTTATTCTCCTGAAACGCAGAGAACTTCTTATTCAAAGCTTTGTTGGACACGGAGAAAGTCAGAAACCTGTCACGGCAGAGACTTGGGTTGGTCATGACCCTACATTTTTCAAGGCAGCGAGGGAATTGGTTATGAGAGGCCCATGGCAGCTGCATGGATCACTCCTCTCTAGCCAACGAGGGGTTTCCTACTTGAGTTTGCTAGATCCAGTCCTAGGAACTCCCGTCGTGCCCGAGGGGGTGTTACGTGCCTTCAGCAGTGCGGTCTGGGCGCCTGCTGCCACAGACAGGGCTCTGCCTGGAGGATTTATCCAGCAGCTCGCTTGTGGTGTGCCCTCATCCCACCTTATTTCTGACCCTTGTATACTTCCAGCAGTGACTGCTAATTCTGTGCATTCTATCTCGCTTCCTCACCGTGTTCTTACGGGTGTGAAATGATGTCGAGGAAGTGCCCTTTTTATACAAACCATGAAGACTGTTGCGGTCACTGAGATGGTTGGTGAGGAGGACAGGTGCCTGGTCAGAGGGTGCCAGGCTGTTCCAGAAGCCAGCCACACGCCGAGCTTTTCCCCAGTACAGACGCTCAGGGCAGTGTGTACGTTGAAGTTGGCCTGAGCATCTCATTACTCCTACAGGTAGATTCTGTGTCGAAGCAGGTGAACCATTGGTTACTGACCAATGAAGTCCATGGCCAGCTCTTGAGGGTTCTGTGTTACTCGGGCATCTTTGGTCATTACCACAGTCCAAAGGCACCTGTGAACTTGCCAGGTGACTTGCAGCCTGCTAATAATGCACAGTTCTGGGTAAGCATAAATTTTGGAATTTAAGGGGAGGGTCGTTTTCTCCTGAAGAGAGAAAGTCCCGCTGCTTACTCATGGTCAGTGCCCTGAAAATAAGTTGTCGAGGAAGTTGGCCTGTACGGTGGCCGGTTATATCTGACATCGAAGCTCCATTGTGGGTGTTTCATGCTTTTTAATTCATGGATGTTTATACACCTTCCTGGTGCCTTTTCGAAGGGTGTCGATACAAAGCAAGTGTGAATGTAATAGCCCCTGATCACGAACCCGCTGGTGGAGAATTCAGGGCAAGCATTTCATCAGTTAATACCTGTGATGCCGCACGGATACGCGAGGTCTTGTGCCTGGAGTCCCTCCATGTTCAAAATAGACCAGAGAATCTAACTTGTCTGCAGGTGTCTCGTCTGAATCTGAAAAACGTTTCTGCATGCTCTTTTGTTGGTTTTTTGTTTTGTTCTGTTTTGTTTTTTAATTTGGAACCGAATTCTTGAATGAAAACATGGGATTTGGTAACACAGATCTAGCTGACTCCATAATTTGGATCTGTGCTCAAATCTAAGCTAGTAAATGTCCCAGGGTAGGGAGTTTGTTTGACATTCTTCTTTTTGTCTACACCACTTCCCATTTCTGTAAAAAAACACCGCTGTGGAGACACCCTCTTGGTGAACCGCAGTACGAACTTTCGTTCCGTCTTTTTTTTTTTCTCTTCAACTTTATTGAGGTGCCGTTGACGATTTAACGTTGTGTATATTTAAGGCACGCAACTTGTATTCGCTACAGTCAGGCTGATCTGCCTGCACATACTTTCTTGATTGTGCTATGGAGCCAGGAGATACTGGGTGTGTCCAATGTCCCCACCGTAGAATGTTCAGGACCAGGTTCTGGAAGGAGGCAGGCTCCCTGTTCACATCTCCTTCAGGAGACGAGGGCACGAGAGCCCTTTGATGGGCTACTGGCGGGTGGATGTCTGTACCCTGTCTGGGGTGGCTGCTGCTCAGAACAGTCCAGGGCTCCGTCAGTCACCCTGTCTCATTCATCGCCTCAGAGATCTCGTTCCGCGTGTGGCAGTGCGGCGGCAGCCTGGAGATCGTCCCCTGCAGCCGCGTGGGACACGTGTTCCGGAAGCAGCACCCCTACACCTTCCCGGGTGGCAGCGGCACCGTCTTCGCCCGGTGAGTGGCTGTGAGGGGCTGAGCGGGGGACAGGAACACCGGTGGCCACCCCCACCCAGACGGGACTTAACCTCGGGCTGTATGGAAGCAGGTGTCCTTCCCTGGGGTGCCACTCAGCAAGGACGGGGACCGACAGTGCCCACAGCAGCACGGGTGCCACTCACTCTGCTGAGTGACAAGTTGCATGGTGTTTAATCCCGTTTCTAGGATGGTGTCAGAAGGACACAGCTACGGTGACAGGGAGCAAACAGGGGTGGGGCGGAGGCGTGAGTACAGAGGGGCAGCCTGAGGGGTATCCGGGGTGACCATGCCTTCCTGCATCCTGATGTGGTAGTAATGACACCGGTCTGTACACGTGTGAAAGCTCAGACAACTGGACACGCCCCCCCCCCCCCCCCCGCCCCCGCCGGCAGAATGTGTGAGAAAACATTATTGTGAACAAGAGGAACTTGATATGTTACCACTCAGGGCACCGTATGTGAACAACACGAAAGTCAGGCCATACTAAATTCACGCCAAAAAGACGCGGCGTATGGAAATGATTTATGGTAGGTAACAGAAGTATCTTCGCAAACGTGAAGATACCAAATCAAGAGTTTTCTGAAGAAGACAGGCCAATTACCCATCGTGGGCCTATGGGTGTCTTCTGGGGAATTCTTCCAGATGCTAAAGATAAAACGGCACGCAGGCCCATGGCCAGCCTGGCCCCAGGGAGCTGGGAGCGGTCAGCCCCACATCTGAGGAGCTAAGTAAGACGGCAGCCACTGATAAATGCTGCGAGAAGGATCAGAGGAGGATCACCGGTGGTCACATGGTTGAGCAGGAGCGGACTGGACATGGAGGGACCCTCTGCGCCCTCGTTTCAGACCCAGAGGTGGGAGGGAGGGGCTCTGGGCTCCTGGGGGACAGTGCTCCCTGCAGGACGAGCAGGTCCTCGGCGCTGAGATCGGTGTCTGCCACCAGGTGGGCCCGGAGCCTAGGGAATAAGGGGACAGTAGACAGGGTGGGAGAGCTCGACCAGCCCCAGCCAAGCACCCTGTAGGTGGGGGGAAACTCGGGATGATGTTTGGATGCCGGGGGGGAGGGGGGGAGTGACCGTAGGCACCCGACTTTTGAGCAGGGATCTGACTTCTCTGTTTTAAGCTTTAGCGAGGTGTTCATGGCCTCGGGGCAGAGGGTGGTGAGGAGGTGACATCAGGAGGAACCGATGGCAGGGGCGGGGGCCCAGGCAGAGAGAAGGTGGCGCGGACGGGGCTGTGGCTGTGACAGCGGAGCGCCGACAGGCAGCGATTACGGTGGCCTGGCTGTGGCCGGAGACCGGCAGCCGGGAATTATGAGTGAGCCCCAGGCCTGCGGTCAGCTTTGCCAACCCGGTGCCCCCACCGAACCCGGAGAGCTGGAGAGAGAGCAGAAGTGAGCCCGGGAGAACAAACAGCCTCTCTCTGGTCCACTGTTATACAGCTTAGATTCCAAGGGCAGGTTGCACACCACACACGTTATTATTACCCGGAAGTGAAAATTATTTCAGCAGAAGTGAAAATGTCAGCACGGAGGGTCTGAGTTCTGGGAGCCTCCAGCGAGGCCAAGTGTCAAATAAAACTTCCGGCCAAATTACCCTCTTTCAACAGTACGTCCTTTCCCGAATGCCGTCTGACGTCATTTCTGCTCTTTACCAGAAACGGGAGTATTTCTTCTACAGCGAGCTCCACAAAATAAACAGTGAGGGGTTTGTTCTTTCCCGGGGACAACATGAGATTCCTCCCAAAAGCCTCTCGTGTGGACATATTAAAGCCCTTGGTCGCTACCAGCGCAAGGCATTTGTTAACATACACAGAACATTGCTTTACGCAGTGTCGTTTTTAAGCTGTTTAGAAGGGAAACTTCTTCGCCGTAACTTATGGCCCCTGAGAAGTCTGCGCACCAGAGGCCCGGACAAAAGACTGACCCAGGCCCCCAGAGATCTGCTGGCCTTCGGCGCATCTCCGCGGCCCTCTGCCTCAGCTGACTCATCTAAAAGATAAGGGGGCCGAGTTAGATGGTTTCTGAGGTCCCTTTCCAGTTCCGCGTTCTCTCTGGTTTCCTCTGATATGCGGCATGAAGTGTGTAAGTATTTCACCATTAACAATTGGGACTTCACGACAAGAGCTAACACGTATGTGGCGATTAGTGTGCGTCGGGCTGTTTCTCAGTACTTTACCAACATTAGCTTCCGTCATCCTCCTAAAACCTTATGAACAAAGTACTCTGATTGGTCCCCGCTTCAGGGATAAGGGAAGCTGAGGCGGCGAAAGCGTCATCCCTCCGGCCAAGTTCACACAAGCGGAAAGCACTTGAGCCAGGTTGCCACTCGGGGAGCCGGGCTCCGGACTCCACGGCATTACCACATACCGCTCTTTTTATCTAGATGCTAAAAGAGGCGATAGAACAACACGCAGAGGATGATCTCATTTATGTAGGTTAGTTTGTCAGCGAATGAATGAGTGAGGAATGAATGAATGAATGAGTGAATGAATGGAGCAAGTAGCCCCAGTGGGATCCTGCCTTGTTTTACCCCTCCCGTGTGCACATGTGGGCACTGGCACTTTAGAAAGGGTAAGGCTGTGACCCACCTGCAAATCCTTGCTTCGTGTCTCTGGTGGTGGCAGCCACATCCCTCAAGACCAGTCGAGAGTGGGCCAGTTGGGCGACGTCGCGACGTGTCCAGTTTGCTTCCTGCGGGCCCCTCAAGAGACTGTAGGGTGTTGTGTGCCTGCTGGAGTGTATGTGTGAATTAGAATTTACCCGGAGGCCAGAGATGGCCCCAGTCAGAAGAGCAGCCTGGCGGTGGGGCACATCCCTTAGAGAGGGGTATTGGGTTTTAGGTTTCGAGTTAAGGGCGAGACTTCACCAATACGATTGAAATGAAATACAGGAAACCCAGCGGTGTAAACTTACTTTCTTACCGGACCGTTTTCTGTTATTCCCACCGTGCAGTAGAACTGGCCCGTGTGACTCACACCTTCTTTTGCTGCCTGCTTTCTGAGAGAGCTACCCTGTCTGCGCTGAGCGTAGGGGTGGGCAGAGAGGAAGCAAAGGCAAGGAAAACCTGGGTAAATCAAAGTGGACCCTTCTGGGTGCCGCTGTATCCATAGCACCAAGAAGACTGGCGTATAGTAGGTACTGAATAAATATTTGAATGAATGAATGGAAACTGGGGCGGAGTAAGCACGTGAAGCTTATTGGTTGAGTCTTACCTATGGGTCTTTCTCTGTTCAGCAGACAGAAGGATGTTGCTTTGCGTTTAGGGATTGCGAAATGGGTTAATGACTTAGGTGATTCAAAACCACTGTGTGATTGGAATTCAGAAAACCTTGGAAGCGTTCGGGGCTGAAAGGGACCTAGGAGATGCTTGAATCTAACCGTTTCATCCAACTGATGAGCAATCCCGGTCCCAGAGGACTGACGTCACACAGCCTGTTGGAGATTGGGTGTTAAGTTGAGGCACGGGCCACTTAGTAAGACTCCGAATCCCAGTAAGCATATTTAATGGCTCTTCTGAGAAATAATACTTACGATCCCGCATCCCGGGCACTTCAGATCTTTAAATGCTCGTTGTTGAACGTCTTTCTTACGGAACGAAAATAAACAATATCGCCAATTTCATTAACAAAGATGGTAGTCTTCTAATGTGGTAGGTCCATCTCTCCAGCCCCCTCCCCACCCCCTCCCTTCCCTGCACGCACATATCTATCGCGCGCTGTTCCCTAGCCTGTTTTCTCTTCACCCAACAGCCAGTCAAGGGCGTCATTCCACGGCAGCATGTAAGACACACACCAGTATTTTCAGTGGCTGCAGAGAAGTCCATTTATTTGATCACTTCCCTGTCGATGGTCGTATGGCTTCTAATTTTTTTCGCCATTATAAACAATGCTGAAGTGAGCGTATTTTCACATGTGTGTTTTCCTTCCTAGTCGATAAATTTCCACGAGGTAGGTTGTAGAAGCGGGAACTTGCCAGGTCAGAGGACAGCCATGTTATTTCGTATTGTCTTGTCTGTCTAGTAAATGGCATTTGGAACAGTTCATCTTCTATCTCAGGAAGAGAAAAGGGGGCTCTGCATCACTTTAGGGGAAAGATGTATGCCCCGCATAGAAATTATCTTCATAATTGTAGCTCACATCATTTGAAAGCCTCCCTACTTAAAAAGAGACCTTTTTGGTAGAGAAAAGGAATTCTTTTCGAAGGTGAACGCTGCCTCCCTAATAATTTATTGTGGAAGAATATAATGTGTTCTGTACGGATTCTTAAGGAGGGGTGAGTCTACTTTGGTACCAAGTCCAGGACTTGGGAGCAGAGAGGCTCCCTGTATGAATGCTGCTCTATACATGCTTTGCAAAGAATGCCGGCAGGGTCAGATGTGGACGTCCGTGCGCGTGAATCCTTTAACACAGGCCGTGTGTGCAAAAGTAGCTTGTTCCAGCGGCCTTATTGATCATGCATCATGGTTTTGAGACCGAAGCATGTGGTTTTCCTGCCTTCTAGAAAAGCACGGGGTAGCTGATGAGAGCCCCACGTGTGGGGCATAAAGCTGCTGTCCCCTTCACGTGACGACTCCTTGTCCAAACAGGACACTCTGTCAGCTCAGGTCTGCAGGCAAAAAAAGTCTTTTTTAATAGGAATTCTTATCTATTTTTAACTTTTGCCCACGGCCGGCTGGTAGGGTGAGAGCCGTGATGAGAAGGGCTGTGGAGTCCGAGGGGTTCTCGGCTGTCCTCCCTGGTGCTTCCTTCTGCGCACACATTCGCACGGGTTGTTGCCGTGACGCTTTGTCCTTCCCGATGGTACAGCCCCAGGCTCTTCTTCCCAGTCCCCGCCTGTGCTGCATTTCTGACTCCGACTTTTGCTCTTTGACAATCCGTTTTCGCGCAACCCGAGAAAGCGAGCTCTGTTTGTTCAGTAAGCACCCGCTGAATGCCAGCTACCCGCAGACACGGGCCTGGGTGCTGAGTGGGGACAGCCCGCTCTCTACGCCGCTGCCCAAGCTGCCAGCCGGCGTCGGAGGACCTTCCTGAGTGGCACTCCGAGCGGACAAGTGCACACAGCGTGACGCTGATGGAAAGGAAGCAGATCACAGCTCAAGGAGATTTGTTTTGTTTCTAGTAACACCCGCCGGGCAGCAGAGGTCTGGATGGACGAATACAAAAACTTCTATTACGCAGCAGTGCCTTCTGCCAGAAACGTCCCTTATGGAAAGTAAGTGTAACTTGCGCCCTCTCGTGCTGCTTTGCTCGGGATCCTTGGGGGTGGGGGGAGCCCCGTGGTCAGCCCGCACCCCAAGAACCACACCGCCCCCAGAGTCGAGAACAGGCGCCCGGGGGTCGAAGCAGGGGCCTCTGCTCGGGACCGGGCGAGGGCCTCGGGCAGGCGGGGTGCGGGAGGTGCCCGGGGTCATGGGGACAGGAGTGTGCGGGGTCCGAGGTCCACTGCCGCCTCAGTGCCGTTCTCAGGAGCAGATTTGATGGAGGGAGCTGGTCAGTTCTTCAGATTGGTAAAGGAATCTTGTTTCCCTCTTCTCCAGTATTCAGAGCCGACTGGAGCTTAGGAAGAAGCTTAGCTGCAAGCCTTTCAAATGGTACCTCGAAAACGTCTACCCAGAATTAAGGTAAGCCCCCCGGGGGGACCTGCGGGAGGGGGGGGTCTCACTTCGCCGGGGCTTAGGAGCGACAAGTGTCGGAGAGGCGGCGAGGCCTCGGAAGGTGAGGAAGTGAAGATTGCACCTCAGACAGGAGGCCAGGAGCTGTACCCCTCCCCGCAATGAGAGCTGCGTGTCCTTCCCCCCAAGCTGTCGCCAAGCGGCCCTGAGAATGTGCTCCCTGAATGGCGGCCTCCTGCCACGCGTTCCCTTGCCCTTCTCCGGAGAGGTGGAGACAGTCCCAGGCGTCCCCTCATCTAACTCCTTTCCCGTTGGCAAGGGGGGCAGGGGCTAAGCGGCCGAGGACTGTGCTCTAACCGGCCGTGTAAGCGGCCCGAGGAGCAGCGCCCGGTCCCCGCCCCAGGTGTGTGCGCTGTGCCCACCCTGCCCGGCTGCCTCCGTCCGGCCTCCCGGTTCTGGCGCCCCGGGCCTCCCCGTCCTCGCATGTCTCGCCCCAGTTGGCGAGAGTCGGGAGCTGAGACCCAGCACCGACCCGGGCGCAGATCCAAGAATACCTCCGCTCTGCCACTTGCCATTTGGCCCCTGCTGCCCGGGCACCACCGCTCCCTCCTGTGCAACCGCCGATGGTGGCACCCAGCAGGGGCGCGGGGACCGGGACCCCGCCCACGGCGCCTCCCTCCTCCAGGCTGGTCTCTACCCCACGTAAAATGGGAGTCATGACGCCGGCGCCCTGCTTCCCTCCGGGAGAGCTCACCAGAAGCACTCTTCCGCGCCTTCTGTCCACACCCGGCGTCTCGTTGTAAATTAATGTGAGCCCCGCGTCCCGAGGGAGCACTGATACCCTCATCGGCGGGCGCGCGGGCCTCTGGCCTTCGGGATCCGTCTCCGCTTCATCTTCGTAAAGGGGTTGCCAGACAGCTCTTGGCTTTAATGCGGCACATCCCTTATTCTGAATATGCCCAGAGCGTTTCACCGCGAGTCCCGTGTCTCCCAGCCCGGGGACCGGGAACGCGACAGCCCCCACCGTGATCTTTTGCACTAACGGCTCCTCCAGAGCCCTTGTCACAGAGACGCGTTGGAGGGTTAGATGATGCAGCTGGGCCTCATCGCGGCTACTCGTGCACATCCCCCCCTGGAACCGTTGCCTCGGCTTTTAAAGCAACGTAAGATGTCCTGCCCCCCTCCCCCCGCCCACCCCCAGCCGGAAGAGCGGGCAGAGCGGGACGGTGTCCTCCCTCCGGCCCCCTCTGTGAAGGATGGCTTTCGCTGGGGATTGGGAACGGTGTCGGTCACCAGCAGGAGCCCCCCGGTCGTCGTCTCTCTCTCTCTCTCAGCTCATGCGGGGCCTCCCAGCAGCAGATCGTAGCCCCCCAGTGGCACCCACCTCGTATTTGCTGGCCTGGGTCTTAGTGGGTAATGATGCCAGACAAGAGCGACATCAAATGCGGTTTCACCCTGAGGTGACACTGGACCGTGTCCGAAGCATCACGCACCGTGCCGGCAGGTGACTCCGCTGTCCCCGACCCCGCCCTGCGCCAGGCAAGGGAGACACCAACTTCATACTTGTGTTGTGGCCGTGGTAATCACTGCCACTTACCGAGTGCTTCCCAAGAGCCCGGCTTACGAGGCAGTATTTTTACATGATAACTTGCAGCTGGCCTGTTCCACGGGTGCCGTGCAGAAGAGGGGGGTGAGGTGTGGAGAGAGCGGGAGGTCTGAGAGACGACGCAGCTGGTGCAGGGCCCAGGCCGGGTGCAGATGCGGGTCGAATCCCAAGGCGCGTCGTTCCCCCCCCCCCCCCCCCCACCATGCCCTGGGTCTGTTTGTGGCAAGGCCGCCCGACAAAGCCACTCAGGTTCTCCCCTCTTCCGGGCGAAGGTCAGATCCTAAGTTTTCTGGGAAGTTCAAGCGGCACGTGACCACGCTCACTGCTTTCCTTTTACTGTTTTTTTTTTTTAAATATGTATCTTTTTTTTTTTTTTTTTAATTTTTTTTCATGTTTATTTTTGAGAGCACGAGGCGGGGGAGGGGCAGAGAGAGGGGGACAGAGGCTCCGAAGCAGGCTCTGGGCCCACAGCAACGAGCCCAGGGTGGGGCTCTAACTCACGAACTTGCGAGACTGTCAGCTGAGCCGAAGTCCGACACTCAACCCACAGAGCCACCCAGGCGCCCCTCATTCATTGCTTTCCTAAAGAACTTCCAACGAACCAACACCGAAGAATACAGGAACTTTTCCTTTCCAGAAACGTTTCCCTGACGTGGAATACAAAGACTCGTCCTCCAACGTGATCTTCAGTCGGGCTTAGAAATCCAGGACGTGGGCGAAACGCTGCCTCGCTGAGACCGCCCGCCAGTGGGGGAGGGGCACGGGGCCTAGTGGAGGCCTTCCTCGCGTGGTTCCTGCTGCCTGAGATAAAGTCACCAAGCAGAGGAAGTGGATGGCGGGAGCTGGGGGCTCCCGCGGAATTAAGCAGACGATTCTCCCGTTGCTTTCCAGGGTTCCCGACCACCAGGATATAGCTTTTGGGGCCTTGCAGCAGGGAACCAACTGCCTGGACACTTTGGGACATTTTGCTGACGGTGTCGTCGGAGTTTACGAGTGCCACAATGCAGGGGGGAACCAGGTATGTGCGTGGGGTGGGCTTTAGCTCCCGGAGACCCGGAGACAACGGGGAAGGGGCCCTGACGTTACAAGTCCTAGCTGCTGCCTTTCTCCTGTGACCCAAGTGGTCCGTGAGGTAGCACCCAGTTCCTGCCGGTCACCCGCTAGCAGACGGCCACCAAATCGGGTGGGGTGTCCCGGATCAGAGGCGTGGAGCCTGTCAGCAGCCTTGGGCCAGTCTTAATCTCCTCCTCCTCCTCCTCCTCTTCCTCGTCTTCCTGCTGCCTCCGTCCTCCCTGTGATGTGTGCTCATCCCCAGAGCACCTGTTCTGTGTCCCCATCTGTGTCCAGTCTCCGAATGTGCTTGTCAACACCTACCTATGCCCCAGTTAAATGGGTACTTAACCACAGTCCCTGTGGCAGCCGCCAGAGTCATTCCTGGTCCCCCTGCCTATTAGATAGCAACAGCTTAGATAGAAAAATTAATAATTACTAGCTTCGGTCTGACACACACACACACACACACACACACATACACACACACACGCAACTTTTCCAGGAAGCATAAAACCCCACCACCTTCTATCCTCACTGAAAATGAGACCAAGAAGGCTTGATGGGCCTAACCGTGGCCTACGTGTTCCAGAAGACAACGGTCTAGAAAGCCATTTTGTAATGAGATAATAATAGGTGTTTGGGAAACCATGGGCTTTGTACGCAAAAAAGGTTGGGCGATGCTAAGTACTCTTACCTCCTTGAAAATATGCCAAGCTCTCAGAGGGCCTGCAGTTTAAATGGGGTGAGGCGGGGGTCGGGAGGCAGTTTAACTCGGTGTATCCAGGTTTATTGATCCCAGAGCCTTCTTTAAAAAGGATTATTTTTAAAAGAGGGCCCCTGCTCCCGTGTACAGCTGGTGGCTCCAGACCCCACCCCCAGGGAGTATCTAGGCAGACTGCGATCCCCAAATGCTCCCTTCACTTGGTGATGGCATCTTAGCAGATGCTTGGAATGGTCCGGGCACCCTAAATCAGACAAGAGGCGGGGAGCCAGCTTCAGGCGGCAGCCAGGGCCGGCCCAGCACCTGCATGCCGCCCCCACCGCCCCCTGCCTGGGCTCCCAGGGTCTCCCCTCTGTCCCCAGAGCCTCTGTCCTCTGGACAGGCTGTGAGCTTTGCGTGAGCGCCCGGCCAGCCTCTGGGTGCAGCCAGATTTACGGATTTCAAGTATTTCAGCCTGTGATATGTGGGTCCCCGTTTGTACTCTTTCCCAGGCCCCCCAAATGTGAGGGGTCAGCTGGAAGGAGGACCCGTAAAGAGGGAAGGAAGGACAGGAGGAGGGAGGACACAAGTCGGGCAGTTTGTTGGTTGGGGACAGGAGGTGGGAGGGGGGGCGGGGAGGCACTGTTCCTGCCTTTCAGTCCGAGGCAGTGAAATTAAATGTGATCCCACCTCTTGCTGGGGACCACATGGCCTCTGTGACATACTCAGCCTCACACAACAGGGGATGACACAGGGTCACGTGGCGTGGCTGTCATCCTTGTCCCGGCCCAGGTCTGACTGCGGGAGGCTGTGCAGGGATGGCTCCCTCTACGCTGAGCAGTAGAGGTTCGGGGCTGCGGTGGGAGGCGGGAGGGGTGTGAGCACGGGGACAGGCGGGGGGTTTATCTGCTTCTGTCCAGAGCCATGATGAAACTGCTGAAAGTTTGCCTTCAAGTTATTTACCATCCCTATTGTTAGACGTTTTATAATTCTGCCTTGGCTTCACCCAATTCATTCCTGGGGTTTCCCTCTGTCACATTTGCGATGTTCTGATGATCCAGTGAAAGTTAAAGGGCTCAGTCCTTTATATTTTAGCAGCTCTCCTGGGCAGTGAGAAGTCTTACTCTGTAGAACATCTGAAAGTAATTTTTTTAATGTTTCTTTACTTATTTTGAGAGAGAGAGAGAGCATGATCAGGGAAGAGAGAGAATCCCAATCAGGCTCCGCACCGTCAGCACAGAGCCCGACACGGGTCTCGAACTCACGGACCGTGAGATCATGACCTGAGCCGAAATCCAGTCGGGGGCCTAGCCTACTGAGCCAGCCGGGTGCCCCTCTAGGGCATTCTAAAAGTAAGTGTGCCGGCCGGCCGTGAAAGATTTCCCGTCACCGCCCACCCTGCCCTCAGCGTCTCAGGCACCAGCTTCTGTCCCGGGCTCTGTGCTTGGCTCTCGACCGCTCAGTGGCCCATGTGATCACCCCCACCAGTGACAGCTGGTGGCTGTGGCTCTGGATCCCCAGATCCCGCCTGCATGTTGGCATCTCAGCCCACGAACACTTCTCTGGCCTGCCCCGGACATTCTCGGTTTACACCTGTTTCTCCCCGTGAAATTTTTCATTGCTCCCCCTCTCAGTCTCCGAGGTGTCCTGGTTATAGTCCCCTGATGTCTAGGCATCGGAGCTCGCTGGTGGCGAGCTGCTCTCAGGGCACCGTCTTCGGGGGAGGAAGTAGTTGGGGACAGTGGAGGAGGCCACCCAGACACGGCTGCTCCCAGCTGTGCACACAGGCGACAGTGCCGTGGCCCAGCCCCGACCTTGGCCTGTCCCAGAGCCTGCGCAAAGCAGACCCCGGTGCCGTGCCTGGGGCTGTCGTGACAAACACACGTGACGGCCCGTGCGGAGCCAACCCGTTCCCACTCTTTTTTCCCCTTTCCTGTTGTGAGACCATTGCTGTTCTCGCACAGGGTGACTTTTCCTCCCTTTCAGCAGATATTTGCGGGGGACCCGCTGTGCCAGGTGCTGCCCCCTCAGGGGTCATAGACGGGAGGACACAGCCCGCCTCTCCAGGGAGCAGGTTTCCACTCGCTCTGAGCACTCCTCCTGTGGTTTTGTGCTGGAATAGCCCCGAAAGCTTTTAAGAAATACGGACGCCAGGTCCCATGCCCAGAAAGCCTGGGATTTCACTTGGCCTGGGGCCGCAGAGCACTGGGGCTTTCGAAAGCTCCCGAGGCGGGTGATTCTAAAGGAACAGCTGCACAGTGAAGAGTTTCCTCGAGGGAGAGGCCACATCACTGAGGGACCGGGAGGCAGTATGACGACGTGGTGTATTTTCACCCACACACACCTGGGAACACCTTCCTCCGTGGACCGGCCTGAGGCCCAGAGAGAGCCGCCTTCTAGATCAGCGCCGTCCAGCTGTGCTTTGTAAAGTGAGGACGGTGTTCTAGTCCGCCCCGTCCAGTGCGGTTCTCCCTGACCACTTGCAGCGACAGAGCACTCAGAACGTAGCTAATGCGACCGAGGGTGTGAGGCATTTGCTCCGTTTAACTGAACCGAGGCGGGGCGCCTGGGTGGCTCAGTCCCTTAAGCGTCCCACTCCGGCTCAGGTCACGATCTCGTGGTTCGTGGGTTCGAGCCCCGCGTTGGGCTCTGTGCTGACAGCCCACAGCCTGGAGCCTGCTTGGGATTCTGTGTCTCCCTCTCTCTCTGCCCTCCCCCCACCTTTCACTCTGTGTGTGTGTGTGTGTGTGTGTGTGTGTGTGTGTGTGTGTCTCAAAAATAAAGGATTAAAAAGATTTCTTTTTCCCACCGTTCTGGGGAGTGTGGTTCTGGAAGGCAGAGCTCACGCCTGCCGCTTGCAGAGAACCCGACTCGTAAACCCGCCACTAGTGAGCCCCATCTGATCTGACGGAAAGTGATGCTTTCTTGAGGAGTGTGCCACATGGGTGAAAACTGAGGGTAGATAACATTCCCTCACTGAAAATAGGGTCCCGTGCTCTGGAAGAGTAAGGTTTGTTATGTGGTTTCTGGCTGAGCCCCAGCAGACACACAGGAAATGGGAAAATTAATGGCCGGGCTTTTTTAAGAGGAGCGGCTCAAAAAAGCGTTCCTTAAATATTTATGAACTTTATTTGACAAATCCAGATCAATGAAATGCAACACAGAAGAACAAAGTGGCAACTAGCTGTGTTGTTTGCACAGCTGAATTAGTTTTTCTGAAATTCAGCCTAAAGTTGGCTTTAAAATAATTAAGCGCACAGTGGCAAGAGGCTCGTAGAAACATTGAGACGTGAGCTTTAACTGGGTATCTGTTTGCAGCCCTTCCAGCGGCTTTCGACACCTGCTTCCCGGAACCATCTAAAATCTTAGCCCGGAGCTGGGGGGGGGAGCGGGGGGAGGTCTCGGTGCCATTGTTTCAAACACACAAGCCTCGCTGGACACGTGACGAAAGACCGCATGCACGTCCTCCTTCTCGGGGGCCTTTGTGCCGTGAGTGACGCCCTCAAGTGCCGGTGACGTTGAGCACCTGTTGGCACTTGAGAAGCACCGACTGTTGAGTGACGGCATCGTGGAAGGTTGCAGTCGCCCCTCAGAGGCGGCACGTGGCCCTTCCCAGAGGGCGCTCTGCAGAGCTCACTGCCAAGAGCCGCTGGTGGGGACAGGTGGGGACAGGGCTCCGAGCTCCCGAGTCTGAGAGTCGCAAAGGAAAGCAGCCCGGGCGGTTTCTTCTATCCTCGGACTTTCAGAGCCTTTAAGAGACTTCTTTCCGAATTTGCGGAGGGAAACATGGCCCAAACTCACCGTTTCCCAAATGTATTTGACCTGGAACTAACTTCATAGAACTCCTCGTGGAGCACACTTTGAGAAACACTAGTTAAAAGGTGAGGACGTTGAAGCTGAGGGGAGTGAGGGCACTGGCCCGAGTAGGCCTCCCTGTTAGGAGCGAGGAAGCCGGAGAACGGGCTAACGGCTTTTCCAGTCCCTGCGGGGGCTGCCTGTCTGGGGCCCCCCATGTGTCCCAGGGTGACCTGGGTATTGAATAGTGAGGCTTCTTTCAAAGGTCATTTATTCCCTGGGTGCCTGGGTGGCTCAATCAGTTAAGCGTCTGACTCTTGACTTTAGCTTGTATCATGGTCTCATGCTTCGTGAGTTTGAGCCACACATTGGACTGTGCGCTGACTGCACAGAGCCTGCTTGAGATATTCATTCTCTCTCTCTCGATAAATACACTTTTTTTTTTTATTTTTTTTTTCAACGTTTATTTATTTTTGGGACAGAGAGAGACAGAGCATGAACGGGGGAGGGGCAGAGAGAGAGGGAGACACAGAATCGGAAACAGGCTCCAGGCTCTGAGCCATCAGCCCAGAACCCGACGCGGGGCTCGAACTCACGGACCGCGAGATCGTGACCTGAGCTGAAGTCGGACGCTCAACCGACTGCGCCACCCAGGCGCCCCTCGATAAATACACTTTAAAAAAAATGATAATTTATTCCCTCTCTCATCTCTGTCCCCTTAGAAGAAAAGGAAAACAATTTCTCCAAAGCACTTAATAGCGCCTAAGTGTCCGTGATACATTCATGTGTGTGTTACGTGTTCTCCCCGCTGGAGAGCCAGCCCCACGAGGTCGGGGCCCTGCCTGTCTGTTCACCGCCCTGGGCCCGGCCCTGCGGGAGCACCTGGGTCGCTGCAGGGCGCAGTGGAGTCATTGCGAGGACGGCTGTATCGTGGCAGCTTTCCCGGGCACGCAGCAGAAATGACGCCGCGGGTAGTCTGTCCTGATAGAATTCTGCGTCGGGAGACGCCTTGCCGCTTCTGGATCCCGAGCGCTCATTTGGGCGTTTACCCCTTCGAAAGGGTCCCGTCCTAGAGCAGAGGTCAGAGGCCACCTTCCTCCTGTCCCACCCGCTGCCCTGCCGGGAGCCCTCTGCCCGTGGCCACACTCCCACTTCTTCCCCATTCTCTGGCTTCCTGCCGTTTGAGACAGTCTTATCGAGTACTCAGAATAACTAGTTGTGCTGTGTGTGTGTGTGTGTGTGTGTGTGTGTGTGTGTAAATACATAGGCCCAGCCGCAGGGATCTCAGACCTTCGTGAGCATTAAATCACCCACCGCCCAGTAGTGAGGCTACACACTGTACGTTTTGCCTAAATAGGCCCTGTGTAATTTATAATTTTCACACGTTACAATCCGCATTCGTAAAGGCTGTTTCCAGACCACACCTGCAGGGGGCGCAGAGCCTTCCCAAAAACGACGTGGGTGGAAGAGTTGGCCCTGCACCGTCCGTCTTGTGGGAACCACGCACGAGCCACGGTGTCTCCAGCTCGCATTTAAGGGTAGAAGATGACCGTGGTGCTCTGATGTGCGTCTGGGGCCAACACAGTTAATACTGCTTATCTTGGTTCCTGGCGTTCTCGGAGCCCTGCTGCCACGACGGTCTGCAAAAACCTTGGTGCTGCGCCGGGAGGCACCCCCGGACACCCCCAGCTGTAGCCCCGCCCTTAGGCGGAAAGTCGCGTGTGGGCCCTGCGTTGGCCCAGGGGGCTCCACATCCCGGCTCCGCAGCATGACCCTTTCCCTTTGGGGGCCCCGTCGTCCCCTCACGGGCCCGCGCGTGGCCCGCCCCTGACCTGCAGTTTTGCGTTCCAGGAATGGGCCCTGACGAAGGAGAAGTCGGTGAAACATATGGACTTGTGCCTGACGGTGGTGGACCGGACGCCGGGCTCGGTCATAAAGCTGCAGGGCTGCCGGGAAAACGACAGCAGACAGGTAGGGTGCCCGTGCCCCTCGGCCTGGCCTCCCGGTGCCTCCTCCGTGGCCTCGACGGCGGCGCCTACGCCGTGTTTGTTGCCGTGCCGGCTGCCCTACCGGACTCCAGCTCCCGCGATCTGCCCGCCGTCCCCCTTCCCTGCTGGGCAGCCCCCGGTGTGTGGCCGGCTGTCCGCGAATCCCGTGCTGGGCGAACGTGGGATCGTCGTGTCTCTGCAGGGCGCGGGGTGCGAGTGCTGCGAAGGCTCCTCGGTCTCCGTGGGCACCGGCTCTGGATGGCATGCTTTCTCTCCTCTGCCCCCTGTGGGCCGCTCTCCCATGAGTGCCCCGTCCTGGGTTATGGCTCCCCGTAACTTCTTGACCGATCTGTTTCGTGATTGTATGCTCGGCTCCTCCGAAGGTCTGTGAACGCCTTGCCTTCTCTAGCCTGGGCACGGTGGTAGGGGCAGGTCATTTCCTCCCCTCCGTGCTGTGCAAGGGAAGCAGGGCTGGTGGTCCCCTGTCCAGAAGCTTCTCTGTAGCAGCTGCTCGTTTGTGGGCACCCTGAAAGTATCTGGTGACGTCGGTGAGCATCAAGGAGATAACAGACGGTGGTGGCTGTGGATGTGTAGGTCTGAGTGCTGGACGCGATGACCGCAACCCCGTAACTTTCCACCTCGTCAGCCCCCCCTGCACGTGGGGGCACAGGACCTCGGGCCCAGGAGCGGAAGGGTCGGCCGGAAGCGCAGGGTGGGCCGAGCAGGCGTGCAGGGGTGACGTGCGTGCGTGCGAGCAGAGGGAGCGTGGCCCGGGCTCAGAGCCCGCTGAGAAGTTAGTGAAACACTGAGCCACAAATAAGTGCTAGGAAAGGAAGGGAGGTTCATAACAACATCGCCAAAGGGGGGGTGCTTTCATTCTGTTGCATTCTGGGGTGCTGACAAACCCACAGCCCCGAAGGAAGGACCTGTGCAGACACACCTGTATTTCTTTCTTAAGCCAGTGGTCTGGCATTGCTTATTCCTCATGCTAATCTCATTCTCTCCATGCCGCTGGATATTTTAAAGAAAACTTACGGTCTTATTTGTTAAATATCTTTGCTTTTTAAACTTACAAAAATGCTACGGAAGCTCAAGTGGATGAAACCTTATACGCACACTCTCTCAAGTGTATACGTGTGTGTGTATATGTATATACACACACACACACACACACACACACGTGTATATGTATATATACACACACACATATATACATGTATGTACATATGTATGTATGTATTTTTCCAAACAGTTTAGAATGTTTTTGCCTTTGAAGCAGGTTTGCTCTGACATACTCCCAGGGGGTAACATGGAGACATGCCCTTTCTTGACTGGGGTAATGGCTAGTGTCAGAAATAGAAACGTAGCCGCAAAAGGACCTTCCAGCATGCGAACGTGTGGAGCGGGCTTGTCTTCATACAGTCCCTTCTTCTCAGGTGGATGGGTGTAGGGAAACTGAGGCACAGAGCCAGGAGCCTGAGTGGGCTTCTAGTTCAACACCGGCTTCACAAAAGGGGAGGCTGAGACCCGCGTCTTCTCTCCAGGGTCCCCTGGGAGGACCGAGGCCAAAACCAGGTCCCTTGCTTATTAGATCCTGTTGTCGGAGAAACGCTTGCCTCTGGCCGCCGCTGGCCTGACCGCTGGGTGTCCCCGCATCCTCTACTCAGCGGAATCCCTGGTTTAGCAGCGGGTGCCTCCCCCGCACGGCTGTGTGCCCACAGTCTGCCGTCCTCAAATGTTCATCTGTGTTGACGGCACGGTTTCAGGAGTGCACGGTACCCCTAGTCCGCGAGCGCGACCGCCAAACAGGGAGGCCCCTGTCCCCTGGACCCGGGCCGCCCACAGTCCTGCTGGTTGGGCATCGATGCACCCAGGATTCCATGATGCCCCCCACTCAGGCTGCAGCCACACTCAGGCTGAGTGTCACAGGGCAGGGGCGTCCATGGAGGCACAAAGAAGGGACAAACTGATGATTTTATCTGGTCACCAAACCTCCTAAAAGAACAGAACAAAACAGACGCGTAATCTCTGGAGGAGCTACTTTAGCGGGAGCTGGTCTTATCTCAGGAGTTGACAGGTAATCCTGCTGTAGTCCCAGGTCTTAGGAAGTGTCACTGACCCCCCGAGAGGCTCACACCAGGAGATGGAAAATTCTTGCAGACTCTTCTCACTGCGTGGCATGTGGGGGCTGTTTCAGGAGAGCCTCGATGCCCCAGAAATCTGACCTGTGAGCCCGGGCGGAGGGCGCTGCCTTCCAGAGACACAGCTGGGGTTGGGTTATTTTTTTAAAGACCTTCCATTTAGCTGATGTTCTGACACATGACAGGCGGAGCCCCTCCAGAGAAGGAAATCAGATTCCATTCATTCCGTGTCCTTTGTCAAACCCGATTCTTGGCCACACGGGGATGTGGGCAGGGCATACACACTTCCCATGACAGTGGAGGAAACCTGCATGAGGAGTGACTGACGGCCAGGGAGCCAGAAAGGAGGAGATGACAGGCAGGTAGCCATGACCTCCCCCGTGTTCATCTGATCACGCTGAATTTCACTGTTGGCAAAAACTCCAGGTTAGCGGGCCGTGCGAATGCGTATCCCAGGGTCCCTGTGCAGAAGGTCGGTTCCCAGGGAGCTGGGCTCCCCTCCGCCTCTTCTCCCTCCTTCCCCACCTCGTTCATTTGCCATTTGAGACGAGGCTTCTCAGCTAAATTTATCCTGAAGCCGCACCGTCCTGCCAGTTGGACCATTTGGTTTCCAGGCACGTCTGCGTGCTCGTGTTGTGTGTGCATTTGCAGAGTCAGAGGGGAAAGGGAGGCAGGAGGAAGAAAATTCAATTCCACGGTGTCAAAAGGATTTGCAGAAATACTTACGGAAAGGAGCTTTAGCGCACACAGTGTAAAAAATTAATTAGAATCACAGACTATGTTAATGAAGGGAGAGCTTTGGGGAGAAAAAAGTGTGATACTTTTTTTTTTTTTTTTTTTTTTAAAGAACAAACATTCGAGATTTCTACATGGGGGTAAACAGCAGGGTGGGGGGGGGGGCTCAGATTTCCTGCCTTTCCTTCCCTTTCCTTTAGGCTGTGGGCTTTGTCTCCTGACTTGGTTGGTTGGTTGGTTGGTTGGTTGGTTGATGAGTTGATTGATTGGTGAGTTGATTGACTGGCTGATTGAGTTTGGTGAGCTGGTGGGTTGAGGTTGGCGGGTTGGCTGCTGGGTTTGGTTTTGGTAGGGGGGAGGGTGCACACACTTGAGTAAGAAGACGTTCTGACCTGTGCTCTCCAAGTGCCCCGTTTGGAACTCGGTTGTGCCAGGCAGAGCACTGGGAGACGCTAGTGTGGCTGAGGCAAGTTTCTCACACACACGCCCCCCAAGGAGCCCACAGACTAGTAGAGAAAACGGACAGTCCAGAAGCAGGTTCCTCAACGTGACATTCTGGCCACTCAAGCATCTCTTTCCCTCTCGCTGCACCTGACACGTTCCTCTGGCTCAGCCGAGCAGGAGGGCCTACGTGAGAGTGTGGAGGTGCCCAGGCCATGCCCTCTGGGCAGGGCTGCCTTCCAGTAACCAGGGGCACGATTGGGGTCCCCTCTGAGCTGGCTCAGCTTCCTGGGGCTCCTTCCTTGAGGTGAAGGATCATCAGATGAGGCCTTCTTGGGGACGAATGCAGAGTCCCTACATCAAGTCCTTGTAATGACTGAGGATAGCAGGTGCCTGGGCGCTGGTGCTCGGACAAGGGCACAGCCACAGGAGGGAGAGGGCGGGACAGGAGAAGCTGTCCCCGGTGGCCTGGAAAAGGAGGCTTTGAGTTGCAGACCGAGGCGGAGAGCGGAGGTTTCTTTCCTGGGCGCTTCGCAGCACCTGGGGCTGCTTTGTGGGGGGCCCGTTGGTAACTCTCATCCATCGTGATCAGAGACCACACCCCCCCCCCCAAAAAAGATACTTGGTTCTTTGGGTTTTTAATGTAGCCAGAAGACCCCGCCAAAAGGATCCGTTTCGTGCCGTTCCGTTCGTGCCCTTACTGTAAGGCATTCTCCTGTCTTCTGCAGAAGTGGGAACAGATCGAGGGCAACTCCAAGCTGCGGCACGTGGGCAGCAACCTGTGCCTGGACAGCCGCACGGCGAAGAACGGGGGCCTGAGCGTGGAGGTGTGCAGCCCGGCCCTGTCCCAGCAGTGGAAGTTCACGCTCAACCTGCAGCAGTAGGAGAGCCGGGGAGGCCGCGCCGGCCTGTCTCCTACACCGTCGGGCTGAGTTTGGTGATCACGTTATTGATTATGTTTCTTGAACTTTCCGCGAAACTATATACCTCAGTATTCCATCACGGTCTGAAAGTCGGAGAACTTCTGCGAGGCGTGGGGCCTGGGCGGACACAGAAGAGGCCAGGAGAGAGCAACGGCTCTCCTCCCCTCACAGGAGACAGCCGGGCCCCCTTTCCGAGGCCACGGCCCCCCCGGTGCCCCCCCCCACCCCCCGGTTTCGGCCGGGGAAGCCCCGGACGACCCCCCAGGGACGGCGGAGAAGCGGCCCGAACGCGTACGAGTTGGGGGCAGGGAGGGTGGAAGGGGTGTCGTTGCTACGTCACCACGAGGAGAACTCTCTCGAAATCTCCATGTTTGATCCCATTGAAATCACGTCGGGTTTCCACAACAGCGAACCACGTCGCTTTGCAGGTTTACGTCGTAGTCCCCTGTCCCCACTCCTCTATTCCCAGCTGTCTTCCCAGCACAGACCTCCCCTCTTCCACATGATGTACTTGCTGTATCTGAGTATGAACTTTTCTACAGTGGGACACTAAATATAAGTATATAGAACGAACATACGGTCAGTTCCCTATGGTTTCTGTAGGTTGTTCTCATCTTGTAAATTCTCCACAGAGCAGTTCACAGCCGGAAGGAAGAGGGACGGGGCTCTCCCGGAGGGAGGAGGTGGTCTCCTTTGCCCCCTGGAGCATCCTCGTGAGCAGGTGCTATGGGGGCTGCTGGGCGGGGGGCGGGGGGGGGAGCTGCCCTACGCAGGGCGCCTCTGTCGCCTTCAGCCCGGAAGTCACCGCCAAATGTTGGGATCCACATTTTGTGCCCTCGGTATCTGTAAACGTGGATGGGTTACTTATTTTAGCAGACGTCGCTTTGGGTCTTTTTAAATTCCAATTTCTTTTCTCTTAGGGAAAAAAAAACCAAAAACAGACAAAAAAAAAAAAAAAAAAAAAAAAACCACCCCTTCCCACGGCCCTCAGTAGGTGATGGCAGGAAGCTGTCAGGAACCAGCACCGGACTCATCGGGAGAGCCTGGGCGAGCTGGCAAGGCTGGCCACGGTCCCTGGGCTCTGGAATCTGGCCTGCCCACACTGTCCCTCCCGGGCCCAGGTGACTGCTGTCGGTCATGGGCGTTGGGTCGACCGTTAGGAAAGGTACAAACCGAAAGACGCCTGATCCGTTGACACGGAGGGCATGGAACACGAGGCTTGTGCTTTAGGAAGCAGCTGTCGGTATAAACCACGAGACCGGAACTAAAGTTACTACCAGGAAGAGGCACCCGGCAATGTCCCCGCAGAGTCCTCCTTGCCTTTGCGGCGGCCCCGCACGCAGGGACAGAGTGGCTCCTTGGTCATTCTCGCGGCCACTGCCTCCCTCTCCCCTCTCCTGCCTGCTGCCCACACCCGGGCCCGGTCTCAAAGAGGCCGGCCACCCACAAGCTGCGGCACCGTGGGGCGCGCATCAGAAATTCACCTCCTCGGGCCCCTTTGGGCAGAGACTGGGAGGTCACAGAGTGAGAAGCGTCCCCAGAAGATTCCGCTGGGTTGACGCTCTGCAAAGTGCCCCTCTCTTCCCTGCCTGTTCCTCTAGGAAGGGGGATCTTCCCGGTCTTTTGTCCTCCGCTGCACAAGCCCTGCGCGTGTTTGCTCCGGGACGCTGGGCTCGGGCGTAGAGGCGTGGCCGGGTGACTGTCCTGTGTCTTCCTTTCTGGCCCCCTGCCAAGCACCCAGAGGTGCCTTCAGCGGGCAGGGAGGCCCTAGCCGGCTCGACGCGGCACACCTGTGTCCTCAGAGGCTGGTCTCGACTCCAGGGGGGCCCCTGGGGAGAGCGTCGGGTAGCCGCGCGAGGCTATGGGACGCAGGCGGGGCGGGAACCAGTGTCTACAGGTGAGCTATGTTTACATGACACAGTGTGCCAAAGTGACTTACTGTGGTTGCGTTATTTTTTTAGTCATCGGGACGATCCCACCCTCTCCCGTTTTTACAAGTACGGATTCTTTTCCTAAGAGCCCTTTGAGCAAAGCGTGGCAAAGTGAGTCGTCTTCTCTGTGGTGGTCTTTTCTTACGTCCTCATAAACGCTAAAACGATGGTATCTGTGAGTATGTTTTGCAAACTCAAAATATAGTTTGGTAAATTTTTTTTCCAGTTGATTTTTAAAAAGAACTGCTGTACAGAGCTTGTACTTTGTCCATTTTATAGATGGAAACCATCCTCGAAAATTGTTTAACTTAAATAAAGAGAAGATACTTTATAGATAACGCTCTGTGCTGGTGGCTAACGTCATTCCCGGGCTTTACAGGATGGAGGGGACTAGTGTGGGAGGACCAGGAAGACGGTCTGTCTGCTTTGGGGACCCCGCTCAGTGACCATTTCCTATCACACTTCTAAAACGCATTCACTTTTTACTGCTGCGCCCTCGCGGGGTTTATTCTTATTTGTAATAATTACTGTTACTGTTATTGTTTGTGGAACGTTCCCGATGCGCCTGCCAGGCCCTGAGCCGTGGCCCGGAACATACTCTCGTCGCTCACAGTAGCCCGTGAGACAGAGTGATGGGCTGCCTCTTATAGCTGGTCAGAGAGGCTGCTGCTGGAAGCCCTTAACCTCCTCAAGGTCAAGGGCTATAACGTGCTCAAGGTCATGCCACTTCTAATGCTCACCTGGAGTCTGCCCTGGGCACTTAGAGCCTGCATGCCAAACCGAACCAGGGTGGGGGCAGGGGGCAAATATTTTCACAGCTTCTTAGCATTTAAATTTTTTTTGATGTTTATTTATTTTACAGAGAGAGAGAGAGAGAGAGAGAGTAGTGTAAGCCGAGAAGGGGCGGAGAGAGAGGGAGACACGGAATCCGAAGCAGGCTCCAGGCTCTGAACTGTCAGCACAGAACCTGACGCGGGGCTCGAACCCATGAACTGTGAGATCATGACCTGAGCCGAAGTCTGGCACTTAACCAACCGAGCCACCCAGGCACCCCAGCTTCTATAGTATTTTAAATCTATATACCTGCTTACCATTTTCCTGGGGCTCTCCAGTGCCATCTGAGGCTGGCTGAGGTCCTTTCCCTTCTGTCTTTTAACATAGCTACCTTTGGGGTACCCAGGGAGCTCAGCCAGTTAAGCATTCAACTTTGCTCAGGTCATGATCTCACGATTTGTGGGTTCGAGCCCCCAGGTCGGGCTCTGTGCTGACAGCTCAGAGCCTGGAGCCTGCTTCGGATTCTGTGTCTCCCTCTCTCGGTCTCAAAAATAAAGATTAAAACATTAAAAAATTAAAAAAATAAATTATAAAAATAAACATTAAAAATTGTTTTTAATAAAATGAAATACCTACCTTTGGAAAACCCCACCGGCATGTCAAGAAAACACTGAAATGACTGATTTTTTGTTGAGCAATTTGGATTGCGATTGGGGGTGTGGGGAGTCACTTTCTGAAAAGGCTGGACAGATGAGTCTTTTTAATGTTCTGGAAGCCACATTTCTGCATCCCCTTTCTCCATTATTCGAGACAACCAAAAACTTGGTTCTCCTGCCATCTTTTAAAAAGAGCTCTTAGCATAATTGTGCAGTATCCCTCAGAGTCCTTTAGGAATGGTGGGGTTGGGGGTGGGGGTCTTGCTTTGACATCAGGGAAAAGCTTATTCATTATTTGTTGAGAAACTATGTTGTCCTGATAGTCCCGAAGACGTAGGAGGGGAGGAAACATTAAATGCCAGGAAAGAGGACAGCGTGCTTTGTAGCCTCTGAGTGGGGTCGTTGCAGAGACCGAGACCGGGTAGTCCAGCCAGCTGTGCCCTCTGGAATGTTCTGGAAGGAGTTTGGGCTGGTCCAGGGGGAGGGGAGCTCTATGAGCTCTGGACTGGAGCAAGAGGACCAGATCTGCAACATTTTTTATAATCAAGTATGTGACTTGGCCCACCTATTTGATTCTGCAGTAATCACATTGAAAGAATATACATATATATTCAGCCAGGGGGCGCCTGGGTGGTTCAGTCCGTTGAGCATCCGACTTCAGGTCCTCTGTCCCCCTCTCTCTGCCCCTTCCCCACTCGTACTCGCTCAAAAATAAGTAAACCTTAAAGAAAACATTCAGCCAACAAAATAAAAGCTTTTATGCTCTCTCCCGTCTATGGGCGCACCTGAAAGAAAGAAAATTCTCTCCCGAAACCAATTTACCAATATCCCTAACTAATTTACCAATAATACAGTGTATAGATGCTTGATTTTCTGTGTTATGTGTGCCTGCAAATGACGTACGTCATTTCCAAAAAACCGTAGGGTCTCAAAGCAGTAATGAGAAAGATTGGCGTGTCGGCTCCTGCCTGAGCTCCTGGGGGTCCGGGCCCTGCTGGGCCAGGGCTGCAAAAAGGATCACCGTGGTCCTCATCCCGGGTTGCACCCATGGGGGAGTCAGACTTTGAACCAGACCTTGAACACAGTTATGAGAATAAAGACTGAGTCTCTTTATTGGCCAGGCCGCCTCACCGCTGTGTGAGCAACTGCCTGGGGGAGGGGTCACCAGGTGAGGGTCAAGGTGTGAGACCGTGGAGTGGCCGATGCGGGCTCACCGAAGGACTTTCAGAAATGAGCTGTCGTGTTGCTCCTGAATTGCAGAAGATTCTCTGTTAGAGCACTTTTTTGGATTGGGTGGGAGAAATCCTAGTTACATACAGATTAGATTAAAAGAGACATTTGTTACCTTGTATAACAAGAAATCCACAGGTGACAGGGTTCTAGGTCAATCCTGGGGCTTGACGTTGTCGTGAACAAAACGAACTGCTTTCTGCCTGACTGCCTGCCTCCCCCCTCCCACCCAGGCTCTTTCTCCTTTCTCCCCTTCTTTCTTTCTCTCCCTCTCTTTATCTCTCTCTCTCTCTCTCTCTCTCTCTCTCTCCCCCCACCCACCCCCCTTCCTCCCTCCTTTCTTCTTTGTCCTGCCTGCCTTCCTTTCTCCCTTCTCTTTCCCTTCCTTTCTCTCCTTGGAGAAGACACATCTTTCCCAGTGACCACCGCACCCCACCCCACCCCTGCAGAACTGGGCACTCAGGTGCTTAGTCAGCCAGCAACGGTCCTATCCCAGGGCCACTGTCCTCAGTCGTGGAAATGGGTTCTGCTGGCAAGGAGGACCAGGAAGGGAGAACTGCTCATCCTTGCAAGAGTCCTGGAAGCAGCTGGACAGGCGGGGCCTGTGGACAGCTGGACGGCCATGTGGTCGCAGCGTCCCTACATCCTCGAGAGCGGTGGCTTCTGGGTCTCCCGGTGTCTGATGTCTGCCGGCAACGTGGGGTTTCTTCTGAGGTTTTCAAATGAATAAAACCCGTGGCCTGGGATTACAGAGACAACTAATTAGAGGGAGACACAATTATCACAATGTTTTGTGATATGTGCTTCTTAACACATTAAATAACGACGCTTCTAATCTCGTAGCTACTGTTATTTCAAAGTGGTGATGGGCATGAGCAGGATTTTCAAAAATCTGCAATAATTAATGTAATACGAAAATCCCTGTGATCTTTTTTTCTAAAGATTTTATTTTTTTTAAGTAATCTCGACACCCGACACGGGGCTCGAACTTACAACACCCAAGATCAAGACTCACGAGCTCTACCGACGGAGCCAGCCAGATGCCTGTGATCTTCATCTTTTTCTTCCCTTTTTTTTTTTTTAACTGGTGACAAAGTTCTCGGTTCAGTTGGAGTTCTCCAATTCAAACTGGAGGTTCGTGAAAATAAAGATGTCATTTTTTGCCCCACCGAAGTTTCCGGACGCCCTGAATTCTAGGACCCCCAGTGTAGATGACACTCGCGACTTATGTCTGCGGTCTGGGACCATCTCTGAGCCTCGGGGGGTTCGTCTCCTTGCTGCAGCATCACATGGGAACGGTGTGTGAGGCAGAGCGAAGCAGAGGTGAATCGGACGTTGACCTTGGACCTGGGCCCCCGCCCTGATGCTGAAGGCCAAGTGAGAAGAGGTGCCCCTTGGGGACAGACTTGTGTGAGCCACGCACCCGAGACTCACGGTCACTGAATTTGCATTCGTGTTGAGAAATAATAGGTAATAAATGCCTCGGGCGGGTGAGGGAGGGAGCCCAGGAAGGGCCGCAGGGAGGCCCCCTCGTCCTCAGGACGTCCAAGCGCCTGTTGAACCTATGACCTGTGGGCCAAGGGGCCTGGGGTTCTCTGACTGACTTCTCGCTCTCTTGGATCCGCACGGGAAATGCAGGAGGCAGAAGATTGTCCAGGGAGCAAGGAAGCAGAATGGGGATGTTGTAGAAGTGCTTCGGGATGAGAGGGATGGAGAGGTTTCTCGACCGCCACTGGCACGGCCTCTTCCGGGAGCCCGTCACCCCCAAGCCCGCCTTGCGTGGACGGTCCACCTGCTTCCACGGAGCTCCTCACCGCAGGCCCGCCCAGGGCCGCACCAGCACTCGACGGGGGCGAGGTGCGCGATCGATGGAACACCACTGCCGGGTGCCATGCGGGGCGGGAGTTTCAGGATAGAGAGTAAGGCTTGAGGGGAAGTGAGAAAGGCAAGTGGAAGGGGGTGACCCCAAGAAGCCTGGCTATGACCTGCCAGGCCCTGGAACCAACGTGCCACCCTCCGAATCACCTCTAATCTTCACCGCCCACAAAGCAGTTGTCACCCCCATTTCACCATTGGGGAAACTGAGGCTCCCATAAGCCAAGCCATTCGTCCAGTTTGCTCACAAGAGCAGCGAAGAGACAGGGGCCGCGGGTGGTTAAAGGGGAGCATGGAGCCCAAGCGCAGAGCTGTGGGGGGATAGGGCGGTGGCCGGAGGGGGCTGAGGGGACAGAGGGCGGGCGTGGTTCCTCACACCACCTGTGTCACCCAAGGCGCGTCATTTAACCCGGGCCGTGAAATGGGCACAGTCGGCTCACGCGGGATGATTGCTAAGAAGAGGGGAGTCGTGAAGAGCGCCTCCCTCCTGGGCAGGGGTGGTGGCTGCCACCAGCCTCCAGCCAGCATGGTTTCTGCTGCTTGTGGGCACGTGGGGGCCACAGAGGGAAGAGCGACCGAACAGGGGAACTGAGGCGATCTGCGCTAGAGACGCTGAGTTCTCCATGCACATTACACATCCTGGGAGTGGCGCCAGGGGCCTCAGAAGAGGGACAGCTAAGCACCTCTCGATCCTATGTGTTCCCCTCCCCCAGCCACATGCCAGGAGCAAGACCCGGTGAGAGCATGGCCCGCGTCTCTCCAGTAGGGGGCAACAGTGGGGGGTGGGCAGGGCACAGCCACAGAGTGACATCATTAAGCCACGTGGGTCAGGTCTTAGGAAGTGGAAAATAAAGTGTTCGAGGCTTGGGGTGCCTGGGTGGCTCAGTCGGTTAAGCGTCCGACTTCGGCTCAGGTCATGATCTTGCGGTTCGTGAGTTCAAGCCCCGCGTCAGGCTCTGCTGACGGCTCAGAGCCTGGAGCCTGTTTCAGATTCTGTGTCTCCCTCTCTCTCTGACCTTCCCCCGTTCATGCTCTGTCTCTCTCTGTCTCAAAAATAAATAAACGTTAAAAAAAAAAAGTGTTCGAGGCTCATTATGGAGCCTCCATTTATGTTCCCTCCACCTCCAGAAAATTCACGTTGAGATCCTATCCCCCCACCACCTCAGGATGTGACTATATTTGGAGGTAAGGTCTTGGAACGAGTGAATACATTAAAGTGGGGTTATTGGGGTAGGTTCCAGTGTCTTTGTAATCTTATTTTTTAATGTTTTATTTATTTTGTTTTGAGTTCGTATTTATTTTGTGATCGAGCACGAGCAGGGGAGGGGCAGAGAGAGGGAGAGAGAGAGAGAGAGAAAGAGAGAGAGGATCCCAGCAGGTTCCGCGCTGTCAGCGCAGAGCCCGATGTGAGGCTTGAACTCACGAACTGTGAGATCATGACCTAAACCACAGTCAAGAGTCAGATGCCTAACCGACTGAGCCACCTGGGTGCCCCATGACTAGTGTCTTTAAAAGAAGAAGACATTAGGACACAGACACATGTAAGGAAGACCGGATGAAGACACAAGGAGGAGACGGCTGTCTACACACGGAGAGAGGCCTCCGGAAGAGTCAAGCCTGCCAACGCCTTGTCTCTGACTTGGCGCCTTCAGAATGATGAGCAGATAAATCTCTATTGATTAAGCCACCCGGTCTGCGGTTCTTTTTTTTTGCCCCCCCTAGCAAACTCACACAGATTTGGGAACCAGGAGCTGGGTAATAAATACCTAAAAAGTATGAAAATGGCTTCAGAACTAGGTACTGTGTAGAAGCTGGAAGAGTTTTGAGGAGAATGTTAGAAAAAGCCTGGATTGCCTTGAAGAAACAGTTGGTAGGAATACAGGCATGAAAGCAATTCTTTTGAAGGCTCAATGAGAACAGAAAAGAAAAGAGAAAAGAAAAGGAAAGAGAAGAGAAAAGAAAAGAAAGAAAAGGCTTACATCGCCTTAGGGAGATGCATATATCATCACAGAATGCTGCTAGAATATGGACAGTAAAGGCGTTCCCGGGGCACCTGGGTGGCCCAGGCGATTAAGCGTCCGATGCTTGATTTCGGCTCAGATCATGATCTCCTGGTTCGTGAGATCGAGCCCCAAGTCAGGCTCCTTGCTGACAGCACAGATTCTGCTTGGGATTCTCTCTCTGCCCCTCTCCTGCACATGCTCGCTCTCTTTCTCAAAATGAATAAAAGTAAAAAAGTTAAAGACCATGAAATGCTCCCGAAGAGTTCTCAGATGGACGTGAGGCACCATTGACTGGAAATTGGAGGAAGGCCTACCTTGTCAAAAAGTGGCCGCAACCTTGGCTGAAACGTGTCCCAGTGTTTTGTGGACAGTAGAACGTGACCAAGCCGGGTACGGAGCTGGGGAGGTTTCCAGGCAAATGGTTGCAAGTATAGCCTGGCTTCTTCTTGCTATTTGTAGTAAAAATGCAAGAGAGGGGCGCCTGGGTGGCGCAGTCGGTTAAGCGTCCGACTTCAGCCAGGTCACGATCTCGCGGTCCTTGAGTTCGAGCCCCGCGTCGGGCTCTGGGCTGATGGCTCAGAGCCTGGAGCCTGTTTCCGATTCTGTGTCTCCCTCTCTCTCTGCCCCTCCCCGTTCATGCTCTCTCTCTGTCCCAAAAATAAATAAACGTTGAAAAAAAAAATGCAAGAGAAAGGAGACAAACTGGAAGAGAAACCAGAACTTGAAGATTTGGAAAACTCCCCACCTATCTGCACTTCCCAAAGTGGGAAAGCGTGTTCTGGAGAGATCTCTCAACAGGAGGCAGGGCCAAGTTTGCTAAAGAGAATATAGGCCTGTCACCCGAGGATCCCAATAGCCATCTCCGCAGAAGCTGGGAATAGAAGCAGGCTTATCCAGGTCTGTGACGAGCCTCCTGTCTGAGTGCTGGGACTCCTGAGACCCATCTCAAGTGTTGAAAGAATTGTACACCAGCAGAAATGCCAACTTAGACCAAGGGGACCAGAGACGGGACAAAACGGAGGAAGGCTGTCGGACTTCTGGGACTCTGCGAGACAGCACAGCACAGCCATCCAGCTGTGAGCATGTGTCGCCCTTCAGGCCAAAAGAAGGATGACCCTGAAGACAGTTCAAAGGTCACAGGCGTTCGTCACTGCCACACCGGCCCGAGGGCACAGCCCCAGGGGCACAGAGCTGACTCTTCCTCCGTTTCACAGGGGTCAGGGCTAAGGGTCAGGGTCACCACCCTGGTGGGCCCAGAAGGCAGAGCCTAGAGCCAGAGGGTTATGCTTGAACCTTAAAATCTAGAGGAACTCGCCCTGTAGGTTTCAGACGTGCTTGGGACCGCCACCCCTTTCTTCCTTCCAGTTTCTCCCTTTGGGCTTGGGGACATCTGTCCTCTGATCCACTGTTCTATTTCGGAAGCAGATAACTAACTTCACCCGGGGCGCAGAGGGGTCCCAAACAGACCAGGTTCAGCCTCTCACTGCTGGCAAAACCCAAAGGCAGAGACACGAGCGGTGGTAGAACAAGGAATTTATTTCCGTGAGGCCAACACCGGAAAGACAGCCGACTGGCGGCTCAAAGACTCTCCAAAGTGCTGAAAATACTTGGAGAACGTGGGACAAAGGTCAGTGGCCCCGGCATGAAGGTCAGGTGGAGGACCACTGTCTCGGGGTCAAGCACGCGGGGTCTTGCAGCTCGGAGCAGCCCTGCTTCTCCAGGGGGTGGTTTCATCACGGGATGCTGTGCCTGTGGGGGGTCTTTTGCCTGAGTGAAGAGAGAAGCTGAAACGAATTTAATTAGTGCCGACTGAGGTCCGAATGGAGGTGGATGAAGTCCTCTTTCAACTTGTCGTCTGCTTTGAGACCCCAGTTTGAGACCGTCGAGAACACCTTTACCTCTGGTCTCACCCACGCCTGATTTGGGTGCTGTTGGGATGAGATTTTGGACCTGTGGTGGATGCTGGGATCGGTCCAGACCTTTGGGGCTGTTGGGACGGGGTGAATGTGTTTTGCGTATGAGAAAGACATCGTGTGGGGAGTCACGAAGCAGGGTGTTCTATCCCTGCCCCAAAGGACTTACGTCCGCCCTTCCCCCGCAATTCATTTGCTGCAGTGCTAACCCCCAGTACATTAGAATGTGAAAAGGTGACAGCAGATGACAAGCTTCGCGACATCCCAGACCTCCTGCTCTGAGTCTGACACCCGTAATTCTCAAACCTTGGCTGCATCTTGCCATTCCTTTGGTTGCTGAAAAGCAAAAACGCAAAACGCAACGCCCTCACCGACCCAGGTTGTAGGATTCTGGATCAAGTGTTCTCACCTCTCCGTACTCTTGTTCCCTCGTCAGTAAAAATGGGGATATGATAGTAACAGGAGGACAAGATGGTGGGGTCCTCCAACTCGGCCTTTACCCGGACCTGCTTGGCCGGAAAACCATCCCCACCCCGGGCACCTGCTGCTCGAAAGGATTTCACATCACGGATCCTCACTTCGCGATTTCGGTGTGGGATCCTTGGGTTCGGGAGCCTGTGAGTGACAGATCTCTCCACCTCACTCCCGAGGCAAGGCTCGCAGCCCGTACCTCACCCCCCACTCCCCAAGCTGTCCTTTTGTTGTTACGACAAAGTCCCAGCTTTTCTGCCTGCGCTCTCGCTCTCGGCTGCCAGGAGCAGGTGGGGGAGCGGGTGGGGAGCGGGTTCTTGAGTCCTCGCTTTGTGCAGTGAGCACATCGCTGCCTCCCGGGGACACGCACAGTGTCCTCCCGCTGCTGGGGGTCCCCGAGAGGACCCGTGGCTCCCGCCAAGGCAGGGCCTGGAGCAGAGTCGCCAGGGTGGTCAACACTGCTGTCTGTCAAAAAAGTCTCTCTCCCTGATGACACTTTTGGGGAAAGAACTGCTCAGGACCGCAGCTGTCACATACCTGACCCGAATTTCATCAGCCACGCCGGTGACAGCTCAGCTTTTCCTCCTTTCTCTTGCCCTGCTGTCCTTGTAGCCCCAGAGGCAGAAGATCCAATTTGCGGAAGATGTCTCCACGTCCAGAAGCCCATTAAAGCAGGGACGGTCTCTGGCACGTCCGTGGGCCCCATCGGGGAGGCGAGGGCCGGAGGCAAGGTTCACGGACACAGCCTGCCTCCCGGCGGCCGGGGTCCAGGGCCAGTGATTATGAAGAGAGGTTGCCTGGGTGATGGGATTGAGAGAGTTCAACCGATCCCCCTTCTCCAAACGGTCACCACCTGTCAATCTGTCACACCACCTGCCGTGTTACCACTAAAATCGTTTGTCCCATGGATGTCAGAGTTTTCCAGAAGAGAGATGGTAGCGTCACGGGCAGCCCGAGGGGGCAGACGCCTGCGAGGAAGCCAGGTCCACCGTCCATGTAAAGACGGGCAGCGGGGGTCTCTAGGGACGATGCCGGTGCTCCCCAAGCCTGGCCCAGGGCTCTTTGTGTTGTGTCCACCGTCGCTGTGGATACGAAGAGCCCCCCAGCACCCCCCGCCCCTTCCAGTGAGCTCCTAAGTGCTTTTTTCTCAAGACATTTTGTATTAAGGTGTTCTCCTGCTGGGAAAACACGTAGATTCTCGCCGCACACCCGGCTGACCTAAACGCCACGCTGGCACCCAGGCTGCTGGGCCGCGGACTGCGGCCCCATCCTCCTCCTCCGCCTGGGGACCTCCTGGTCCTCGTGAGGGAAGGAGACGGATCTGTGGTTCCGAAGGAGGTCCCGCTGCCCCCGGGAACCTTCGCACCGCGAGGCCACGTCCCCACCTGCCTCTTCCCGGTCCGGCTGGCGTCTCCAAAGCGCATACACGTCTGGGCCTTTCCCGGCACGACGTGTGGGACGACTTGGCGGAAAGGCCGAGCGAGAGGCTGCGGGCGGGGACGCTGTTCACGCAGGAATCCGTGGTGTCCCCTCGGGGAAGCCCGCTCTTTGGAGGGCACAGGGTGACGGAAGCAGCAGCCCGTGTCGGCTGGCACGGCCGACCTTGCGTGAAGCGATTTGCCTCCCGTGTTGCCGTGAGCAAGTCGGTAAAACCCATTTTCAGGAAAGGCTGGCGCCCTCTATCCCCTGTCCTGCTCGTCACGGTCCGGCGTGACCGCCTGAATAGTGGCCGAGACGGCCGTGTTTGAGGGGATGCAAACGAGGCAGGAACCAGCTGTGCACAGCTGTCCCGGAGAACGGGCTCTGCCCGTCCTCGTCATGATCCCGCTCACGCCGGCCATCCACCAGACCTCCAGGCCAGGAAGAAAGAAGGGCCTGGAAAGAAAGTTCAGTAAGGGCCAGGTGCCCTGAGTGATGGTCATGAGGCAGGCTTGCCCTGTACCTAAGATATAATCGTGCTTAAAAGTATTATGTTCTTTTTATTTTATTTTATTTTACATTTTATTTATTTTTTGATAGAGACAGAGCACAGGTGGGGGAGGGGCAGAGAGAGACAGAGACCCAGAATCCTAAGCGGGCTCCGGTTCAATGCGGGGCTCGAACTCACGAACCGTGCGATCGTGACCTGAGCCGAAGTCTGACGCTTAACGGACTGAGCCACCCAGGTGCCCCAAAAGTATTGTGTTCTTTTCTTTTAATGTTTATTTTTGAGAGAGAGAGAGAGAGAGAGAGAGAGAGATCCCAGACCCTGAAACCTAAGGGAATCTGCCCTGCTGTGTTTCCCAATTGCTTGGGACTGGTGACCCGACCCCCTTTCCCTTTCACTGTTGCCCTTTTAGAATGAGAATCTTGTAACTGTTATTCTCCGGCTGCCCACCACTTGTGTTTGGGGAATAGATTAACTTATTTCCTAGTGTCATAGGTCCAGAGAGAGAGAGAGAGAGGAATTTTCCCCGGGTTGGACCATATCCAGAGTCTCACCGATACCCCATTTAGATGATGTGATTTGGAACTTTCGATGAGATAAAGATGAGATTTTTTTCAACTTGAGTTGAAGCTGTCGTGGGCTGAGCCTTTCAGGGATGTTGGGATGAAATGAATATACGTTGCACGTGGGAGAGACGTGAATATCTGGCCGCCAGAGTGTGGAATGGTGGTAGGGGCGCCTGGGTGACTCAGTCGGTTGAGCGTCCGACTTCGGCTCAGGTCACGATCTCACGGTTCATGGGTTCGAGCCCCGCGTCGGGCTCGCTGCTGTCAGCACGTAGCCAGCTTTGGATCCTCTGTCCCCCTCTCTCTGCCCTTTCCCCGCTCACTCTCTCTCTCTCTCTCTCTCTCTCTCTCAAAAATCAACTTTAAAAAATGCAGTCTAGGGGCGCCTGGGTGGCGCAGTCGGTTAAGCATCCGACTTCAGCCAGGTCACGATCTCGCGGTCCGTGAGTTCGAGACCCGCGTCAGGCTCTGGGCTGATGGCTCGGAGCCTGGAGCCTGTTTCCGATTCTGTGTCTCCCTCTCTCTCTGCCCCTCCCCCGTTCATGCTCTGTCTCTCTCTGTCTCAAAAATAAATAAAATAAACATTGAAAAAAATATATATATTTAAAAAAAAAAAAAAAAAGAAGGGGCGCCTGGGTGGCGCAGTCAGTTGAGCGTCCGACTTCAGCCAGGTCACGATCTCGCGGTCCGTGAGTTCGAGCCCCGCGTCAGGCTCTGGACTGATGGCTCGGAGCCTGGAGCCTGTTTCCGATTCTGTGTCTCCCTCTCTCTCTGCACCTCCCCCGTTCATGCTCTGTCTCTCTCTGTCCCAAAAATAAATAAACGTTGAAAAAAAAAATTTTTTTTTAAAAAAATAAAAAATGCAGTCTAGAGTCCAAGAGTCCCGGCTCCATTGCCACACTTCCCGCCACACGGGAGCTGCGTCCTCTCGTAAGCATGTGGCCTGTCACTGTGAGGCCCAGGTCCTGCCTCTGTCCTTAAACGCAGGGTCAGCCTGAGGCAAACGGCGTGGGAGAGGCAGGAAAAGGGCTGGAGGTGTTCCCCTGGTGGGAGGGTCCTGCCTTCTACGTCCTTCCACGCTGCCCGCTGCGTCTCCGTCCTAGGCGTGACGTCCCATCCCGGCAGGTGGCACTTGAGGGCCCGGCCTCTTCCTGGCCCGATCACAACTGACCTGCCTGCGTTACAGTCTTCCTTGGTTTCGGTGGCGATAAACTCGGGCTCCGTGCGGGGGCTTCGCCTGAGACAACAGCCGTGATCACGTGGGTTGGCCGTTGGGGCAGTTCTGTTAAAATCTCGTTTTGCTCGTTGCCCCCACGGATCAGAAACACAGAAGTCTGTCTGGAGGCTGGCCTCCGCGCGTGCGCTCGGAAGGGACAAAAGTCAGATGCTCTTGTCTTTCCGGGTTCTTACTCTCTCCAGGAAAACCGGCCCCCTCTGCTCTCCTGCAAGGCCAAGAGCTCCTGCAAGGCTGGGTAGCCGCCCACGCCGTGCTTATCGAGAAACTCCTCCATGTCCCAACTGCCCTCAGGTCTCTCCAGGGCTGAAACAAGTGACCTCAAACCCGGTGACTCAGTCTTATAGTCTGGAGGTCCGAGCCTGGCTTGGGGTCCGCTGGGCTAAAACCAAGGTGTCTGCAGGGCTGTGCTCCCTTCTGGAGGCTCCGGGGGAGGATCCCATAGCCACATCTTCCCCAGCTTCTAGAACTTGTTCACGCCTCTCGACGTGCAGCCCCTTCCGCCTTCAACGGCCACAGCACCGTACCTCTCACCCTTCTCCCTCCCCTGTGAACACACTTGGGGAAGGGGCTCACTTATAAAGACCCTGGGGATGACACCGGCCCACTGGGATAATCCAGAATAACCCAGAGTAATCCAGCTCGCCGTCTCCGGCTGAGCTGCCTAGCAACCTTACTTCCGTGTGCCACTTAAGTTCCCGTTTGCCACGCGAGGTGGCATATTCACAGATTCCAGGGAGAGACACCTTTGAGGGTCACTGTTCTCTCTACCGCTCCTTCTGTTAAGACATCGTGTCTTGGGGACGCTTGCCTAGCTGGCTCAGTCGGTAGAGCATGCAACTCTTGATCTCCGGGTCGTGAGTTCAAGCCCCACACTGGGTGTGGAAGCCTACTTAAAAAAAAAAAAAAAAAAAAAAAAAAAGACACCGTGTGTTGATGGGCATCACTAAAGAGAAGGTGTCCCCAGGGAAGGGTGACACATTCACCACCTGTGCCCTTTGGCCCACTGGTCACGAGAGCGTTGCTGGCCAGAGAGCTATGGAGATGGGGATCCTGGAAGGAGGCCAGCAGGGGAAGGGGGGCTTCCGTGGTGTCCATGCGGCTGGAGGAAAGAAAGAGAAACCGAGAGCCTCTGGGCTTTGAAACGTTGGGAGTCCCTCGGGGGTGATGTTGCAGCAGAGGGAGGTACCCGCTCCAGAAAAACCCCAGAGAAGGAGCGGGTGAAGCTGTTCGCAAATGAGCTGTTCTGAGAGAGGGAGTCACCGTGCCAGCTGCGCCCCCACCGCACTGACTGCTGCTCCCCAGTGTCGGGAGCCCCGCGGGCCTCCTCGCCCTCCGGCTGGAAGGTGCCGGCCTTCCCACGGGGACACCGCCTCCGCCCTGCAAGTGCAGACACGTGACCGTGACCGCTGAGAGGGGCTGCAGGGCTGGCAGGGCTGTGCGGGGAGGAGTGAAGGCAGCGTGCCCCAGAGACCGGGAGACCACCCATCCCCAGGGCCCGAACCCCCAGAAGTTCAGTGCCCCCCCATTCCTGCAGCCTCTGTTGCCTGGAGGCGGGGCCCCGCCCCTGAGCTCTGAACTTCCACAGGGGACACCAAGCGGCTGATGGCTTTATGTTCCCAATTTGACAAAAAGAAAAGAAAAGAAGAGGAAAGGAAGAAAAAAAAGAGAAAAAGAAGAAAAGAAAAAAAGGAAAAAAAAGAAAATGAAGAAAAAAGAAAAGAGAAAAGAAGAAAAAGAAAAAAATAAAAGAGAAAAGGAAGAAAAAAGAGAAAACAGAAAGAAAAGAAAAAAGAAAGGAGAAAAGAAAACAAAAGAAAGAAAAGAGAAAGAAAAAAGAGAAGGAAGAAAAAGAAAAAAGAAAAGAAAAAAAAGAGAAGGAAGAAAAAAGAAAACAGGAAGAAAAGAAAAAAGAAAAGAAAGAGAAGAAAAAAGAGAAGGAAGAAAAAAGAGAAAAAAAGAAAAGAAAAAAAGAAAAAAAAAAGGAAAAAGAAAAGAAAGAAAAGAAAAGAAAAAAGAGAAGGAAAAAGAAAAAAGAAAAGAAAAACAAAAAAAAAAAAAAGAAAGAAAGAAAAGAAAAAAAAAAGCTGGGGTTGTTTTCTGCATGAAGCTTCTTCCCCCAAGGAATGTGCCCAGTTCAGCGTGAGTCACCCGTTGGGGTAGACTGTTGTCAATACTGTGTCTGCAGCGGCACAGAGTGACCTCGGGGCTATGACCGGATTCTCAGTATCCACCAGCCCCGTGGCACGTTCTCCGGTGAGCACGGTTGACCTCCTGGCCTGGCCTTGGACCCGTGGCGGCCTCAGAGGGACTCAGCATCTCTGAGGGTCTGTGGGCTTCCGGCTGCTTTATATACTGTCGGGCGGCCCAGGCAGGCCTGCCTGGGGACCGTGTCCCTCAGATGCCCCGGAGTGAGCCAGCTCCCGTGCCGTTGAGAGTAGCGAGCGCCAGGGTCAGGCCAGCAGGACATCGGGACGGAAGCTTCTCGTTGGGGTGCGAGCTCTGCATGGTGGGAAGGCACTAAACCCCTTCTCTGCAAGTTCTCTGCTAAAAATGGGGTGTCCCCAGTCATTGAGTGAATGGAGCACCCACCTCCCAGAGCTCGGTGTCCTATCACTGTCCACAATCTGTTGACTTCCTTCCAGAACCTTCCCTGGAGCGCTGGTGAGCTGCTTTAAGGCCACAGCAAGGCTCTCCCAGCTTTCCCCCTTCATGGAACTGCTTTCCAGATGGGATACCCCCAGGACAGCCTCCCCACCGTACTCAGCCTTCTTCACTCCCTCCTCTCAGGGAAAACCAGCTTGGCAGGAGAGAGGTTCGTACTCTGAACATTCTTTTCTCTCACCTTCAGCTGCCACTTGAAGAAGCCATAACAACGATCGTGAACTCTAATGCTGCCTTGCGTATTTTCGAAACAGCTTTACCTGGTAAAATCAGATTTTCCCCAGTTGGCTCAAAGTCTCCCGGAAGCCACACTTTACTGATGCGACAGTGATGTGATGTAATGACTGAGAGACCGGGCTTTCCGGGGGCGGGGCTGTGGGAAGTCACACCCTGGCTTTATCACCCACGCGCTGTGAGGTTTAACCGAGTGGCTTAACCTCTCTGTGCTCCCGTTTCTTCATCTGTAGATTAGTGATAATAAAAGTGCCTGTTTCATAAGGTTGGTGTCAGGGTCGAAGAGAGCTAATAGAGGGGCGCCTGGGTGGGCTCAGTCAGGTGACCGTCCGACTTCAGCTCGGGCCATGATCTCGCGGGGCGTGAGTTCGAGCCCCGCGTCGGGCGCCCCCCCCCCCCTCGACGCCACCCAGAACTGTCCTGGGCACCCCATGCCTCCAGACCCGGAGAGAGCACCGGTGTGAAAGCACCTGCATGCCTTTCCACATTACCCGGTCTCAACTGTCACTCTACAAGTGGTGAAACTAGAGTCCAAAAGCGTCCAGGGCTTGGGGTCATAGTGGACCTCACCCTTCATCAAGGGCACACTGTCTTCGAGGGCTGCCGATGTAAGACGCACCAGCAGCTTGCCGTCCAGTGAACGGATTCCCAGCCGCCGGGGCGGCACAACCCGCTGCAGGTTGTTCAAATTATTAGGAGAAGCTCTTTCATATGGAGCCCAACGCTGGCCCTGATTCCGAGCGGTAGCGGATAAATCCGTTTGTCCTGACAGCACCTCAGATATTCGACAACTGGGAACTCTTCCAAGGGCCCAGAGTGGCGCTCCAAGTTACGAGGCAAGAAGCGACTTAAGTAAGTGAAGTACTCGGGGCCCCATAGCCAAGTTCACGGAACCCGGAAAACAGAGGCTCTGTTTTTTGACCTGTGGTCCACACGTGGTTGAGAGTCATCTCTCCTTACTCTCTCCTCCGAGATGTATCCCAGGTCACAGGCTGCTCCTGTCTTCCTCAGCTGCCCCAGAACACGCTCCTGTCCTCTGGTGCCGGGCGGCACCCCCCCTCCGCCCCCCAGACTGGCCTCTTCGTGTCCACGATCGCCTTCCTCCAGTGCTGTCTCCACCGAGAGCGAAAGCCACGTTCAAAAAAGAGATCACTCGTGAAACGCCGCTCAACCTCAGTAATCGTGCGGGGAGTTCAAATTGAAGCCACGATGAGGCTCCACGTGACAGCCACCGGGGCGGCTGTAACGGAAAGGACAGACGTCGGCAAAGACGTAGAAAAACTGGGGCCCTCACGCATGGCTGGTGGGAATGCGAAGTGGCACAGTTGCCTTGGAAAACAGCCTGGCATTTCCTCGACGCCGGGCCCTAGGGTTTCCACGGGACCCCACAATTCCACCCCCAAGGCACCTGCCCGAGAGAAAGGAAAATAATCTGTCCACCCCAAACCCTGGGAAAGGTACATGGGAAATTGACGACTTTTGCCACTTCTTGGTGTGAGTCTTGAGCTACTTCAAAATAAACCATTATGTCAGTGTTTTGTAAAGTGGATTGATTGATTTTGAAACAGCAGGGGAGGGCCAGAGAGAGAGGGAGACAGAGAATCCCGACGCGGGGCTCACACTCATGAACCGCGAGATCGGGAGTAAGACGCGTAACCGACTGAGCCACCCAGGCGCCCCAAAATAAAAAAGTAATTTTAAAAAAGACCTCAGATGAGGTTACTTCCACATTGTATTTTTTTTTATTATTGTTTTTATCTTAGAGAGACGAGAGGATGAGCCGGGGGAAAGGGGCAGAGAGGGAGAGAAAGAGAATCTTAAGCGGGCTCCTCGCTGACGCCGGGCTCGATCCTACGACTCTGGGATCATGACCTGAGCCAAAATCAAGAGTCAGACGCTCAACCGACTGAACCGCCGAGGCGCCCCAGCTTTCACATTTTAAAAAACAAAACGAAAATACTGCAAAGGCTTCAAAATACTGTTAGTGTTAGTCCCTCCCGCCTGGGGCCCGCTCAGTCCGGACTTTGTCCCTGTGCCCCCCGCCTTCAGCCCTGCCACTTGCCAGCTCCCCCCAGTCACTCTGGCCCCTCCAGCCCCGTCTTTTTTTTTTTGCCCGTTTTAGCTACAAAGTTGACTTCCACTGCTCTGGTCATTTCCGCTGCTTAGAATGTTCTGCCCCCCAATCTGAAGGACCCGCCTCCTTCTCAGTGGCAGAGAAGCCTCAGCTCAAATGTCCCCTCCTCAGAGATGCCTCTTGTGATGGCTCTCATGCCCCTGCCCCTCCTCTCTTCTATTTCCATGACATTTTCTGAAATGTTCTTGTTTCTGTGTGATGTCCACTGTATGTCTCTCCCCTGGCACATGAGATCCTTCAGAACAGGGACATCCGATGCCCAGAACAGTGTCAAGTCTATCGAAGAGGCGTAAGGAACTACATAAAGAATGAATGTTTCTCTCTCTCTCTCTTTTTTTTTTTTTTAAAGTAAGCTCTACCCCTAATGTGGGGCTTGAACCCACAGCCCTGAGATCAAGAGTCGCATGCTGTAGTGACTGAGCCAGCCAGGCACTCTGCTGAATGTTTCCCTTTATGAAGATGCTGACAGCAACTTTATAAAAAATCCATTTCAATGTTGGCTCCTCTCAAGTGGAGAAAGTAGGTGCCCAGTGGTCCCCGGGGCCGAAGGAGGAAGGGCCAGAGCGCAGCTGCGTTCCCGTGGAGAGACACCCCTGCTTAAAAGCTCTCAAAGTCTTGGGGCACCTGGGTGGCTCAGTCGGTTGAGCCTCCGACTTCAGCTCAGGTCGTGATCCCCCAGTTCATGGGTTCGAGCCCCGCGTCGGGCTCTGTGCTGACAGCTCGGAGCCTGGAGCCCGCTTCCGATTCTGTGTCTCCCTCTCTCTCTGCCCCCACCCCAGCTCACACTCTGTCTCTCTCTCTCTCTCTCCCTAAAAAGAAATAAAATTAAAAAAGCTCTCCAAGTCTTGCCATTGAGGAAGGCAGGGGGCCCAACTATTCAGACTATATATGCTTTATAATTTTTTTTAATGTTTGTTTCTTTTTGAGAGAGAGAGAAAGAGTGCGAGTGGGGGGAGGAGCAGAGAGAGAGAGGGAGGCACAGAATCTGAAACAGCGGTCAGCACGGAGCCCGACGCGGGGCTCAAACCCACAAACCGTGAGATCACGACCTGAGCTGAAGTCGGACGCTCGACCAACTGAGCCACCCAGGCGCCTCTATATATGCCTTCTAAATCTGAGGAATTCTGTGGACCTTCCTCCCAGAAAAAGAAAAATCGCATATACGTTCACAGAGCAATGATTTCTTTACAGTTGGAGCCTCTACGCCTGCCCTGTAGCAAAACAAACAAAACAAAACAAAGGAAAAGGTGTTCCTGCCCTGACTTGTCATCACCAGGTCTCAATCAACCTCCTGGACCCTTTCCCAACCACTTCCGGCCCATTCATTGCTGGGCCCGTCCCTGGAATGTGCTCTATTTTCAGGGCTCTGCTCAGCTTCCCCGAAGTCCTAGCTTTCAACTGCTCCAGCTCTCTGGAATGTTCTTTCAGGTTTCCGCGGAACTGTCCCCTGGATCTGCGGTGGTTCACTGTGTCTCCACCCCCCTCCTCCTGACTGCGGGGGAGGCCGGGACCCGGGTCTCACCGGTCTTTGCAAGCTGGCATCCAGGCAATAGTTAAAACCCGCCTCCTTGATTTATGGAAGATTCTTCTGGAAAGACCGGCTGAGATGACTTAAAATGAATGATAGCCATTAACTAATTCACATTAAACCATTAACGGAAGACGGTTTAGCTATCACCCTCGGAGTGGTGGGGGCTTTGTGTCTTACATCGGAGACGCTCAGAAGACCAAAGCAGGCATTTTCTGAGGTGTGAGTGATGTGGGAAAGGAGGACTTGCCGAGGCTTCCGGATCACATGGGGCCGGCAGCTCCCACCCCCGGGGTCCCTGCCAGCAGGAGCAGAGAGAGGATACTCCGACGCACTCGGTGCCAATCATCAGATCAGGGAGAGAGACCCCGAGGGGTCCCTCCGTCTCTGCCGCCAGTCCTTGGCAAGATTAACGTGGACCAGGTTCGTCAACGAATTAAAAATAGTTTGGGGCCCCCCGGGTGGCTCAGTCGTTTAAACGTCCGACTTTGGCTCAGGTCGTGCTCTCACGGTTCGTGGGTTCGAGCCCCGCGTTGGGCTCTGTGCTGACCTGACCCCTCCATATCTCCGAGGCATGCCTTTATTTTTTTTTTTTTAATTTTTTTTTCAACGTTTATTTATTTTTGAGACAGAGAGAGACAGAGCATGAACGGGGGAGGGGCAGAGAGAGAGGGAGACACAGAATCGGAAGCAGGCTCCAGGTTCTGAGCCATCAGCCCAGAGCCCGACGCGGGGCTCGAACCCAGGACCGTGAGATCGTGACCTGAGCTGAAGTCGGAGGCTTAACCGACTGAGCCACCCAGGCGCCCCCGAGGCATGCCTTTAGAAGCGGGGTCCTGAATTACTTGCCTTTTCTGCGTCTGGCTTATTTCACTCAGCATAATGTCCTCAAGGTTCATCCATGTTGTCACGTATTGCAGACTTTTCTTATTTTAAAGGTTGGATCGTATTCCGTCTTGTGTGTATTCCCCGTTTTCTTTATTCCTTCGCCTGTTGGTGGACATTTGGGTTGTCCCCACCTCTTGGGCTGCTGTGGAAAACACTGCCGTGAACACGTGAGCACGAATCCTTGAAGGCCCGGATTCGGTTCTTTTGAATAAATGCCCAGAAGCGATCGCTGGGTCCTGTGGTCGTTCTGTTTTTAAGGTCTCCAAAGAAGACGCACAGGCAACCAACAGGTGTACGAAAAACAAAGGCCAACATCCCTGTCGGGGCAATGCGACCTGAGACCACAATGGGATGCCCTTTCACACCTGCCGGGATGGCCGTTATCAAAGAAAGAATGGGGCGCCTGGGTGGCGCAGTCGGTTGAGCGGCCGACTTCAGCCAGGTCACGATCTCGCGGTCCGTGAGTTCGAGCCCCGCGTCGGGCTCTGGGCTGACGGCTCAGAGCCTGGAGCCTGTTTCCGATTCTGTGTCTCCCTCTCTCTCTGCCCCTCCCCCGTTCATGCTCTGTCTCTCTCTGTCCCCAAAATAAATAAACGTTGAAAAAAAAATTAAAAAAAAAAAAAAAAGAAAGAAGACAGCGAGGGAGGCGGGGCACGTGCAGAAATTGGAGCCCCGTGCACCTTCCTTGAGAATGCAAAATGGCGCAGCTGCCGTGGAAACAGCCTGGAGGCTCCTCTCTGCTTTTTGCGGATCAGCATAGCTGGAATCCTCACTTCTGTGAACATGTTTTGCTTTGACCTGGAGGCAGCCCCTCTTCTAAAGCTCGAGGATAACACCCTCCACAAACAGGTGCGGCTGCTAAAACACGCAGACTTCAGAAGCAGGTGACTTCTTAGGGTTCGAGGGGTGTGCTGGGTAGGGAGAGGGGGAGGAGGGGGTGGGGGAGGTCTTAGAGCTGTTTGCCCCTCCCACCTCCTCAGATCTAGATAGGGGGAGCTCTCTGCAAGGCCACCTGCCTTGTAGGGGCAGGGAGGTCTGCTGGGCCTCCTGGCACCTACGGCCAACGCGGCATCACAGGGCATCCCCCAGGGCATCAAGACCGCCAACAGGCAGCAGGAGTAGAGGGCATCATGTGGACGCCGGAGGCCTTCCCTGCGCAGGTGACCCTCCCCGCCTGGACCCTGGTTGCTTTGGATCCACAACATCCCGGAAAGCTAAGGGTGAGATCTCAGAAATAGAAAAGATCCAGAATGGGACGCCCAGGCCAGCTTCAGGCACAGTTTATGTTAGCAAAAAGACAGCTGGCTTGCTTGCTTTTTTATTTTTTATTTATTTTTTAACATTTACTTATTTTTGAGAGATCATGAGCAGAGGAGGGGCAGAGAAAGAGAGGGTGACACAGAATCCGAAGCAGGCTCCAGGCTCCGAGCTGTCAGCACAGAGCCCGATGCGGGGCCGAACACGCAAATCGCGAGATCAGGACCGGAGCGGAAGTCGGATGCTTACCCGACTGAGCCCCCCAGGCGCCCCCCAAAAACAGCTTTCTATCTATCATCTCTCTATCGTCATCCATCTGCATATGCAATTATAGCAAGTTTATTAGGGATTTAATGTCTTATTTGCTAGGCTTTCCTTGGCCAGCGGGGGGACAGGTGCACCAGACAGAGCTGGAGCCCCCGCGGACACGGGTGGCCTGGTGAGGTGAGAAGCAGGGCTCATCTGGCTGGGCTGCAGGACTGTCCTTGGACCAGCACCCACCTCCCACCTGTGTACAAGGAACTGGGTGGCAGAGAGCAGGTGGCCTGCGACAGTGCTGACTTCCCGTGTGCCCTGGGTTTGTCACTCAGCGGGCTGAGCCCGTGGTGCTGGTAATGAGGACGGCAGTGCCCGGATGTTCACATCCCCAGTGTCATCACCGGGTCCTTGGGAAGGAAGCCAGGCAGGTGCTCTTACCCCAGAAGCCACAGGAGCAGAGCCTGTCCCTGGAGAGGCTGACCGTGTGACACATCTGGGACCCCACGGCGCGGGCAAGGCCATGTTGGCGGAACAGGACCAGCAGGGATTCCTTGGGTCTGCCTGGCTCCCTGCTCTGGGGGGAGGAGTGGGGCCTAGGGAGACCGCCCCGTCCCGCACACCTCCCCTGCACCAGGGTCGTCCCCGCCTTTCGGGTCACTTGGACTCTGGGCCTCCTGGGCTCTGAGCACGGCGGGCCCCGGAGGACCTTCCTGCTGCTCCAGGCTGCCCTCTCCCGTGAAGCGCCGGTACTGCGCGGCCGAGCGGCAGGGACTCCAGGGGACCCGCTGCAAACCCTGTGCGGCCCTCTGGCAACCTCCGGGCGCGTCCGAGCCCCGTGTCCAACCCACCAACTCTGCGTTCCCCTTGGCTGTTCGGGACGGCCCCCGCAAACGGAAGCAGATAGGGTCCCATTTTCACATCAGAAGCCAGCGCCCTTCCGCCTCCTCCGGGCAGTACTCCGGGGGGGGGCCCTGGAAGCCCAGCCCCTCCAGAGCTGGGCTCCATACACACTGTAGCCCTGCTTTCCTCCCACCTTCCCCCCACCCTCACCCCCGGCGCGGTCCCGCGGGCTGCACACCCCTCTGCGGAGCCGCTCCCCACCCTCCCCCTGGTTGGGGGAGCCTCTCAGTCCTCTGCCCAGATTTGGCCCCCCGGGGGCATGGCAGGACCTGAGGGGCAGGAAGAAAGATATGGGGCTACTGATTCCCCTGGCCCCACTGCATGATGGGCTTTAGGCTGCTCCCACCCCACCCTTTCCTCTCCCTCCACATTTCTCCTCCCCGTCCCTCCCCTAGTCTAGTAACCATTTCCTGTCCTTATCCCTGAGGCCAGGTAACCCCCCCTCCGCCCCTCCTCCCCCCTCACTGCTCCTTGCTTGTCTGTGCTCATGTTCTTGGTTTTCCCGCAACACTGGAGTCAACCTTCTTTGTCCCGCTGGGCCTCTTGGGGCCTCTCTAACCATAGCCCCCTCCTCTCCCCACGACAGCCCTGCACAGCCCTGCAGCCCTGCTCTGCCCCAGGCACCGCTTGCTCTAGACCAGTGGTCCCCCACTTGGCCTGGGGTGAGCCGGGCATCCCCACACGATCCCAGCACAGCAAGCCTGAGCATAAGCCGCAGTGGGTCCCTGATGCTGCTCGACTGACTTCCTCCTTGGAACTTTCTCTGATCTGAGCCTCTGACCCTAACCTGACCCTCCCTCTGCCTCAGACCCCAGCATCCTGCAAAACCTATTTCTTCTTCTTCCACATACCCGACATCTTTTAAAAAGGCTCCTGTGGGGGCGCCTGGGTGGCACAGTCGGTTAAGCGTCCGACTTCAGCCAGGTCACGATCTCGCGGTCCGTGGGTTCGAGCCCCGCGTCGGGCTCTGGGCTGATGGCTCAGAGCCTGGAGCCTGTTTCCGATTCTGTGTCTCCCTCTCTCTCTGCCCCTCCCCCGTTCATGCTCTGTCTCTCTCTGTCCCAAAAATAAAAATAAACGTTAAAAAGGCTCCTGTGTCCTCTCCCAACTGCTAGCACATAAGCCCCAGGAGGGCAGAGATTTGTCAGGCATCTCTATTGTCTCCCTCCTTTCTCTGGACCAGTGGAGACTTTGTGTGTCCTATTTACTGTGTATCCACAGTGCCTAGAATAACCCCTGGACCCCAAACTCGGAACATACTTGTTGAATCAAGGCTCTGTACGGTTCACCTTCGTTGAGGCTCATAAGGTGTACTTTGCTGCCCTCTGCTGGACAGACATGGGAAAGGCGTCATCTCAAAGGAGGACGAATTTCGGGAGGGCAGTGGGGGGAGCGTGGGGCGGGGGAGGGGCGGCAGACCAAAAATTGGGTCTGGAAGGTGATTGAATCAAGGTCAGACCAGGTTGTTAAATATTCCTCTTTTTCTCATTCTAACACTGTTGAAATCAGACAAAGCCGCCTCCATTTCATTCTTCCAGAACTCCAATCGTGGGCAACAATCCTTCTGGATTTTTAAATATTCCATCCCGTTATCTCCATGAATATGCTTGCAGGTCATGGGTGTCGAGTGGGGGGTTTAATTGCTCATGGTCTCTAGACTTTTTCCCCTGTTGGATGGTGAATGTGACCAAAAAGTGACTGCTGCCACAAGGTGTCCAAGGTCAGGTGGCTAAGGGCGGGGGCAACCGGGTGAGGGAGTCCCTGATGACAAGACTCTCCCCATGGCAAATTCCAGAGCCTTCGGCCCAAGATGAGCCAGTGTCACCCAGTTTTACTCCATGAAACAAGCACGATTCGTTTTGTGAAGTCATATTCACACCTGACATCTCTCTGGCCCATACAGATCTCCTATAACAGTTCCTGTAAAAATATGCTACCCCAGTGACAGAACACGGTTCAGCCAACGTATCCCCATTTGTGGGTGAGAAAATATAGTCATTGTTTCTTAAAAAAAAATGCTAATATAGTTTGAGGGTGGGGAGGGGCAGAGGGAGGGAGAGAGACAATTCTAAGCAGGCACTGCACTATATCAGCACGGAGCCCGATATGGAGCTCGAACCCACGAACCATGAGATCACGACCTGAGGTGAAATCAAGAGTCAGATGCTTGGGGCGCCTGGGTGGCTCCGTCGGTCAAGTGTCTGACTTTGGCTCAGGTCATGAGCCAAAGGTCTCACATTTCATGAGTCTGAGCCCTGCCTTGGGCTCTGTGCTGACAGCTTGGAGCCTGCTTGGGATTCTCTCTCGCTCTCTCTGTCCCTCCCTCTCTCTCTCTCTCTTTCAAAATGAATAAACTTAAAAAGAAAAAAGAAGCAGATGCTTAACCAACGGAACCACCCAGGTACCCCATTCCTTGATTATTTTTTTAACATACTATTATTCTGGTCACGAGGTATTTGTGTGTGTGTGTGTGTGTGTGTGTGTGTCTCCCACTGTTTGACAACCCATGACGGAAGAGAGTGTTCTTGTTCGCCCCCAGTAGCTAGTAGATTAGAAGAGTTCAATAGAAGTTTCTTCAACGAATGGCTTTTATTCCGCTTTCCTTCAGCTTTCCTCTCTCTCAAACCAGAAAGCAGCTTAGCTTTTCTGAGTAGTCCCATGAGCCCCAAGAGACGGCAGGGAAGGCTGGGACCCTAGTATCAGTAAAATAAATTTTGTCATCCATTCCCGGCTATAAAGCGTCTTCTGTCTCCTTGTTGAAGTCTTTTTTTTTTTTTAATGTTTATTTATTCTTGAGAAAGACAGAGTGTGAGTGGGGGAGGGGAAGAGAGAGAGGGAAACACAGAATCTGAAGCAGGCTTCAGGCTCCGAGCGGTCAGCACAGAGCCCGACACGGGGCTCGAACTCATGAGCCGTGAGATCGTGACCGGAGCTGAAGTCGGATGCTCAACTACTGAGCCACCCAGGCGCCCCACCTTGTTGGATGTCTTCTTTCTGGGGTGTCTTGCCCTCGTGTCTTTGGTACAGAGGGTCACGCCCCCCACCCCTACTCGAGAGGAGGTAAGAGTCCCTGTGGGGCAGTGAGACTTGAAAACCAGGATACGAGAGAACAGAAAGGAAGAACCCAGATAGAGCAGGAATATCCCACAATGTCCCCTGTGCTCAGAGAGGACAATCAGGGAACGACTTCAGGGCTCACCAAAGTTATGTGAGGAAAAGGGAGGAGGGAAGGAAGCGGCAGGGAGAGGGGAGAAGGGGAGGGTAGAAGAGGGTGGAGAAAATGGAGAGGGGAAGAGAGAGGAGTCAGAGGCAGGGAGATGTAGAAAGGAAAAATGGAGGGAGGGATACAAAGACGGTGGAGGTTAGAAAATAATCACATCAGGGGTCAACAAGACATCATGAAATAAAGACAAATTCATCACTTACAAAAACGTTTGGCGAGCAGGGCGCCTGGGTGGCTCAGTCAGTTAAGCGTCTGACTTTGGCTCAGGTCATGATCTCAAGGTTTGAGTTTGAGCCCCGCACTGGGCTCTCTGCCGTCGGCACGAACCTGCTTCAGATCCTCTGTCCCCCCTTCTCTCTGCCCCTCTCCCGCTCCCGCTCTCTCTCTCTCCCTCTCTCTCAAAAATTAAGACGTTGCCAAGTATGTGCGGTGAGGATGTTTTAATTCGGATTTTAAGTTGACAAGCACACGCTTCTCCAAATCTTTCCATTCTTCTGTGACGAAGTGTCAAAAGACTGGAAACTGGGGTCTGACATTTGGTCCCTCATAAATATTTTCTGTGTTCAGGACGAGCCCCATCTTGTGGCCTTGTAGGATATCGCCACCAAAGCCAAAGTCACGGCCCCTGTGTTTTGTTGATGCCCCCACGCCTACCACCTCCCATTTTCCCTCGTTCACAAGGACCTAACTTCTGAGAAACTTCACCCCCGTTTCATGCGTCCAATTCTAGAACCTTCTGGAAAGGGGGAGGAGAATGACAGGCTGTGGTGATGGCAGCAGCTGACAAGTGGCAGGCTGCACAATCCGGCCTCTGATGGGTAGAGACCCTTTGTTCCCACTTGCCCCCCCACCCCCAACATGAACAATGGGAGGGGGAGACTGAGGAGGCCCCCACGGGAACCCCTCTGACTTTCCCCAGGATTAGCAGCAGAGTTGAGAAGGCTCAGGTGTCCAGACATGCCTGAGGCCCCCGGGGCCCCCTTATCTGCCAACACTCTTTTCCTTTGGGAGCATCCTTAGGGTGGGCTCGCCAGGCTTTGCCCAACCTCTTCTATTAGTCTGGCAACAGATCCCATGATGCTTTTCACGAATTTCCTTCATCATACCCTCCCTCCCCCAGAAGAAACCACCAGAAAGAAGCAAATGCAATGTATTTAAAAAGGTTTTTTTTTGAATGTTTTTATTTATTTTCGAGACAGAGACAGAGCATGAGCAGGGGAGGGGCGGAGAGAGAGGGAGGCACAGAATCCGAAGCAGGCTCCAGGCTCCGAGCTGTCAGCACAGAGCCCGACGCGGGGCTCGAACTTACGGACTGTGAGATCATGACCTGAGCGGAAGTCGGACGCTCCACCCACTGAGCCACCCAGGCGCCCCGCAAATGCAATATATTTGATTGTATTTCAAAGTTGCTGACTCTAGACAAACTGAAGAAAAATCACATGAGAAGTCTGAATTACACTGTATATATATATATATATATATATATGCACATGTATGTATGTATGTATATGCCATACTTCACATTTTAGAACTCAGAAATTAGCTCATGGCATACAAAATTTGTAAAAATGTATTGCAAGCATGTCTTAGTGTGAAATCAAAGTCTTGACAAAAGGGTAGGCTTTATCTTCACAAAAGGGATGGGGACGTAGTTGTGTGACGTCCCCTGAGGGCTACATATGTGCAGTTCACGAGATTACACATTTCCTCCTAAAGATTCTTTTTTTAAAACTTTAATGTTTACTATTTGAGAGACGGAGCATGAGTGGGGGAAGGGCAGAGAGAGAGGGAGACCCAGAATCCGGAGCAGGCTCCAGGCTCTGAGCCGTTAGCAAAAGGGCAGGACACGGGGCTCGAACCCACAGACTGCGAGATTATGACCTGAGCCGAAGTCTGCCGCTTAGCTGACTGAGCCACCCAGGCGCCCCCCTCCTAAAGACTCTTAACTGAAAACTGTAAGGAAAAGCAAAATAATGGAATGGTGCAAAGGCATTTTCAAATAACACGGCAATCTTCCCAGATTCTTTGGCAGGGATTTCCCTGTTGCTGATGGCTGGTGCCCTTGAACTTGGGGTCAGCGGGGACCCCCATCTGAGGAAGAGGAAGAAGGTGAGCGGCTGGGAGCTGGCTGCCGGCATCCTCTGGAGAGAGGCAGTCGTCTTTGTAATTTTGTTCCTTCTTCATCCCAAATCACCTCTCCCCAGGAGCCCAGGAGTCAGGGCTTCGATTCATGGCTATTTTCTGCTCCTCCTCAGTTAAGATGACAGCTGCCAGCAGGGGTGTCCCGCTCCAGCCCACAGCCCGGAGTTAAGGCCACCTCCTGCCCACAGGATGCCCTCCGGGACCTTCCTGTGTTGCGAGCTGCCCCTGGCTGGAGACATCTGGGAACTGACAGAGCGTTCCCTGGTTTCTGGGGTGTCCTGTCCCAATGTTGGGCAGCTCTACGCATTGGAAATTGCTTTCCCCACTGAGCGGAAGCCTGGTGACTGCACCACATGGAGAAGGGGACTAGGCAGTCCAGAGACAAATGTCACGTTCCCTCCTGAGTCAGTGCTTCACCAACCAAGCTAATCGCCCTGTTTTCCCAGCCGCCCCTCTTACCATTTGGTTTCTATGTGGACCCACTGTCCTAGCCTCTGGGACCCCCTCACTGGTCAAAGTCTCTTCTTGTAGGATGGTGGGCAGGACTAGACTCACGGCTTGACGGGGACAGGAACTAAAACAGCATTTGTCCCACTTTGGACACTGTACTTCTATTGATAAGCACTGATAAGTATTGATAAGGGGACACACTTTAAAAAGCCACAAGAGACTATGTATGGCATTAATGACTCCAAAATGCCTCACTAATAATAAAAAAAAAAAAATCCCATAATCCCACCACTCCAGATCTTAAATTTATACCGAAAAAAATGAATACAACTGTTCTGTTCTTTCTAATCTATTGAAATAATAGAAACCACATCTCCTTCTTCCTTCTTTTGTTCACTCCTTCTATATTCTATCGCGGGGAGGCAGCTCTCAAGTATGAAACTAGATGCTTTTTTTTTTTTTTTGGTATCAATTTAACTAAAAAAAACCAAGCAGTTCAACTCATTTCTCCCAACCCCCTTCCCCTACCTCTGGCAACTACCAATCTGTTCTCTACGAACTTAGTTTTTATATACTGTATATGTATATTTTTCTGGATTCCACATGTAGGAGAGATCGTACAATATCTGTTTTTCTCTGACTCAGTTCACTTAGCATTAATTTCCTCGAGGTCCATCCATGTTGTCACCAATGGAAGGGTTTCATTCTTCTTAAACGATAAATAATGTAATATTCCATTGCATATACATATATATGTATATGTGAATATATATGTATGTGCAATGGAATATTATTTATATGTATACGTGTATATATGTATATATATTTATGTGTATATATACGTATATATATACACACACATATATATGTATACATACACACACATATATACGTATACACACACACACACACACATACACACCACATCTTTATCCATTCATTCACTGACGGACACTTAGGTTGTTTCTACGTCTTGGCTATCATAAATAATGCTGCACATACCTTTTCAAATTAGTGTTTTCATTTTCTTTGGATAAATACCCAGAAGTAGAATTGCCAGGGGCGCCTGCCTGGGTGGCTCAGTCGGTTAAGCGTCCAACTTCGACTCGGGTCGTGATCTCGCGGTTTGGGAGTTCAAGCCCCGCGTCGGGCTCTGCGCTGAGAGCCCAGAGCTTGGAGCCTGGAGCCTGCTTCGGATTCTGTGTCTCCCTCTCTCTCTCTGCCCCTCCCCCACTCACACTCTGTATCTCTCTCTCTCTCTCTTTCAAAAATAAACATTAAAAAAGAATTAAATTTAAAAAAGGATTGCTAGATCATCTGGTAATTCTTTTTTTTTTTTCTTAACTAATCTCTAGGCCCAAGGCGGGGCTTGAACTCCTGAGATCAAGAGTCACATGCTCTACTGATTGAACCAGCCAGGCACACCTGGTAGTATTATTTTTAATTTTTTGAGGAATAGACGCATTTTTAAAAAGACGGCCAGGGCTAGTGAAAAAGCTAATTAAAGTAGCTAAAATCTCATCTTCCCAGTGAATGTTTTTTTCGAGCGCTGCTTTTGCTAAAGTTGTGGCTCTTTCCTAGTGGAGGAGTGTGGGACATTAGAAGTCAACTGGGGGCAAGCAAACCCTCACACCAGCTGTCAGGTTGGAGAAAGAGGTCAATACCCTATTTCCTTGGAGAAAATTAGAACCAAGTATAAGCCACGGGGGGAATGGAAGGAATAAAAATTTTGTAGCTGCAGATTGGTACTTAGGAGATGAGAAACTTTCTTTTCGCTTGGCTAGGACTTCTTGTAGGACCCCTTTTGACTAGTTGCTCACGTGTGGTGCAGCACGTTCCAGAAACACTGAGGTCAAATTGGCTCTCAGGGCCAGTGTTTTCCAGAGAAGCTTACGCATAATTGGCTGCATGGCAAATAGGCAATTTTTGGTCAGATATGGTCTGGCTTCAGCCTCTTCGGAGGATGTGATTCTGTCTTTTCTAGAATCTGCCACACCAGGTGCATCTGGTGCCCGCCGGGGTCAAGCGCCCCACATTTCAGAGGGGGCATGGGTGGGTCTGCCTGCCTCCCTCACTGCCTGGTGCTGAGGCTGGGTTCCCTGAGGAACCCAGAACCCAGGACAACGGCGATGCACGGCCACACACGATGAGCCAGAGCCTTCCAGGCTCCTGGCGACTGCAAACTTCTTCTCTGGCACAGCTGTAGAGTTCATTCGATTCTGGTGGCCGGGCCTTGTCTAATGGAGTCAATAAACTGAATGTCCTTGTCCAGAATGATCCAGACACCAAAGTTTTCCTATGTAACTCATTTGAGGTTGTTTTTTTTTTTTTTTTTTTTTTTTAATTTATTTTGAGAGACCAACAGAGACTAAGTGGGGGCGGGCCAGAAGGAGAGAGAGAGAGAGAGAAAGAGAAAATCCCAAACAGGCTATGTGCTGTCAGCGTGGAGCCCAACATGGGGCTTGAGGCCACAAACCGTGAGTTCACGACCCGAGGCAAAACCAGGAGTCGGATGCTTAACCGACTGAGCCACCCCAATAACCCACTTGAGTTTTGAAATACGACCTTAGTATTATAATGTTCCATTGACTACAGTCAGACCTTGTTCAAACTTGAGGCTTTTTAGGAAGCAGAGTGTGGGGACAAGAGACAATGTGAATGAAACAGAGAAACCGGGAAGGAAGGTAGCAAATACAAACAGAAACTCACCCACATTCAGTTCCCTGAAGGATTACCTTACCCGATTCTAACTATAGCCGCAGCCCTGGGACTGCGGCCCAAACCACGTGAAGCTCAGTGCATTTGGCCTAACAGAGCTTTGCTCTGGAGAAGCTTCTAGGTATTTGTTGTTTTATTCTCCGTAAGGGTCGGGATGCTCCTTGTTCTGATTTTCTTTTTCAGACTCTGTAGCAAAGACATCCCACAGCGGTGGCTGGCCTCGGGATGCCACCTGCTGCCCCCCCCCCCCCCGTGGTGAGAAGCACTTATTGGGCCCTCCCCAGACCCCAGCAGTGGCCAGCTACTAACTGAGCCAATCCAGGGGCAACCAGTCTCTCCAACCCTTGGAATACTGGAGCCAGGCGGATTTGAACTGGAGTAATTCTCCAGGGCGCTCAGACTCACATCTGCAGGACGAGGTCCTACAGGCTTTCCTAATCAGTACTCTAGGTCCCTCTGTCCTCCTTCCGGAAGAACAGAAACTCGTCCCAGCGTTGCAGGAGCTCCAAGAGACCCCCGGCGGAACTGCCGTCTGCTTCAAGCATGTATCTGAAAACAGGTGGTTACCGTTTAAAAAGGAGAGCGCTAAACTGGTGTTAAGTCCCCTCTAATTACTCAGTAACGCAAAGCCACCCACCGGCCTGTCGCAAGAGCGTCTCTCTGGGTCAATGCGGACGACCACAGAAACCGGGAGAAGGGAGGAGGCATCCCCCATCTGGAAGGCAGGTGGGAGTTTTCTTCAATGGCACGGGCACCCAAGATACAGCCTGACTCACAGGACCAGGGTATCGATATCTATTTCTCTAAGTCAAGACTTAACTGAATTTCTTTTTTAAACTGCTCAGGGGCGTAGGATACTAAAAACAGTTTAAGATCATGCACACTAGCTCACACACCAAGAAGTCTTAAAAGAGTAGCCTGTGGTTTTGTCCCTGATCTTTTATTATTTTTTAGTAAGCATACGTGACACCCAGCGTGGGGCTCGAACTCACGACCCCACGATCAAGAGCCGCGTGCTCTACGCACGAAGCCAGCCAGGCGCTCCTTGTCCCTGACCATTTAAACAAACTCGCATGTTCGCAAAGGATCAGCATCTAAATAGACTTTTATTTTTTCTTTTACTTATTTGGACAGAAAAGAAACTTCATCAGCTTTCAATAGAGTCTCCCTAAGTGTTGGAAACACATTAAACTCAGAAATAGTGGACCTTGTAGAAAAGCATCACAAATTAAAAATATATTTCTCCATGTGGTAAAAGTGCTTTCAATCCAATTAAAGGACACGGCGAAGGTGGTAGGAAACACAATTTAAAATTTGGCCTACAATCCGTGGCGTCGAATTCAAACCACAGGGCGAGGGGGATCATCACGAACGCAGGCTGCAGGAATGGCGTGGAGTTCAGGAGCATGCGGCCAGCAACACGTTTAATTAACTGAGTGTGAACAAGGAAAAACGTCCCAAAGCCTGAGTAGAATAGATTTTGCATTTGGTAAAAAAAAAAAAAAAAAAAATGAGGGGGCTACGTAAACCAGGCTGGAGGGGGATCGTGTAACTCCAGGAATCGCTCGTTTCGTGTCTGCGGGGGACGGTCAGACCAGGGGATCACCCTGGCCCAGGTCTCCCCCGGAGACACGCGGACCTGGGCGCAGGAGCCCCAGATGCCAGCGGCCTTGGCATGTACTTCTCGCGGTCCTCTGGGGAGATCGCCCCCAACAAAGCTGGTCACCCGGTCACCTTCCTGGGTTTGCCCGGGCCAGCCGCGGGGCTCTGGGGCAATGGGGTCAGAGGGCACACCCAGGCAGGTGACCACACACGGGGCGCGAGAATTGGCCAGTGTCGTCCTCAGACGTGTTGGCGTGCGTTGCAGCAACGCCCCGTGTTTTCCCAGACAAGTAATTCTGCCGATGATCAGGTCTACGGCAACGCTTAAGGCCCACAGGGCCCCCCGTGCTCCTTGATGGAGTGGAAGCACGTCCGTTCTGGGAGCAAGCTGCCCTTCCCGGTCCTGGCACGGTCACGGGGCTCAGAATACCGAACCGTGACCACGCAAACAGCCACGGCTGGGGCGAAGGGAGGGGGCGGAAAAGAAGGGGGACATTTTCCTTTTACGGAAGATCTTAAGCAACGGTAAGAAAATAACCTGAAGATATATTGAAAAATAAAAAACAGCATCACACGTCACTGCGATTCCGTTGGCATTTTCCCTCTCTCCCCCGTCCAGCAGCCAGGGAGATGAAATGAGTTAGGAATGCCTCATCCTTGACTCAGAACGGGCGATCGCTGCCCCATTTCATCCCTGCATGTCAATGGCACCCAGTTTGCGTTCCTTGTTCCAGGAGGCCCGTTCCAAGCCGCCTGCGTGAGGCAGGTGCGGGGCGACGCTCGGGTCTCCTGCCCACACCGGCAGGGCCTTAGCGGTGCACAGGCCCACCTCTGCTTGCCTTGGTCGCCGTCGGACACGGCAGGAAACTGAACCGCGTCACAAACGTCTTTACGTCTTTACAGAGCAGGCATTTCTAGCAGGACGTGCTACGGCTCATCCCATCCCTGGCGCCTCCGGCGGCAACAGCCTTCCCAGGGCCCCTGTACCGAGCTGAGCTCCACAGGTGTCACGAGGAGGCAGCGCCCTGCTGGGCCAATGCCACGGACAGCGCGCCCGCCGGCACGTGGAGTCTGGGTGCGGCGCCCGCCCGGGCACCGGGTGGGTGGCCGCTTCTGGAGGGAGGACATGCTCTTCTTTGAATGGGAACCGGGATGGGCAGCCGTCCTCTGACCAGGCCCACCCTGGTCCCCGTGGAAGCCGTGGGCACCCCTCCGGGCTGGGGCCACCCCCGGGGAGGGGGGTGGGGGGGGGCACCCGCAGGGCTCTGGCTGGGCAGGTCAGAATGGCCCGCTCCCTCCCTCCTCCGGCCTCCCAGACCTGGTCCTCACTTAGGCCTGGCCGCCTGGCATCAGTGGGCTGGGGAGGCTTCCTCCAGACCCAGCAGCTCCCTCACCAGTCTCTCGCCGAACTGCGCCCGGCTGTACCTCTTCACGTGGTAGGCGTCTGACATCTTGTAAAGGATGTAGGCGTTATTGATCGCGATGCTGATGGCGAACCAGAACACCTGTTGCCAGGTCTTGTTTGGTTTATGAGAAATGAAATACCTGCGGGGGCGGAGGAGTAAGAAAGGCTCAGCCGGATGGTTCGTGGGCGCCCGGGTCCGGGGAGATGTTCCCCAAAAGGCCCCATCACGGTCAGGGCCGCCGCAGGGGGCGCCGCGGGGGTAGGAACCGGGCCGGGGGGTCAGCTCTCACTGCAGCTTAGTCACGGTCAGCCTCACTTAAGACAAAGAAGATGAAGACAATTCCTAGCAGAGGATTAGGTGCGGCGGGAGGAAGCCACCATAAGAGATGCCGAACCCGGGAGCCCGGCCTCCGATGGCTCAGAAGCTCCAAGGGAAGAGGGCCTGGGGGGCTTCCCTCTTTGCTAAGGGACCCTCTCGGCTGCTGCGTCCCGTGCATCCTGAACTGCTTCTGTTCCCCACGGTCAAGTACACCCTCAGCTGCAGGCCCCTGCGATGCGTCCCCTTCCTCCCGAGGGCACGTCTCCTGGCCACCCCCGCCTTCCCTTCGGATCCAGGACGGATGTCACGTCAGGGAGACCTCTGCCCCGAGACGGAGGATGGTGTCCCTCCAGGGCCAAGAGCCGGCTTACGACTCAGGCCCGCGCCGTGTCCTCCCATCTGCACGTTTGTCTCTGCCCCGCCCCCCCAGACGTGCCTGAGGGTCAGCATCCCCGCCACGGCCGGCACAGAGCGGACCCAACACGTCTGCGATACAAATGCAGATTTCTCTGCAATAACCTCACGGACTCAGCAGGTGCTGAGCAGAGCACGCGGTAAACGTTTGTTCAATGACTCCCGGTGGCGTGGGGCTGCCTTTCGAACCTGGGCTGAGTTTTCCAGGGGGAACCGGGTCCTCGGTTTTCTCTGTCACGGAGAAGCCCAGCACGTTACCCTCCAAGTGGGCGGAGTAAACGCCCACCTGCCTTTTGGGGGTTCCTCCAGCCTCGTTCTAGGCTGGGAGGCTCAACCCTACCAATTTCAGAGTCCTGCTCAGGTTCACCAGCCATCACTCCCGAGCTCCTGTCACCGCACCGTGGGTGACGCATCCCGTCTATGCTACGCGTGTGCTTCAGACGAGGCCACCCCCGGAGCAGGTGCCCAGAGGTGAAACAGCTCAGTAACCTGGGCTGGAGAACACGGGGCCCAGCGTGTGGACACCGGGGGCTGATGCTGCGTGGTCCGTGGGTGCCGGGGTGGGGGAGGAGAGCGGTCTGGGCAGGGGACAGAGGGAGCAGGCTCTGCGCTGAGTGCTGAGAGATGGCAAGCCCCGGGTGAGCGGAGGGAAGGGCGTCCAGGGGCAAGGGGGACAGGGAAGGAGGCAGGGGGCCCAGAAGTGAGGGGGCTGTGCGGTGAGCCTGGAAGACCAGGACGGGGCTCAGGATTTTGTCTCACAGGGGCTACATCTGTCCACTCGGACACCGGGGCACTGCTGACCACCCACCAATCTCCATGCTGTGCCGGTGAGCCCCGCGGCTGCCTCCACTTACTTGCTGTACTTGTCGTCGTATTTGCAGATGTAGCTAAGGTGAGCAGCGAACGCCTCCACGGCCAAGGGGCAGGGGATCTCCCCAGTCTTCCTCTTGATGATCACTCCTGCGGAGAACAGAGACAATAAACCCCCCGTCGGACAAATGTGCATCTCCCCACCCTGCCTGGCTATCCTGACATAAAACAGGGAGTGGAGGGGGTGCCTGGGTGGCCCAGTCGGTTGAGCGTCCGACTTCGGCTCAGGTCATGACCTTGTGGTTCACACGTTCGAGCCCCGCATCAGGCTCTGTGCTGACCGCTCAGAGCCTGGAGCCTGTTTCGGATTCTGTGTCTCCCTCTCTCGCTCTCTCTGCCCCTCCCCTGCTCGCGCTCTGTCTCTCTCTCTCTCTGCCCCTCTGCCCCTTCCCCGCTTGTGTCCTCCTTCTCTTCTAAATAAACAAACACGAAAACAAATACTCGAAGATGTGAACTAATAAAAAGATTTCCTGTGGCCACCCAGCTGCCACTCTCCACGCCGCCTCCCTGCCTCCTGGCGCCTCCTGCCTGTGGCACCCAGGCTGGGAGCTCACCCGTGGGGCTCTGTCTGCTCCAGGGCGGGCCTGGCTCACAGGTGCCCATGCCATCCACCCTGGGAAGCTTCCAGAGGCGCTGCGGGAGGGGCCGGGGCCACGCCAAAGGCATACGACCTGGGCTTTTTAAGGGTGTCTCAGAACGGGGACTTTGTGATTTATGACCGAGTACTTTAGAAACGGAAACTATAACTGAAGGAAAGACAAACAGTAAGTTTTAGCATACTTAAAAATCAACCCTACCAATTTTCTCTTCTTCCCCATCAAATATCCTCCTTGCTGATTCCCTTGACGATGGATTTAAGCCTCCCAACCTTTGAGACTGGGGCTTTTAAGGCCCTGTCCTCTTAAATCCTATCGCAAACTTTGCAACTTGTCACGCATAATTTGGAGGGAGGTGGCTCCTATGCCCTATTCTCGAACATTCTCCCTTTGAGAGCCCTTGTCCAATCACCGGAGTGTGGAAGTCCAATTCAAACTCGCCCTTTGGCTTGCAAGGTCAATTTCAAACATCTCCCCCGAGTGCCCTTGACACAGTGATACAGTGACGGGCGGCGTTCCATACCTCCTTAACCCCGAGTCCCGTGGGTTTGGGTCCCTAGACTGTCATCTCCACTGAAATGTAACAGAGCCTAGGTGTGTGTGCGGGGTGAGGGGTGGGAATAAACGAACAGACATTAATTAAGCACGCACACACACACACACACACACGAGACACACATTCACATACACCACACGTGCACACCGATCACACACACAGACACCCCTCCAACACAACCGAGCACCCCGCAGCGTTCCTGCAGCAGGAAAGGGGAAACATGTCTTGAGACAGACAACTATAGGGGGTTTGCAAGTACACGACGTGACGGGACAATTTCGGTGAGGCGCCTTCTGTCATCTGAGTTCCCCTGTCAGTGGCTTAAAGAGGTGGGGGCTGTAGTTACTTTAACTGCAGATGCCTTATGGATTTTAGACCCCGAGGAAAATTGATGACAGAATCACCTGACCACCCCCAAATCCTAGTGGTTCATCTCGGAGGAAGACGCCGAACCAATAAAAAAACAGCTGATGTTTTCCCCTCCCGTCAGAACAGATCCTCGATGCCGAGGTGACCACGTGAGTGCTGGCCACGTACAGCACTCAGAGCGACCACAGACAACGCTGGCGGCCTGCGGACCCCACCCTGGTCCCTTCCTGCTCCTCTCGGCTGCCGACAAGCAACGGGGAGCTGGTGTCGCCCCCCCCCCCCCCCACCAGTCAGGTGCAGTGGCACCGAGTCCCCGGCCCAGAAGCTCACAGTGATGGGGTCACCTGACACCTGAGCTGCACAAACCCCCCCTCCCCCCCAGCCCCCCCCTGCGGGCCCACCTTGCTGCATGGGCGAGTAGGCATTGGTCAGGAAGCGGAAGGGCCCTTTGTTGTACCAGCAGATCAGAGACATGTTCCCCTTCATCTTGATGCGGTGCTGGCCCCGGGCTGGGGGGGTGGCCGGGTTGCTCAGCATGGACGGGGGCAGGCCGGTGCAGTCACTCTTCCTGGGGCTGAGCAGGCCACAGCAGTAGATCTCTGCGGGGGAGACGGACACAAAACCGCGTCCACACGGTCAGGGAGGCCCCGCGCACGCCGGTGGAAAGGACGGGCCTGCCCTGTTCTGGGGCTGATGCTTGGGGGATGGGCCCTCTAGACGTCCCTGCAGGGGAGACCCCTGAAGTCTGGGGACTTCTATCCCAGAGGTGCTCTGTCCCAGTACTTCTATAAGAACGTTCAAGATTACATGTGAGACCGGGTGCCTGGGTGGCTCCATTGGTTAAGCGTCTGACTTTGGCTCAGGTCATGATCTTGCGGTTCATGAGTTCGAGCCCCGCACTGGGCTCCGTGCTGACAGCTCAGAGCCTGGAGCCTGCTTCAGATCCTCTGTCCCGTCCTCTCTCTATGCCTCCCCCTCCCTCAAAAAATAAAAAAATAAGCATTTAAGATTTTACATGAGACCATCGCAGTGAATCAGCGAGTCTCTTCAGAGCGCTGGCTATGTGCCAGGCTCAGGGTTGAGCATGTGCACCTGCCTCCCGTCTGCTCATCTGCTTCTAGAAATTTCTGCACTCTGAGGGAGGAGCAGCTACTGGGTGGCCACTAATGCACAGACGGTCCCACGGAGGCAGGAGGGATTGTGAGCGGAGGTCAACGTGGACAAGGAGGCTTTGCTAAATTCCGTCCTGGGCTCAAGGCCCTTCCTGGCCCTCCCCACCCTCTGGCCTGCCCCAGTGAGCGGGCCAGGTGGCCACGGAGAGCCACGGCTTCTCCCTGCAGCCAGCATCCTCAGTCTGGATGCCAGGTGGGGACGTGAAGAGGCACTTTTGACGGAAGTCGCTGGGGAAAGTCTCATCCGGGGTCTCCCGTCACAGACTGAAGTTCCCTGAAGGCGGACGCGGTATCATCAGTAACTCGAAACATTCTATGACCTTGTGCGCGCGCATCTCCGGCCCGTCCTGGGCGCGGGGGGCGGCGGGGGGGGGGGGGGAGATGGGAGGAACTACCCGGGTCCCACTGCCTAATGAGCACCAGTGGGTGCACTGGAAGAGCCACTGGGTGGCATGATGGAGCCTTACTGCTCAGAAGCAGAGGGCTGCTGGCCGCTCGCACCTCTGTAGCTCGAACTCCAGCTACCCCTCGTCTTAATATTTAAGAAGAAGGAACTGTTTTTAAAACAGCGGGGAGCCTTAGATGAACAAGGAGAAAGGATGTTTTAAATTCTCCATCCGAGGCTCCGTGCACACAATCAGCCAAAAACAGCAGGTGCAATTTTTGTAAGAGGGGAAGGAGAAAACCCAAACAGCATCCAAGTCTCCTGAATCTGCCCCTTTATGAAAATAGCGTTTATTATATCAGTGTCTTCTTCTGGCTGTTTTACAAAGCAGACTCTGTCCACGGAGGGACGGCCAGACTCACAGCTACAATGCCCTTCTTCAATCCTGGCTGCCTGTGAGAATGTCCTGGAGGGCACCAGCCCAGCCCAGGGCAGCCTGGGGGAAGAGGGGGCACGCAGCCACCACTGTGGGGACAATGGAGAACCACCAGCCCAGCGTCTCATCATCACAGTGGAGCCACGCAAGAAGTGCACAGGAGCTCCAGAAGCTTCCAAAAAACAGGCAATGAAATCTTTGCTCGTTCTCAGGAAAAGCTAAATCCCATGTGTAATTATTTTCTTCCCAGTAGAAGATTCTCTTCCATCCTTTCCCTAATTCCCTGAGCTGGGGAGCGTCCTTTTCTTCCCAGAATCACAGGCCAGCATGGCCAGCTGTCAGGGCAGCAGCACTGATGGCCCGTGACAGTCCTTGGGCCCCCGCACTCTGACACCAGCCCCACCGGGACAACATGCCACCTGACTGCACCACCTGACTCTTGGTCTAGGTGATGGGAGCATATACCGTGTGATGCCGGGTGTCCCCAACAGCACGCATATGCTATCTGGGCGGTTCTAGGAACCCCAGGGCTCACGGCCCTGCACCCACAGTCGGACTTGAATGAGTGGGCGAGTGGGGATGGCAGCCTTGGCTCTCGCCACCTGCTCTAACACAGGAACCCCTCGTTCTTCCGAGGGGTTCGGTTAGCGCGCATCAGGGTCCGTTTTCTCCAATCTTACTTCCACGGCCCCTCTTCGCGTGGTCGGATCTCTCCACCCTGACTTCTCCCAGCCATTAAGCACGGAGCCCTGTTGGGCACTGGACTTTGCAGATGAGTCAGACGCAGCCAGGGCCAGCAGAGCACCCAGTCTAGGGCTGCTTCCTTGCCGCAGTGGCTGAGGTCAAGGTCAGAAGCTGTTGGCTCTCCATTACTTGAGAGGGTTTTGTTTTAAGGCCGGATGTCTGATCTGTTGCTAAGCAATCGGTCTGCGATTTCAGTGGCTGCCATAGCAGAGGAGAGGCTTTTTATGTTTCTCTTGAGTGGACGAGATATAAATCCCCCAAATGTAGGACAAAGCAAAGGATATACAGCTTGCTGTCAGGCTCCCTGACTTGGTCCAGACCTTTTTCTGCAGCTCCCATTTCTGCCGGAGCCACAGAAGGCTTCCTAACCTTCGAACAGATGAACGAAGCATCCCAGCACCATAGCGCACTAAGAATTTTCTGAGGCCTACTGTCCTGCTGACTGTGTTAATTCTACATAATTCTCTGTGACATCTGCGTCAACTGGAGGGGCCACATTATAGATGGGGATGAGTCCAGACTTAAGAGCCTTTGTAGGAGCTGGGACTAGGTGCTACAGATCAAATGTGTGCGTTCCCCCCAAATTCCTCTGCTGAAAGCCTAATGCCCAAGGTGATGGTGTTAAGAGGTGGGGCTTCTGGGAGGTGCCTGAGTCATGAGGGTGCAGCCCTCATGAATGGGAGCAATGCCCTTAAGAAAAGGGACCCCAGGGGCGCTTGGGTGACTCAGTCAGTTAAGCATCCAACTTCGGCTCAGGTCATGATCTCACGGTTCGTGAGTTCAAGCTCTGCGTCAGGCTCTGTGCTGACAGCTTGGACCCTGGAGCCTGCTTCGGAGCCTGTGTCTCCCTCTCTCTCTCTGCCCCCTCACCCCCCACTCACGCTCTGTCTCCCTCTCTCTCAAGAATAAATAAACATTAAAAAAAAAAAAATAAAAGAAAAGAGAAGAAAAGGAAGAAAAGGAAAGGGACCCCAGAGAACTCCCTTATCCTTTCGGTCACGTGAGATCGGCAACCTGAAAGAGAGCTGCACCCAACCACGCTGGTGCCCTGATCTTGAACTTCCAGCCTCCAGGCCTACAAGGAATAAATGTGTGCTGTTTATAAGCTGCCGTCTGTGGTAATTTGACAGAGCAGCCCGAATGGACTAGGACACTAGGAGAACCCCTCAATGGCCACGGTCTCCCAACAAACGACACAACCAAATGTGACTTGGGCAGAGCTTTGTGCCGACACGCCCCCGCCCAGACCGCAAGCCTGTGGCCGTATCCCTGCTGATCACCAGCTCCTGGCAGGGTCCAGGCCTGTGGCAGGCACACAGCGGGATGAAACCAGAGTGTTCCCTCCTGGCCCAGCAGCCCATGGGCTGTGCCGGTTGCTACGCGCCTGTACCCCCAGACCTCTCCCATCACTCCTCAGGGGGCGAGGGGCCCCTCTCGGACGGGCCCGCCACACGACAAACCTTGCTTTTCCAGCTCCTCGAACAGGGTCAGGCTGGTGATGCTGGGCCCCGTGAAGATGATGTAGTTCTTGCCTGCCGCGTTCCGGCACAGGCTTCGGGCGACCATGCTGTGGAGCTGGGGCTTATTCTTCAGCGCATCCAGCCCATCGGGGCCCCCGCCTTCCTTCAGGTGGACGTAAATCTTGAACAGACACACACAGGAGTCAGAGAGCTCACGGCAGGGTCAGGCCTGGGACCCAAAGCTTCGGGGAGGCACAGGTGGCCGTCGCCGGGCCAGAAATGAGTGGGAAGGCCACCTCTTCCCTGAGCCACTGATTCCACGGTCCCTATGACACCATCATCACCTCCTCAGCCTGCAGAGGCCCCAAGTCACTCCCAAGGCCACCCTGTAACCTAGGCAGCTAGCTGGTGGCTCAGCCCAGACTTCTCGGTTTGCAAATGTCAAGGTAGGAGAAGAAAAGGGACAAACGGATGGATTTGGGAGCTGAGGTCAATGCAAACATCCCCCAGTCCGGAAGCACGGGAGGGACTCGAGTTTACAGTAAATACAAGGTAAAGGCCACCTCCCCTGTAAGGGATAAACTTATCTGTGACCTTTCCATTTGAATACGGCTTTCTAATCTGCAAAGTGCATCTGCAATTATTCCTTGTTCCTTCCAGAAGCCACGGCACAGGCAGAGGAGGTAGTGTTCACCTCCCATGGCAGAGGAAGAGACAGGATCCGGGATTAAAAACTCACCTGAGCTGCCAGGACCAGCAAAGAGGATGGGCCGGAATTAGCAAGACAATTCTTCAACTCTTTGTGCCATGAACATCTTCCATGCACATCCCCAAGGGGGTCATCGCAGGGAACGGGAATAGATTCAAGAAAAAGTATGGTTCTCCCAATGACTGACCGAGTCATGAAGAATCTATCACATGGGTATTAGCTACTGCGTTCCTTAAGGGAGAAAAGATCGTCTTGGGGAATGTTCTAGGCGCCTTTACTGGCAGCATTTCACAAGCGAATAGTGCACCGAACTGCGGAGTGCAGGCTTGCCCATGAGGACAGCCAATGATACTCTGCACTGCAAAACCAACATGGCCCCAGGGAGGACCTGGGCGCGTCCACAACACCTGCCCTTGGCCAGAGAATCACTTGCAAAATACAGTGTCTGATGTTCCAGAGGCAGAAGAAGAACAAGTGAATATAGGGGCGCCTGGGGGCCTCACTCAGTTAAGCGTCCGACTGCGGCTCACGTCATGATCTTGCGGTTCGTGAGTTCAAGCCCTGTGTCAGGTTCTGTGCTGACAGCTCAGAGCCTGGATCTCGCTTCGAATTCTGTGCCTCCCTCTCTCTCTGTTCCTCCCCCACTCACACTCTGTCTCACTGTCTCTCTCTCTCTCAAAAATAAAGAATAAAAAAAAAAATTAAAAGAAAAAGTGAATATAGTCAAATTTTATTTATCTTAAAGCTTATTTATTTATTCTGAGAGGGAGTGAGAGAGAGAGAGCAGGAGAGAGGCAGAGAGGGAGGGGGAGAGAGAGAATCCCAAGCAGGCTCCATGATGCCAGCACAGAGCCCGACGCGAGGTTTGAACTCACAAACCATGAGATCATGACCTGAGCTGAAACCAGGAGTCGGAGGCCTAACTGACTGAGCCACCCAGGTGCCCCGGGTAAGTCTAATTAAAAAAAATTTTTTTTTAAGTTTATTTATTTTTGACAGAGACAGTGCGAGCATGAGCTGGGGAGGTGCAGAGAAAGAGAGGGAGACCCAGAATCCGAAGCAGGCTCCAGGCTCCGAGCTGTCAGCTCAGAGCCTGATGCGGGGCTCGAACTCACGAACCATGAGATCATGACCTGGGCCGAAGTCGGATGCTTAACCGACTGAGCCACCCGGGCGCCCCCAGGTAAGTCTAATTTTAAAAGCAGCTCATTTTTCCGAGGGCTAATCCTGTCCCAAAAGCTCACCCTAGATCCTAGGTCCTCAGGGAGGTCCCTACTTTCTTGCAGCCTGGCAGGTGACTGACGCCTCGATGATACAGAACGTCTTCGTCGATAACTTGGCACAACGCTGACATTTCGTTTGGGGGCCTCTATGCCTTTTCCACCTCAACGCCCAGAAGGAGTCTCTTTTGATAGACAGGAAAACACAGGGCCAGAGAAGGGATGGGGGCGGCCACAGCAGGACTAAATGTAAAATCCCACAACCAAGTTCAAAAAACAACAGCATTCTAGCAAAGGATGCAAGCAACGTGACTTGGCAAGGATAGTTTGAGAAAACGAACACTAACGCCTTTGGAGACGGTCACTGGATGCCATGACCGGCCAAGTCAATGGGATCTTGGCTTCGTCATAACATGGGTGGCGACCGTCTTATCCCCTCTGGTCAAATCATACCCGGTTCTTCTGATGCCACTCTTTACAAGGCCAGTGAGAGGTGTGAGGGGTTGGCGGGTTCGTCCGCTAACCCAGACCTGGCGGCTTAAACAGAAGTGTATTTCCTCACAGTCCTGCACGCTGCAAGTCTGAGGTCAAGGAGCGAGCAGGGCTGGTTTCTCCCGAGGCCTCTCCGTTTGGCTCATCGATGGCCGTCTTCTCCCTGCGTGTTCACACGGTCGTCCCTCTGCGTGCGTCTGTGTCCTATCTCCTCCTCTTAGAAGGACACCGGCCATGTCAGATTAGGGCCCCCGTCAATGTCACCTTTTTAACACGAATTAATTAATTCTTTAAAGGTCCCATCTCCAAATACAGTTACATTCTGTAAGTCCTGGGAGCGGGCGGGGTGTGTGTGTGTGAGGACTGACACACGAATTTGAGGGACACAATTCAGCCCGTAACAGACGGGGAGGCGCTAAACCTGATCAGGACCCCAAGAAGCGCCTCTTTGGGCCAGAGCGCTGTCTGGCGAAATGACAATTAAGAGCTTCCCAGGGCACAACCAGGATGCCTGAACATGAATGGCTGGAGAACACTCTGGTCAAGCATCAGGGCCCTCACGAACACTCAGCGCGACCCACACGCTGAACGGGTGGCACCGAGAGGCCCCAGGACAAGCCAGGCGGGAGGCGTGAACACCTACGGAAGGCCAGATGTGACAGGTGCTGAGACTGTGAGACTTCCTTCACACCCCTTCGCGTTTCGCTGGGTCTGAGCTTCAGATGCAGATGAAGCGCGTCGGCAATCAGAGGGTGGACCAGAGCCTCACACACGCCAACCTCAGACGCCCCAACAAAGCTGCACAGGAGACCACGGCCCGTCCTGATGAACACGCAGCCCATCATCTGTCACAGGACGAAAGCCTGGAGGGAGCCGGTCTGACTCCTACATCAGAGCAGCGCTGCCCCCAGGGTCGCCGGGGTGGCTCTGTCGGTTAAGTGTCCCTCTCTCGACTTCGGCTCAGGTCACGATCTTGCGGTTTGTGAGTTCGAGCCCCGCGTCGGCCTCTGTGCTGAACAGCGTGGGACCTGCTTGGCATTCTTTCTCTCTCTCCCTCGCTCTCTCTGCCCCTCCCCCACTGTCTCTAAATAAATAAATGAAATATAAAAATAAATAAGTAAGTAAAAACACTGCCCTGCTTGAATCCCGACAGCAAAGGGTTCAGAGAATCCTGCTTCTCTCCTGGATCTCATCGTAACCTAGAGGGGATCATATCTTTCTAATAGTTTCCTGCCGGGAGCTCTCCCGGATGCGGCACTGGGTGAGCCGAAGCCTCATCTAATCGCTACAGCACTGCGGTAGGTCCCTTGGAAGGCGGACTGTCCGGGTGCCTGGCTAACCTGGGCTCCAAAGCATGGTGCACCCTCAAAACGTCACCTCTTTGGTTTCCAGACTAGATTCAGTTGCTCACAGCAGTGTGTTCTCCCTCCTCTGACTCTCTGGAAGCACGGATGACCTCGGGGATGGGGATGGGGTGCCACACAGGGGTTGCACGGACCCGCCAGAGGATCCTGCTGGATCCAGGGTGCCAGAGAATCCCTCACCCGCGCTCCAGAAACTGGCCTCGTCTGCTCGTCGTGAGGGAAGTCCCAGAGCACGGGGCAAGTAGCTGAAGGCAAGGGAGGGACTTCCGAGCTCAAACGACCGCCTGCCACGGCAGAGGAGGCCACGGCAGTGGCCCCAAATCACCGGTGATGTGCAACCCTTCCCAGTCACCAAAGCCGGAAGACATCTATCCACCGGGATCACCTCAAAGAGCATCCTCCCCGCTTACAGGGCGATGCCTGCCACCATCAATGCAAACGCCTGCTTCTCTAGAAATAAGGTGACGCCAGGACCGTGTTGTGACTTTCGCGGGCCCTTCTGCTTCCATGGGCCTCTCTTCCTCCACACGCAAGTATTTAAAACCACATTTTACAACTGCACGGGCGTCAAGGCAGACGAATACCTTAATATGATGTATTAAAGCACGTTCTTCAACTTCAAAGCTTGTTTTCTCCCCTTCCGATCGAAGGGAAACACACATTTTCACATTTTGCCCTCGACACCGTTCCCGCTCTATGGAGAGGTCAGATCCAGGCAGTGATGTGAGGAACGCGTTCTAAAATTTGGAGATAGGACGTGAAAAGGTAATGAACGTGGCGGCAGCGGGAGGAGGTGGGGACTAGCCCAGCATGTGACCAGGCGGAGTCTGGGGTGCAAGCAGCAGCCACAGACAGGGCATCGGAGACATGCATCGGAGAAGGTCAAGGATGAGGACATACGGGTAAGAGTCCAGAGTGCACAGGTGCAATGAAATCCCAAGAGTGGCTGAGCTGGGGATCCCCAGCATTTGGGGTGGGGGGGAGGCGGCCACGGGCAAGGGGCTCCCAGAGAAACACAGAAAGGGAGGGTCAGAGAAGGAGAATGAGAAGAGAGAGGTAAAGGGGTCAAACGCGTTAAGGAGGAGGAAATGATCCAGAGGTCCCACAACCTAGCTGAAGAAATCCTGGATCTGTTTTTGTGGCATTACAATTCCCCCGAGCTTAGTGGCCTAAACAATACCCATTCATTAGCTCGCACTTCTGTGGATCGGAAGTGCGGGCGTGGCACGGGGGAGTTTTCTGCTCCTGGTGTCACAAGGCCGCAATCAGTGTGTCAGCCGGCTGTGTTCTCAAGCTGGCAGTTGGGATCCTCCTTCGGGCTCACTCAGCTTGTTCCCTTGTGGCTGGAGGACTGAGGTCCTGTTTCCCTGCCAGCCGTGAGCGTGAGCGGGGACTGCCTTCAGCTCCCCCGGGCCACCTGCGCCCCTTACCACGTGGCCCCTCCACCTTCAAAGCCTGCCTTGCAAACCATCCCTCGGGATGAATCCCTCCCTGCAAAAATCTCTTCGCTGGGAAGAGGCCGTTTCCTTTAAAAGGCTCACCTAATTATGTCAGACCCACCAGGATAATTGCCTTTTTCAGATCAGCTGATTTGGGACCATAATTATACCCACAAAATCAAAACTCCCTCGGCAATGCCTGGACTAGTGTTTGAGTGGAGAAGGTATGTGCATACCAGGGGCGGGAATCTCTTGAGCGTCTTAAGAGTTGTGCCTACTACCCACATATTAACTTCAAGAGCAGCATTTCTAAAAACAAAAAACAAAAGCATCATTTCTAAGGCTCCCAAGACCTCCGACACCGTAGCCGATAGACGGAGTGCTGGCCTATGTTATTAAGACCAGCAGAATGGAGGGGCGCCTGGGAGGCTCAGTCAGTCAAGTGTCTGCCTCGGTTTTGGCTCAGGTCATGATCTTATGGTTCATGGGTTCGAGCCCCGCATCAGGCTCTGCACGGACAGCGTGGAACCTGCTTGGAATTCTCAATCTCTCTCTCTCTCTCTCCCCCTCTCTCTCTGCACCTCCCTTGCTCGCTTGTTCTCTCTCTCAAAATAAATAAACATTAAAAAAAAAAAAAAAAGACCAGCAGAGTGGAGATGATGTTGGCTTTATTCTGGAAGACAGACTGATCTCAACATACAATGTGTGGACCAACAACACTATCTTCCTTACATTCAAACCCCCCGTTACTGGGGACAGACCACTCGTCACCCCTGGGAATGTTAAGCTGGTACAATCTTTTTGCAGGGTGATTCTGTAGCATGAACGAAAAATGTGAGCCGAAGTAAAAACCAGTAAAAACCTGCTATTTTACTGATAGGTTCCACTTTTGGAGATTAAATCTAACACAACAATCAGAAACGCAGATTAGATCTAATGTAACAATCAGAAATGCACCCAAGGGCCTGCCTATATATATATACGTATACGTATGTATATATATACATATATATATACGTGTGTATACATTTATATATATGTGTGTGTGTGTGTGTGTGTGTGTGTATATACACACACACACATATATATATAAAATGTATACATTTTATTTATATATATAAATGTGTGTGTGTGTATATATATATATATATACACACACACACACACACACACACGTATATATAACCATGTATCTCAGAATTTTTTTTGATGTTTATTTATTTTTGAGAGACAGACCGAGTGTGAGGGGGGGTGCAGAGAGAGAGAAGGAGACCCATAATCCGAAACAGGCTCCAGGCTCTGAGCCGTCAACTCAAAGCCCGACATGGGGCTCGAACCCATGAGCCGTGAGATCATGACCTGAGCCAAAGTTGGACGCTCAACCGACTGAGCCACCCAGGCGCCCCAGAATATTTTTTATAACGGCAAAAAAAATTAGCAACAACCTAATTACTCACACGAAAAGGAGGCTGATTAAAATTACTATCCGTCGGTATAATGGAATCCAGTGCAATGTCTTTTAAAATCATGATCTACAAAAATTATTTAATAACATAGTAAAAAGGTCCACGATACCCTTCTAATTAAGTATCTACATTATAAAATGGGGTGCGTGTGTGTTTACATAAATATGTTGACTGCATCCTCAAGTGGCTATCTCTATACGTTGGTATCACAGACATTTTGAAATGTTTACGTTTTGGGATGCTAAACTATAATTTCATCACAAACAGACAAAATATAACTACAGAAGAACTTCCCTATTGGGGTCACTCACGCACAGGTGCATTTGGAACTCGCAGGATTTGTTCCCCAAGACAACCCGGATCTAAGTTAGTGGCTGTTGACATTATACAGGTGTTAGTTTCAGGTATACTGATCACCACGAGAAGTGTAATCACCACGTGTTACCATCCAAAAATTACACTATTACTGACCATATTCCTATGCTGTACTTTTTCATCCCCACGACTTATTTTATAACTGGAAGTTTGTACCTTTTTTTTTTTTTTTTTTAGTTTACTTTAAGAGAGAGAGAGAGAGAAAGCGTGAGCACAAGTGGGGAAGTGCAGAGACAGGGGGAGAGTCCCAAGCAGGTTGTCCACTCTCAGCACAGAGTCCGATGCGGGACTCGAACTTGCGAACTATGAGATCCTGACCTGAGCCGAAACCAAGAGACGCTTAACCGACTGAGCCGCCCAGGTGCCCGGCAGTTTGTACCTCTTAATCTCCCTCCGCCATATCTATCCCCCCACGGCCCCCAGCATGAGCTTACTTTTAAAGTGATTACAGGGGCACCTGGGTGGCCGGTTGAGCGTCCGACTTTGGCTCAGGTCATGATGGCGTGGCCCGTGGGTTCAAGCCCCACATCGGGTTCTGTGCTGACAGCTCAGAGCCTGGAGCCTGCTCCGGATTCTGTGTCTCCCTCTCTATCTCTACCCGTCCCCCGCTCATGCACTGTCGCCGTCTCTCAAAAATAAACAAACATTAAAAAAAATAAACTGATTATATACTAGGATCTACATTTAAATAAGTAACATAAAAAATGTAACTTCAAAAGTCCCAGTCAAGGGGCACAATTTATTTTTTTAATATGAAATTTATTGCCAAATCGGTTTCCACACAACACCCGGTGCTCATCCCAACAGGTTCAAGGGGCACAATTTAGAAGGAACTGTCAGCTGGGCAGTTAAAACCTGGCCAAGAGAGGAAGGGCCCAGCCTCACAGGTGCTGCTTGTCCGACGGGCCCTCTGGTCCAGTATCCCACTGGCCTGGGTTTGCTTGGACTGAATTACTTCAGGTGGTCAGAGATATCAATTCAGACTCCTTAGCTGAACGAATAAATCGGTAATTCTATGAAAAAACCCCAGAGCCTCCAATGGAATCTCATCCCAACTCCACCACTGCTGTGACGGCTGAAGACACACACATGAGTTGTGTCCGGAGCTGCGAGCCTGCCCTAAAGATCAGTAATCTGAGAAAGGCAGCATCGCTGGAGACCCACACATCCACTCCTACACTGTGCCGGGCACTTTCCGTAAGAGCCTCCGAGAGGCAGCGCCGGAGGAAAGAGCCTTCATTTAGATGTGTAATTGCAGGCTGGTGTGGCTCCCAAGAGGTCCCGTCTCTCCCTGGACACATGTGGAGACAGCATCATTACACTGAAATAGTCCCAGCAGCACGGAGAGCACAGGGCACTGCCCGCCCCTGGGAATGTGAATTTGCTGCAGACCCTTTACTATCTGAGCCACGAGCTTGTCTGACAAAGGTCTTTAGGGCAGAAAACTGTTATGTTTTCATTGCCAAGCTTTTCATTTTCTCCTAACAAAAGTTTTTCTTGCTCCTAGGACTTAACTAACTTTCAGATATATACAGGAAGAAAAGAAAAGAAAATTGGTCTATACACGGCAGGACGCTTTGCCCCGGGATGCGACTACTAATGTGGCATGTTTTAAATTGTCACCACAACGGAAAGGGCCTTAGGAAACCACCTTGGGGGACACACGTAACACGTAACTGTCTCAGCCTGCTTCTGAAAAGGCCTCAAGACCTGGAGAAGGGGGGCCCAGCTCTCCTGCCCCACCCCCACCGCGCCTTCTCAGCACACCGGTGACAGCTATAACGACGGATGGATTCAGAGCTCGTTACGACGCCCCCACGAAGCTGTCACTGGGATTCTGGCACTCTCCCCGTCTCGGGGAGAACCTGGTTCATCTCTGCTGGTCTTGATCACTGGCCCTACTTCTTTTCCAGAACAGAAGAGAATCAGGCTTCCCCTGTTGCCGTTGCGTATCTGTAGGAGCACGGCATCTCCGGGGACTGGGAAGTCACTCAGGATCGGGGTCTGTGATCCTTTGTTCGAACCTCCAATTGACAAGCTGTGCTTGGAGAGGGTGGAGGGTGGACTCCTCATGGGGTCGGGGGGGGGGGGTGGGGGGAGGGAGCAGTGCGGGAGGGCATGGTATGCACTGGCTGAAATTATGCAGAATGACCTTATGGAGATGTGGGACACCCCGGGGGTTGGGCGGGGGACAGCCACTGGTGTCCGTAAAATTGAAGTGATATTCCCTTACCAGGGGAGGAACGGGGCCTACTGCAAGGAGACGGTGAAGGCATCAGTGCTGGGTTTGATGGGCTGGGGCTCTGCCGTTTACTGGCTTGTGTGGTTTGGGGCCAGTAACTTAATTGCACTGAGCCTTGGTTTCCTCATTTGTAAGGATCATAATACGCTATGAACCTCGCTCTATGCGCGCGCTCTACGCCCCCTAGGCACGTGTGGCTGGTTTTATTTAACCGAAATTAAGTAAAATGAAAAATGCAATTCCTCAGTCACACCCGTCGCATTTCAAGTTCTCAACAGTCACGTGGGCTGGTAGCCGCTGTCATGGAAAGTCCGACTGGACGATGCTGCCTTAGGTCACCCTCGGTTTGTTTAGCCCGGTTATTTTCCAGCAAAGTCTGCCACCCGCCCCCTTATTGCCGCCTCGTGCTACCAATTTTCTCTCACGTGGCCTCTTACCTCGACTGCGGCGGGGAAAGGCCCGTGCGCCAAGGTGGTTCTTCTCTAACTGTGCGCCTTCAGCACAACTGACCCTTGCAAGAAACTCGCTTTTGTTTCATTCCAAAGCACAAATCTCGGGGAGGCTTGCGGGGAGGGGGGGTGGGGGGCGGGGGCTAGCATCCTGTGGGTCTTTGCACCCGTTCACTTCCGTGTGGTTGTAGAGTCTAAGCTCCTTGCGGAGAAAGCCAGGGTTCAGTCTGGTCCGGTCAGTGCCTGATGCACGTATAGGGCCACTTGATATTTACTGTCACCTCTGAACCCCTACACGGTGAGGAGGGCAGGGCAAAGTAACCCCACTCAGGAAGACTGAGGAGGAGATGATTCTCAGCCACTTGCTCAAGGACACTCAGAGATGATGTGACAGATGTCTCGCACCCCAGCCAATTCCACCCTGTGACATAACCACCTCCAAGGTGGCCAGGACAGAAGAGCGCGTCCCCAGCGCGCACAAGGAAACAGATGGACGAGGGCCCTGTGCTGCCCGGTTTTTGACTCCAGAAGCAAAATCCACTCCAGTTAATTAATCCCACTCTGATCCTGGCATTTCGAGCGAATCCTGTTAAAACACTAAAAATCAAATAAGAAGAGACACCCCTTCCTGCAAGTTCCTCAAGTCCTTTCCACGTGAAAAACAGGTCTCAAACTAAGGGAGATGGGGGACAGTTGATGCTAAAACCATCAATGAAACAACAAGCAAGCTGGGTAAGAGAAGAGATGCGAGGTTTTTGTCTCACGTGAGAAAATTCCCCCAGGCAGCCTGGCGGTTAAGAAGGTGGGGTCTGGGGGCACCTGGGTGGCGCAGTCAGTTAAGCGTCCGACTTCAGCCAGGTCACGATCTCGCGGTCCGTGAGTTCGAGCCCCGCGTCGGGCTCTGGGCTGATGGCTCAGAGCCTGGAGCCTGTTTCCGATTCTGTGTCTCCCTCTCCCTCTGCCCCTCCCCCGTTCATGCTCTGTCTCTCTCTGTCCCAAAAATAAATAAACGTGGAAAAAAAAGAAAACTTAAAAAAAAAAAAAAAAAAAAAAAAAAAGAAGGTGGGGTCTGGGGCCGGAAAGGCCGGGTTTAATCCCAGGTCTAGCGCTTTATGGCTGACCCCTTGGGCGAGGTAGCTTCCCTCCCTGTGCCTCAGTTCCTCACCGTGGAAGGGGCAGGAACACTGCCTGAGTCGTAAGGTTGTGGTGAAGAGAAAGCAAGTAAAGCCAGTAAAGGGCCTGGGCAGAGAGCCTGGCACCGAAGCAAAGTACCCTTTCCGGAAGCCCTGAGGTGGCCATCGTCGTGAATCCACACATCGGGCTGAAGGGAGGAGAGACACTTTCAGATCAGCTGGTCCAACAACACAGGGTAGAGGACCTCCTTCGGAGCACCCCTCACCGATGCGCATCGGGGCGCTGCCTGGACACGTTTAGAGACATACAGGGGGTGGGAACCAGGGGCCCTTTCATCTGGAAGATTCTATCTTGAATTCTGGCTTCTGAAGCCCGTCCACCTCCAGTGAATGTTAGTTCACTCAGCAGGAGACCACGGCTTGTCATTTAGAACGGCTCTGTCCCTGCTCAGCACAGCAGTCACTCAACCCCCTGAGGACTGTCTGGCCTCTCCACTTTGGGCAGAGCATCCCTGTGTCCCTTAAAGCTCACGGACAGCGCACTCGGCAGGCATTTGGTGCCCTGCCGCCCCCTTCTTGGGGCTCTCCTGCCTGCCAACATCCTCACGGGGAACCCCAGGTCTCACACTGCAGAGGCAGGTGGCTAGATCGACACATTCAAATAAGGGAAATCTGCTCTTTTTGAGTATACCATTTTTAAAAAAAAATTTTTTTAATGTTTATTTATTTATTTTGAGAGACAGAGACAGAGCATGAGCAGGGGAGGAGCAGAGAGAGAGAGACACACAGAATCCGAAGGAGGCTCCAGGCTCCGAGCTGTCAGCACAGAGCCCGACGCGGGGCTCGAACTCACAAACTGTGAGATCATGACCTGAGCCGAAGCCGGATGCTCAGCCGACTGAGCCACCCAGGCGCCCCTACCGTTTTTTTTGTTTTTTGTTTTTTTTTTTAAATTAGTAGACCCTTGCTTTCCTCAAAGAATCTCACGGGTCAACATAACATTAACTAAAGCGTTGGCCAGTTTTTTCCCCGTTGGATTCCCAATTCTTCTGACGGAGTAGACAGAACAACACTCTGCACGGACAGTCTCCTTCTGACCCCACACAAAGGCCACAAGGCTTCCAAGAGGAGCTAACTTAATGTCTCAGACTAAGGAATCCCAACCTCTCAATGACAGGACTGACTGTCCCCTGAAACTGGAAGTCTCATCGTCTGTATGAATCTCCTCAGTCTCCCCCGCTCACGGGGTAAGTGGGGCCCGTCCCCTTGGCTGGAGCCCTTTCTTAGAGACCCTCTGCAAACGGCCTCGGCTAGAGGGCGTGTTGGGGCTAGGGACAGTTCTTGGCCGGCCTGCGACATGGGACACAGAGTATACACCCTGGAGCGCCCCATAAGCCTCTAACCTGGAAACGGCGGTGGCTGTACCGAAAAAAGAAGGCATTCGCTGCGGTCTCATGTGGTTGCAACGTGTCTGGGACCCCAGGGGCAGCTATGTGTCAGGATTTTCGGGATCTCGCTTTATAAACGATCCCTGCCTGCTCCTTCCACTGCTCTTGAAACCTGGAGTCGAAAAGCCTCCGGATCCTCCACGAGACCGGAGTACGTGCCGGGGTGCGGGCTCGCGAGGGCGAAAACGGGCCTCCCTGAGCCTCGACGGGTGTCCGCTGCAGAGACGGAATGGGCGCTCGAAAGGGGACTCACGGAAATCCTTTCCATTTAGACACCCGTATGTGAGGGAAGAGAACGCCCCGCGCCGGGCTGTTCTCTCTTCCTCCCTTCCTCAGAGGGCCCTGGGGAGCAGGACGCAGGCTCCAGACAGGCCACAGTGCGGGGGGACCGCCAGCCCACAGCCTCTCAGCCTTGGGTCTTGGGGCAAACGACTTACTGTCTGGGAGCTTGGGTCTTCCCCCGTGTACTGCTCAGAGTGTCGTATTAGGCTCAGCGGGCGCCCCTCAGGGCCAGGCCTGCGGTGAGTGACATTGGCTCCTGTCCCAGCCCTTCCACCCGCTGCCTTCTGCGCGGGCACATCACACGCCCTGCTCTGTCCGCCTCGGGGAGCCTTTCCTGGCCCCCAGGTGCCCTGCCATGGCCCCCAAAACGTTGTACGCACATTTCTAATGCTGCACCTGTCACGCTGTATTTACGAGTGGTTTTAATGCATCTGTCTCTCCGACTAGACCGTTCACCTCTACACCAGGGGGACTGCAGGAAAACCCTCGGCAGTAGAACCAGTTGGAGGTAGGTGTGTGTGTGTGTGTGTGTGTGTGTGTGTGTGTGTGTGTGTATCACTTCTCTCCATTAAGAGAGATGGGTATTTATTTTAAGGAATTGGCTCACATGATTAGAGAGGCATGGTAAGTCCAGTAGAACAGGCTGGTGAGCCAGAAGACCCAGGAAAAAGTTGCAGGTCAAATCCAAAGGCACTTTTCTGGCAGATTTCCCTCTTCTTTAATGTAGGTCAGGTTCCCCCCCGCCCCCCCCCCCCACGTTAAGGCCTTTGACTGATTAGATGAGGCCCACCCCTTACAGAGAGTTATCTACTTTACTCAAGAGTCTAGCCATCTGTTAATCTCATCCAAAACACACCTTCACAGAAACATCAAGAATAGTGTTGGGCCACAAATCTCCGTACTGTGGCCTGGCCAAACGGACACATAAAATGAATCATCACGACCTCTGAGCCCTGCTGATGTCAGGGGGTAAAACCAGAAAGGCCGGAGTCAGGAAGGGAGTGAGGTAGAGCGGGCACCCCCCCCCCCACCCCAGCACCTCGCACCCTGCAGAGCTGACGACAGACCGCCCTGGGAGCCGTACAAGTGCCGGAAAGTGCCAGAAAGTGCCGCTTCCGCCTGGAATGCAGACAGATGGCAGTGGGGCCGAGGATTACGAAGCACAGCCACTGTCCTGATCACTCGGCTGTAAATGGGGCTCCACAGGCCCAGCAGCTGGAGACTGGGGCCAAGCTGCCCAGAGGGAGCGTGATGAGCTTGGAGAGACAGTGCCGAATGTGCCAGATCTCTGAGAAGGCAGGACTGGGCCTCCACGTCCCAGTGCTGGGCCCAGTGCTGCAGGTAACAGGTTCTCGCGAAGTATCTATCCAAAGAACTGAATGTTCCCGAGGAGGGGTTGCACAGAGTGAACCTCCCTCCCCTGTCCCCAGGGAGCCTCACTGCAAAGGACACTACTGAGGTAGCACGGGCCACCAGAGGCTGTGCAGAGACAGAGGGCCCAGGCTGCACATCCAGAGTAAATCCTGCTGTGGGACAGGTCCATTCTGGCAACTGCCCGAAGCCTGTGCTCAAGCCCACTCGGGTCTGGGGTCCAGCTGGAGATCCCAGCCCCAGGCTGAGCTGAGGGTCCCCCGAGCCCGCAGGGAGACTAGGATGGTCCTTCTGAGCAGATATGTTGGCCTGAAGCACATGCACTTTCCCTGCTGGGACAAAGGGATGCTCAACTGAATCTTCCCATGAATCCTCCTCTGGCTCAGGGGGAGAAGGGAGGGCAAGACCCCTGTGCCTGGGGCCTGGGGCCACAGCCAGGCAGGCAGGGGCAGCGAGGCGGGGTCAGCCGTGACCGCAGGGCCGGCGGGCCTGACAGCTAGAAGAAGGTATCCCGAACAGCGCGGCCGGAGAAAACAGCCGGAGCCGGGATCTGTCCCTCGGTTGCCACATCCGGTGTTCGCCGGCCCCCACCTCCTCCTTTTGTGCAGTCCGCACCCTGGCCGATCCCGGCAGGCGAACACCTCACACCTCCCTGTAGCGGAGCTCGGCCACCACTTCTGAAACCCGTGTCAGCACCTGCCTGGACCACGGCAGAGCCAGGGAGCAGGTGGCAATGCCGGCTCGAAGGGCCGCCCGCACTCCTGACCAAGCGTAATTTAAGCAGCTGGCTGTTGATGGCCTGTGAAGAAGGCTTCCTCAATACAGGGCAGTAGGACAGACACCTGGCAGGTCGGGGGTGGGAGGGGGCTTCCCGGACCGGTTCCCGAGAGAGATGGCGGTCACCTCGTGTGCCCCACTCCTTTGGTGAAGTCTCTGGCCGACGCTGTCAGGGCCCGAGCCTTGATCAGTGTTTGCTGCTGTTAACTGAACCAGAAGGGCCGGATAGGACAGGAAGGGCGGGCAGGGAGGTGCCGGCCGCCCCAGTGAGGGGGGAGCAGCCCTGCCGGAGCTTCTGGGGAAGGCCCACGAGGAGGGGGAGTGAGCCGGCTCATCAGTCACTGCGAGAACCGTCTTCCCTTGGCCTCCCTGGGCCCAGCCCGGGGCTCACCTGGATGATGAAGCCGGTGGAAGAACACTGCCTGACCCAGAGGCTGAATTTCCGCTTTTTCCTCTTTCGCAGTTCCCGCTCTGTGCACGTGGCGATGAACACAGGGTCCTCGTCAATCAGGGGTTCGTGTAGCACCTGCCAGGAACGAGGGAGCAGAGAAGCTGAGCTCGGGGGGGGGGGGTCATCAGATTTGGGCTCAATCCTAGTCTCTGCCTTTGACCAGCTGTGTGACCTTGGCTAAGTCACGTTTCCTTTCTGATCCTGGGTCTCCTCATCTATAAAAGGGTAGCAGTTTCAATATTTACGCCAGCGATTTGGGGAGAACTAAGTAAGAAGCCATAGGCAAGGCACTTAGCACAGGCCCTGACATATAGTAGGTATTTAGTAAATGGAAATTTGAAAAAGTAACTGAAGGGGCGCCTGGGTGGCTCAGTCGGTTAAGTGTCTGCGTTCAGCTCAGGTCATGATCTCACAGGCCATGAGTTCGAGCCCCGCACCGGGTTCTGTGCTGACAGCTCGGAGCCTGGAGCCTGCTTCAGATTCTGTGTCTCCCTCTCTCTCTCTCAAAAATACATAAACATTAAAAAAAAAAAAAAAAAACTTAAAAAAAATTTTTTTAATCTTATTTTTGAGAGAGAGAGAGAGACAGAGAGAGAGAGACAGAGCATGAGTGGGGGGAGGGGCAGAGAGAGAGGGAGACAGGGAATCCGAAGCAGGCTCCGGGCTCCGAGCTGTCAGCACAGAGTCCGACGCGGGGCTCGAACCCACGAACTGTCAGATCAAGACCTGGGCTGAAGTGAGACACTTAACCCACTGAGCCACCTAGGTGCCCCCCAAAAAACTTTTTTTCTTAAATACAAATAAAAAAAATAAAAAGTAACTTAATTTTTATTTTATATATTTATAAGATACACATTTAATCTCTATATTTATATATGTTAAATACATTTATAATCATCTTATTACAATAATATTATTATTATTATTATTATTAGTGGCCGAAGGTCCCCAGGGCAAACTCTCACTTGGGGGAGGGATCTCCAGCAGGGGCCCTGACCTCTAGCTAGACATGCCCACCTGTCTTCAGGAAACACCTCTCCCCTGCTGGGCAGCCCCAACCGCTAAAAAGTTCTTTCCCTCACGGACTCAAAATTTACCTACATTCTATGTGAGCCTATTGATCTGCCTTCTGTCCCTGTGAGAAACAAAGGAAAACACACACTATTTCTGCAGGTATTCCAGACCGTGCTCATGTTGGCCCACAACCTCCTCGTATCCCAGGCCGAACAATCTCTCTTTAAAATCCGCCCCTGACGTGAATCTGACACCTGTGGCCTTGTGGCCGACACCCAGCCTCTGGCTCTCCTCCACATCGTCACGTCCTTCCAGACGCGGGATTCCCGAGGCGATGTTTACACTTATCTCACCTATTTCTATTTCTTTATGACATGCTTATTACGATGTGTTCAATGACAAGACTCTAAGGTAGAAAGAAATGGGATAACAAAAACGCGCTCCAAGGAGTGCGCAAAGTCTTGCGTCTTTCAAAGCTAAAGCTTTTGGGAGGAGACTTTTGGCTCGATTTAGGAATCTGCTACACGTCTCCCCCAAGTCCAAGGTCAAGCTCAACTGTGAATCGGGGGGGTGTGGCTGAATTTCATCGAAATGAAGACTGTGGGAAGCGACAGGATTCCAAGAACCCTCCCCAGTGCCCTAGATGAGGGGCCAGTAAACGACGCTGGAGTCTGGCCCACCACCTGTTGTAACTAAGGTTTTATTGGGACCCGCCATGGTCACTCACTCACATATTGTCAACGGCTGCTCCTGGACTCCAACGCCAAACCGACAAGATGCATCGGGGACCGTATGGCTCGCACAGTCTAACGTACCGACTGTCTGGCCATTGGCAGAAAAAGTGTACCAACTCGTTCTCCACCGGTGCTTTGGGACCTTTAGTGAACAAACTAGTTACCCGGGATCCTACCGACGGGTGAATTCTGATTTAGTGGGTTTGGGGCAGGGCCGGAGTTTCTGCGTTGCTGACAAGTTCCCAGGTGACGTCAGAACACGGTCTGACAAGGGCAGACTGGAGGACGCTACTTATCAACTGCGATTTGGACGCTATCCTCTCCACCTCCCATCAGTGCTACCTGGAATTCCATTTAAAACAGCAACAGAGGGGCGCCTGGGTGGCGCAGTCGGTTAAGCGTCCCGACTTCAGCCAGGTCACGATCTCGCGGTCTGTGAGTTCGAGCCCCGGGTCAGGCTCTGGGCTGATGGCTCAGAGCCTGGAGCCTGTTTCCGATTCTGTGTCTCCCTCTCTCTCTGCCCCTCCCCCGTTCATGCTCTGTCTCTCTCTGTCCCAAAAATAAATAAACGTTGAAAAAAATAAAAATAAATAAAAATAAATAAAAAATAAAACAGCAACAGGCTGGAAGGGTTCCGTGTGGCCCCCTTCAGTTTTTCTGTTGTTGGACGCATGTGGACGTTACGCCTGGCCCTGCCCGTCTTACGCTTATGAACGGGAGGGCTGAAGAGGCTGCCGGCCACGGGCCCTCACGCCTTGCTGACTCTGTGGGCTCATAAAATATTCAAAACCCCATTTGGAGCCACTGTAGCAAAATGGACACCCCCCCCCCCACCACCACTGTGGTGCTCCATTTGAGCAAAGGGGGAATGGGGAAAAGGGCAGAAAGGAGTCCTTTCGCTGCCTGTGTATTCCCTGCTCCATCAGGCCTACTGGAGAAGCGTGTCCTACTCACCCCCTCCGAAGCCACAGTACAGAAAACTGCCCTCTCTCCCTCATCTTCGGAAAGCCAGCGTACCTCTAGTTCGTGTGCGTTTACCTAAACTCAGGGGTGCGTTGATATTTCATCGCATGCCTCACCAAAGCAACCTCTGCGTGAAAACTACCCATGCCGGAAAACCACTTCTCTCTCCGCCGGGCTGCCCACCGGCCAGCATCTCTCCGCTCCCCAAATGTACTTCCTGAGTCCCCTTTTGAGCATGACAAGCTCATTTGGGGGCGTGGCAGTCGGTTAGGGGAGAGGAAAGGCAAAGCATCCATTTATTTACTTGTATAATCCCTCCCTGAAAATATCCTCCTACGGAACCTGTCCCCCACTTTTGAGGACATGAAGCATCTCTCTGTTTGGCACTCGGGTATACGCACGCGTGTGGACAGGCGTGCGTGGGTTACCGGTAGACTGAGAGCCGTCAGCTTTCTGAAGGCTCTGCGAAAGCTTCAACTCATCCTGGAGGGTCGCAATTTGCTGGAAGGGAAAGGCTCCAGAGATGGCGGGGCAGAGGGCGCGTGTCGGGGGTAGAGTATGTGTGAGGGAGCAGGATGTGGAAGGGACGCTTGGCAGCCAGGAGCAGAACCACCCACACGTGCTGGAGAACTGTTCCAACCGCCCTCAGCAGGCAGAGTGTAGACCCTTCAGAGGGGCCCTGAGGCTCTGGGGTGCCAGATGGCCAAACTCACTGTGCCATCACCTTCTATCCAAATGAACGTTCCAGAGCCCAAGCAGGGACTTTTCACGGAGCAGAAAAGCTGGAAAACCAGGACACCTTTACAGTTTCTAGCATCTTCGGACATCCAGATGGCTAACAGACACATGGAAAGATGCTCAGCATCACTCATCACCAGGGAAATGCAAATCCGAACCTCAGTGAGATACCACCTGACACCTGTCAGAAAGGCTAGCATGAACAACTCAGGCCACCACAGATGTTGGCGAGGATGCGGAGAAAGAGGATCTCTTTTGCACGGTCGGTGGCGATGCAAGCTGGGGCGGCCACTCTGGAAAACAGCGTGGAGGTCCCTCCAAAAACTAAAAATAGAGCTACCCTATGACCCAGCGACTGCACGACTAGGTATTTATGCAAAGGGTACAAGACTGCTGATTCAAAGGGGCGCATGCACTCACCCCAATGTTTACAGCTGCGCTATCGACAATAGCCAGAGTATGGAAAGAGCCCAGATGTCCATCGACGGATGAATGAAGAATGTGGTGAATATATACAGTGGAGTATTACTCGGCGATCAAAAAGAACGAAAGCCTGCCATTTGCAGCAACGTGAATGGAAGCAGAGTGTATTGTGCTAAGTGAAATGAGTCAGTCAGAGAAAGACAACCGTATGATTTTGCTCATATGTGGAATTTAAGAAACAAACAGATGGACACAGGAAATGGAAGGAAAAATAAGATAAAAACCGAGAGGGAGACAAACCATGAGATACAGAGAACAAACTGAGGGCTGCTGGCAGGCTGGCAGGGGGCGGGGGCGGGGGGGGGCAAATGGGGGATGGGCATTAGGGAGGGCACTTGCTGGGATGTGCTCTGGGTGCTATATGTAAGGGATGAATCGCTAAATTCTACTCCTGAAACCATTATTACGCTAGATGTTAACTAAGGGGGACTTAAATAAAAGTTTTTAAAAAAGAAAGAAATTCTAGCTTCTTCAGTCAAGGAGGACAGGAAGCCTCTCCAGGAGGCAGATGCATTGCTGAGAAGAGAAGCAGTGTGGGAGCCAAGCATACTGTGGCGGATGCTGGAGGTCAGGGGAAGACGCCCCTCACCCCGGCAGGCCCGTGGGACGGAAGGTCCTGCCCCGCACAGCAAGGCCAGCGCTTTCCAGGGCACGCAGGGTCCAGCTGCTTCTCTGCAAAGGAAGGGGGTACAAGGACTTATAGGAGCCCCCAGCTAACAGGAAGACCTAATCATGTTCAAAATCAATCACACGCTGCAGTTTATGATTTCATCCCCCTCGGCTGACCTTCTCGTGCCTACGGACACAGAGCTGGCTCAACGGTGCCCACAGTCAGGAGAAGGCAGAAGGAGAGGAAAATGCCATCTGATTATCAGCCAACGGGAAAACGGATCCGAGGGCCCTGGGACGTTCCCTCATGCCTCGGGTTCCTGTCCTTTGGGCGGAGCGTACTGGGTGTTCTGTTTGCCCCCAAGACCCACTTTCCACCCCTCCTACGCCTTTCCACCCCTCTTATAAACCACACCCCATCCAGGCCTCTGTTCCCGGCGTTGGGTCTGTTTGGCCAACCTGGAGGCCTGAGCGAGAGGAGGAGGAGGCCCCCTGCCTGCCCGTGCCCTCACCTCTGGGCTCCGAGGCCCACACCCTCTCCTTGGCCCGTGGCTGCTACCAGTCCTCTCACATCCCTGCACCCTGACCACACGCCATCCACAGTCCCCCGCGTCCGGTCGTCCTCAACTGCCCTTCTAGAACACGGGACTCGTTTCCTGCTGGGATCCTGACCAACACAAAAGGCACTAGATACCAAGATCGTAGCAAAAAGAAGACACAACCTCACAAACACAAAGGTAAACACGAAAATCAAATACAAAGGATATGTTAAAAAAAAAAAAAAAAAAGGAAAAAAGGAGAGAGGGAAAAAACCCTCCAACACGCCCAAGGAGCCCTTCCCCAAAGGAAGACTTATCTTGGGACTCTCTTCTTTCTCTCGGCCTCGCCAGCCCGGAAACAAAGAACAGATGTGGGGGCAAGAATAAAGGGAACGTTGTCCCCGGGCTCTCAGTGGTCTCCTGGCTGCGCACCTGAACCACGCAAGGGAGGAAGGCCGAGCTGCCCGAGCGGGTTGCCGTCTAGCCACTGCTGGCTCGGGAAGGTGCCAGGCCCCCTCAGGGCACCCATGCCTGGGCTGGGAAGGGACAGGCCTATAATCTCAGAATTGGCTGGGAAGGGACAGGCCTATAATCTCAGAATTGGCTGGGAAGGGGCAGGCCTATAATCTCAGAATTGGCTGGGAAGGGACAGGCCTATAATCTCAGAATTGGCTGGGAAGGGGCAGGCCTATAATCTCAGAATTGGCTGGGAAGGGACAGGCCTATAATCTCAGAATTGGCTGGGAAGGGACAGGCCTATAATCTCAGAATTGGCTGGGAAGGGGCAGGCCTATAATCTCAGAATTGGCTGGGAAGGGGCAGGCCTATAATCTCAGAATTGGCTGGGAAGGGGCAGGCCTATAATCTCAGAATTGGCTGGGAAGGGGCAGGCCTATAATCTCAGAATTGGCTAGCGGGCACCACAGTGTGCCCCAAGCCACCCCGGGCTCCAGAGACACACGCGCACATGGTGACCGCCCCGGGCACAGGTCTCAGGGTATCCGATCCTGCAGTTTCAGAAGGCAGACAGCACGAGGCCGGTTCACAGCAGCACACAACACACATGAATATAACCCTGGCTAAGGCTGGCCTGATCCCGGGACTAGAAGGATCTTCAGCAACCTTATCTGGCAGCTGTTAAATAGCAATCATCCAAGCAGCCGGCTGTTTGGTTCTTGAGAGATACTCAGCCCACAGCTTCCTCCAGGGGCTCTTCGAATGTCTGGCCCCAAGGATGGTCAGAATACTGTATATTACCCCTTGCATCCAGCCGGACGGGCCCCAGTTTGGTTCATTTTCAACCAAGCAAATATTTAGCGCAGCAAAAACGAATGTGCCCGGCCCTGTATTTGGTCCTGCAGGGCCTGTTGAGGGCAGGGCCTGCATCCCCAAAGGATCCCACCTCCTGTTTGGAAGGTCAGAGACACAACTGGGGAAAAGAAAGACTGGCACTCGGCTGCCCTATAAATAGTGGGCGGGGGGGGGGGGGTAGGAAAGCGGGAACCACCACGCTCCATGCACTGGGCCCAGGAGACTCGGTAAGTCTGCTAAGGCAGAGAGAAGAGGGAAGAGCTTTCTCAGCGTCGGGAAGAGCTTTCTCAGCGTCAGAAAGAGCATCACAAACACCTGGAAATCATAACGAGCCCAGCACATTCACAGCACAGCAGGGGGAACGCTTCCAGAAATTGTTTTAAGGCTCCCACAGACCTGAAATAGAGTGAGATCTTCCCCCACAAAAACCCTGTGATTTTCAGCCGCGCAGAGAAAAAGGCAAGATACAGAGACAGGGAAGGAGAGAACGTCGAAAAGAATTTGAGGTTTATGAAGAAGGCCCTTGGAGGAAACGCACGAGGAAGAGTGGGTAGATGGATGGCTACTCAAAGGTATAAATAAAAATGACGTCAACTTTGGTTTCCACACTGCACAGGCCAAAAGGAACTGGGCTCACGTGGGCCGAACACGTCCTAAAGTTTTGGTTAGAGGCAGCTCAGGAATGAGCTGCCTCCTCAGTTTGCGAGGCCAGCAGAGCAGTTTGGAGGACGATTCCAGAACGCCTATCTCACCACAGCCAAGTGTACTGGCCACAGGTCGACACCAGAAGGCAGCCGCTCAGGAACTGAGGGCACACAGAGCCTTCTAGAACCAGTTAGGGAAGTTGGGGTGGTGTCAGGGGGCCCTAACAGACCTGGGGCTCTATGGAACCCTGATCCAGAGGCCCCGCTGGTGACAGTGTGCCAGGTGGACCCCCCGCCCCCCACCTGAGTGACTCCGGGTTACCTGCAGGGCGACTGAGATCCGGCCTCCTGGCCTCCTTCCCTCTGCCACCTACGAGGCTTCGGCCCTTTCCACCACCAACCCGGGAGTACATCCCTACTCAGAGAACACAGGAAAGTGAACCATCAGAGGTTCTTCTTAATCTAAGAATGTTGGGGCGCCCAGGTGGCTCAGTTGTTAAACATCCGACTTCCGCTCAGGCCGTGATCTCACGGTTTGCGGGTTCAAGCCCTGCGCTGGGCCCTGTGCTGACAGTGTGGAGCCTGCTTGGGATTCTCTCTCTCCCTCTCTCTGCCCCCTCCCCAACTCGTGCTTTCTTTCTCTCAAAAGAAATAAACTTAAAAATATATATATAAGAAACGTCCGAGCCTGGAAAACACGCAATTTGGAAAGAAAGCGCCATTACGGGGAGGGGGGCAGGCAGCGGCAGAACCCCGCTCTCTGAGGAGGGCGGAAGGCAGGACCGGGGCGGGGGGGGGGGGGGGCGGTCCCGGGGCACCCCCGCGGCCGATCTCACCTGGGTTTGGGAAGGCCTGAAGGCAGAGTCGAAGCCGTTCTGCAGGGAGTCGAGGAAGGGCTGGACCTTGTAGAGGCCGTGCGTGGTCTGGCTGGAGCGGAAGGCCACCACGTGGAAGTACTTGAGGATCTTCTCGAAGCGGGCCTGGCTCATGACCAGGGCGAGGCTCCTGTTGCTGTAGAAGCCGCCGCTCCAGATGCTGAGGACCGACTCGCAGTGGGAGATGCTGGTGGAGATCATGTAGCCCAGGAACGCCTTCATCTCCGTCAGCGTCACCTCGGCCCAGGCGCCGTCGCTGCCGAAGCGCTCCTGGAACTTCTTGGCGTACATGTTCGTCTGCACCACCATGTTCTTGAGCACGTTGTCGGGGACAAAGAGCTGGAAGAAGTCCATAGCACTGGCGCTGGGGGGCATCTTTCGGGTTGGACCTAAAACGAAGGCAGGCCGGGGGTTCATTGCCGCAACCACCACCGCAGCGTGCACCCTGCCCCCCGCCCCCGCCCAGCGCAGCTGGCTGGCCTGAGCCCCTACCCACCCCCGCCATGAACTTCGGTCCCCTTCCCTGGACAGCGGCACGCGCGCCCCCTGCCGCCCGGGCCCCGCACCTGCAGGTCCTCCCTCCACCGTGCACCCCGGGCCCCGCGTTCTTCCCTGTCCAGTAAATTCAGAGAAAGGGACGCGCGAGCCGTGGGAAAAGACCCACGCAAGGGCACACTGAACTTAACACAGGAGCTCCGCCGTGGCTTTCTGCCTTTCGTTTCGCTTTCTTGTAAATTGACTTCTGTAAGTAAGAATGCCTTCACCCCTCCGGGCCTGAAAATTTCCACCCAGGAGAGGCTGCAATGTTTACTTCCTGGTGCTCTCCACGTGGCAATTTGGAATTTATCGGTGAATACATCTGAAGGGGCTTGTTCAGATAATTTCACCAATGTAATAAAAAGCTCACAGTTTTGGGGCGCCTGGGTGGCTCAGTCGGTTGAGCGTCCAACTTCCGCTCAGGTCGTGATCTCACAGCTCCCGAGTTCGAGCCCGGCGTCAGGCTCTGTGCTGACAGCTCATAGCCTGGAGCCTGCTCCGGATTCTGTGCCTCCTTCTCTCTCTGCCCCAACCCACTCGCACTCTGTCTCTCTCAAAAATAAATAAACATTAAAAAGAAAAAATTTTAAAAAAAAATCTCACAGTTTTGACTAATGCAGGGACAGCGTTCTGAACTACATACACACACATCCACCCATAAGAGATACGGCTTCCAATCCCAGTGTCTTAAGTCAGGCTAACAGGATGTAGAGGTTTGTAGGAGACAGGCTTTTTTTATTTAAAAAAAAAATTTTTTTTAAGTAATCTCTACACCCAACTTTGGGGCTTGAACTCCCAACCGGAGACCCCGAGTCCACCGACCGACGGAGCCAGCCAAGTGCCCCCTGAGGAGACCAGCTTTGCAATTTCTAATCAAAGCCGGGCACGCTCTTCAGAATTTTAACCAACCCCCCTAAACCTTTCTCTACTACTGATGTAGGCAGTCTCTGAAAAACACGTTTTTTCGCAGCAAAATAAGACAATGTACACCCAACCGCCCAGGTTTCAGATCGGATAGAGTGGGGAGGTGAAACCCTGAATTTACATCTAGCTAAATGCACAGTCTTAGATAAATTCCCTCTTTCCCACGAGGAAAGCGGAACACCTGCTTCGCAAGGCTGTTGTGAAAACCTAGAGACCTTTACTGAGATGTTATCAGCAGAAATCCACTGCCCTGGGCTCTGGGCTTGGGAATGCTCAATTGCTCTCATGTTGTAGAAAAAAACCCTGAAGCCCGGAGAGTGAAGTGACCACCATACTCACTGTCACCAACCAGTTACTGGAAGGGCACCAGGCGGTCCTGGTGCCACTGGCACCTAACTGCTCTCGGAGCAGGTGGCCCTGGCTGCAGGGACAGCGAGGCCAGGAGACAGCGGGGGCCCCGGTGAGTAAGAGCGGCCTGCGGCCTACAGCCCCACACCCACTCTTTAGTGGAAATCATCTTATTTCAGCGAAGCCTTGCACCCTCCGGTGGGTGAAGCCATAAATTATTCAGGGGTAGCTCTCAAAGAGGAGAAAAACCAGCATTTTAATTGCTACATCATGCTGAGTGAGCAGAATGGAATTTTCTCTTCCAAAAGTTATCTTTAAAGCAATTTTGCCTCCCGGGCTATTTCGCAATGAATTCTCCCAGCAAACTCCGCCCTGGCCAACTGTTTAATGAAGAAACGGGGAAGTAGCTGGCTCCCTCTTATCTGTTTAGTTTGGATTTACAAGCATCCTCCACTGCCTGTCTCAGCTGTTCTGATTCTTCGTATTGGAAAGTGTTGGCACAGACCAGTCCCTGGGAAGGGATGGAGGGAAGGAGGGAGGGAGAAAATGCTATTCAGTAGATTCAACCCATATCGCCAACCTTATAATAGGGCTATTTAATAATATGGCTCTGGGGGTGGGCAGCACCCCCAGCCAAGACAAGACTCTCTTACATTTGATTCATTCACAGGAGCTTTTCCGGCTATTACCCCACGTGATCCTTACAAGATCCTCGTGAAGCCTCGTCCCCTTTTGCAGGGAAGGAAACAGAAGCTCAGAAGTATAGGGATCCAGCCCAAGGTCACTCACTTGTAAGCGCCTTATCGTTGGGGCGACCGTCTTCCCACCTGGCCCAGCACCAGTCTGAGAGCACCTGCTGCTGCTGTAATTATTAACGCGCCACTTCTGCTCTCGAGAGTGGACAAGAAGAGATGTGGCTGTCCTGCACACAGTGCATACACATGGCTTAAGCCAGGTGCATGGTCCTCAACCCCCCCCCCCCCCCCGAGCTCCCTCTACCTCTGGCATGCACACATTTCACGGTGGGCCATGTAGGGTTACAATGCACAGCCAGAAGGAATTCTGAAGGGGAAAAAAATGCAAAGGCGGCATGGAAGTGGGGGTGGGGGTGGGGGCAGGGTGGTAGGAAGGACCTGTAGTGCCCGAGTTTACCTTCGGGTCTGCCGAAGGGAGACAGGGCTCTGTGTGTTGATGACGCATGACCAGGCTATTAACTCATATAGTCATCTCCCGGCCAGGGGAGGCCGGTGCTCTCCCCACCTCCCTGCCCCACCATGTCACCAAGTCACTCTTCAGGGCTTGCTTCAACCATCGACCACCTGGTTCCTTCAGCCCCCCGGGGATCACCTGCTCCCTCAATCCCAGGATGCCACAGCAGGCCCACGGGCCCAGGGTAGCATTAAGAATGGTCCAGTGATGCTCAGATTCCCTGAAGAGATTCCCCCCCACCCTGAACCACTACCCCAAGGTAGAAACCGACCCCCTCTTTCCAGGAGCGACATCTACAAAAGCAGATGTCCTGTTCAGGGGGTGGACTGTAACGCAAGGGCAGTTAGCAGAAACCACTTATTCCGAGAACACTCACGGGTGTCGTATGGATCCTAGGAAGAGAGGAGTAAGACCCAGTGCTCTCTCCCCAGGAAGTTCTCGGTGTAGGGACAGGAGCAGGCAGCAGACAGTGACCAGTGATGTCAGGCTTGGGGGAGGCCGGTGCTCACAAGAGGGACCCCGAGTCCAGATCCTGGGAGTGGGGGCGAGGGGTAATGGACGAGCCGCGTGAGACGGCTCTCGAGACTGGCGGCTGCAAAGGGGTGGCGGCCGGGAGGTTACAGAAGATCTCAGGCACTGAGAACATCTCCCGCAAAGGCCCTGAGTTTAGCAGACTGTGCAAGAGAGAAGGCTGGCTGCAGGCACTGGGGGGCAGGGCCCGGACTCCCCGCAGCGAGGCGAGAAGGGCTGTGAGCGCTGCGGATCGTGCTCCCGCTTTAGGGGGAATCATTACAGGTGGTGTGGGGGGAGGGCCTGGGGCTGTTCCTGAAGCCAGCGAGCACCGGGGGGACCTGAGGGGTGGCCACACGGCTTCCCCTCCTGGCTCCCTCACCTCTACGCACGGCGCCGTGCTCAGTTTCCATACAGGTGTGCTGGGCAGGGGGAGCGGACTGCGGGCAAGCCAGGTACCGGAGGCGGCCTGAACCCTGGGGCCTCATCAATTTGTCATTTCCACTTGAACCAGAGCATCTTACAACACACGTGTCCAGGCTGAAACTCCAGATGCCTCACTGTCCTCTCCCGTTTTGCTCCTCCCCGCCAGCCCCCCCCCCCCCCCCAGACACCAAAACCACCACGGGTTCCTCTGCTGCCGGCGCCCCGCATCCCGCCCATCCTCGCGTCCTGCTGCTAGAGTGTGTGATCAGCCACCCATTGCTCTGACCCAGGCAGCCACCACCCCTGGCCTAGAAGGCAAAAACGGTCTCCGCCCAAAGGATTCACAGCAACAGGAAAAATCGTTAAAAGAATATAAACCAGGTCGCTACAGTCCCCTGCTGAATTCAAACACTCCCGGGACTTGCCACCGCGTTAAAGCGAACCCACATTCCTGACCAAGCGCTCGGGGCCTGAAGGGGCGGGTCACAGCTACCCACCCCCATCCCAGGCCGCTCTCCAAGGGCAGCTGAGCACAAGGGGTGCAGGCAGGGCTGGGGTCAGGGCCGGGCTCTGGCACGCTCCTTCCACCCCAGGGCCTGCACCCACGCAGACCCGTCCGCAGGAAGCAAGCCTTCCTTGATGAAGCCCCCAACCACAGAGAGCCGGTCCTGCCCATCCCCATCCAGACCGCACTTCCTTCCTGCATTTATCAGAGGCCACGGTTGTTCAGTTAGGGACTTACACACCCGTTCTGGTCCGCCTCTGCGGTCCCGCCCTCTGACCTGGCCGCAGTGTGACCGCCGAGGTAAAGGCCGGCGGTCGCGGCGCTCTAAGCCCGGCCCACGGTATGCCGGACGCCCCTGCTGACAAGGTGGATAGAGTGGGTGAGTGGGGAGGGCCGATTCCACGGCCCACGCAGGAGGAAGGGCCTCTTTGCTGAGCCCCATGCAAGGGATCCGGTTTCGTGGACAGCAGCCCATGTCGACGTCTGATAAAAAAGGTAAGGACAGCCAGAAACACCTGTGTGGAGGCGGAAGCCTACGTGGCCGGGGTCTGCAGCTGCTGGTTACGTGACCGTGGCCAGGCCACGTAACCTCTCTGCATCTTGGTTTCCTTACCCAGCCAGTGGGGGTAAGAACCACCACGGAGGGAATGAAAGCCACAGGCTGCGGCCCGTCCTGGCCGATTCACCATGAGCCCCATTTGGTGTGAGGGTCCCGCAGGAGCGACCGCCGCCTGCTTTCACGGTGCCCACTTCACGGCCACAGCCACATGTGGCCCTGATCCCCTCCTTCACGCCGTCTGGAAGGAAAGTGTGGTTTTCTCAAGTCCAACCTTCCAGGGACAAAAGCAGTCATTTTGAGATGTGAAGGGCATTTTGCATCAACTGGCATTTTGGGGCAGCAATCGTCTGCAGCTTTGTGACACAGATAAGGATCCCTTCGTATTCTGAATTAAGGGCTTAAAATAACGAAATGAGGGGCGCCTGGGTGGCTCCGTCGGTTGAGCGGCCGACTTCGGCTCAGGTCACGATCTCGAGGTTCGTTGAGTTCCAGCCCCGCGTCGGGCTCCGGGCTGACGGCTGGGAGCCTGGAGCCTGCTTCGGATTCTGTGTCTCCCTCTCTCTCTCTCTGCCTCTGCCCCGCTCACACTCTGTCTCTCTCTCTCTCTCAAAAATAAATAAACATTAAAATGTTTAATAAAATAAATAATAAAATAACAAAATGATTCTCCCCAGGCAAAATCAAGCAGATACACAAGTATAAAAGAACATCCTGTGCGATCACAAAAATATTTCTCTCAGCTGAGATGTGAAAAAAAAAATCAAGGTATTACATTCTGTAAAAAGGTAACGTAGGAAATAGCCAAGCTATTGTGCTCAGTGCCGGCTGCAGCTGGGCCTTTATCTTGGGCTGAACTAATCCTCCTGTCTTCTCCGTTTCTCTCCTTCCTCCCTCCGCCCGTGGCTGACGTGCAGGACAAGCTGTCTGTCTGACGAGCTGTCTGTCTGCCAAGCTGCCGAGGCCCGGGTGTCGGCTGCAGAATCCAGCCACACGGCCACTCGAGACCTCCAAGGCTTCCTTCCTTGTTTAACCTCGTGGCTCATGGCTACGTGACCGGGAACAAATTCGATTCGCAGCCAGATCAAGGAATGTCCACACAGGGGCGGGAGCCTTGGGTAGGAGTCCAGGCCGTGTTCCTGACCTCCCAGGGGCTCGGCCCCTCATCCGTGTGGCCCGATGGGGTAACGCACACCTGTCTCACTGGACAGCTGGGAGCCGCGTCCAGCTCCCCTTTCGGTTTAGGAGTGACCGACCTGCAACGCTTATCCACGACATACCAACACAGGCTCAGATGAGCGTTAAGTCCTCGAAATGGTGCCTTCCCACCAGAGGACACGTGAGACTCCTCGCCGCTTTCCAGGGCCTTTAGAAAACATGCAGAAACCTGGCCGGGAAACCCAAGTACGGCATCAGTCACGCAATTTATCGCTTGCAAGGCTTCCTTGTCAGGAGCACGTAAGGGCAAGCCGTGTGTGTGTGCGTGTGTGTGTACATGCACGCGTGTGCCCACGCGTGGTCTCCCTCATGTTAATCCAGCCCAGTGGCGGGAGAAGACACCGGCAATACAGAGACAATTCTGGAATGGGACGCCTGAGGTGACGCCGTTCACAGGAGTAGTTCTCGTAGAAGAGGGCTAATGTGTTGGCTGTTCGGGACGTTAAAGCTACACCCCTGACCAGATGTCACGTGACAAAGAACTGCTTTGCAGAGGAGGGGGGGGCACGCACCCACGCCTGACATATAAAGGCTTTTCAAGACAGCCCAACTTCAAGAACGAGGCACCCATACACCTATAAGGAACAGTCTTACACGACTGTGTAAGGTGAATAGTCTTCCATCTATGTGTGACGGCCACCTCAAGTGCCTGACACCTGCAGTGGGGGGCAGGGGGGGCGGGGTGCTCTGCTGGGCGGGGGGGGGGTGGGGAGGGACCCTGACCATCTCCACGTGCACTGAGCTAACGGGGAGCAGCTGGAACCGAAAGGATCCGCTCTCGCCTGGGCCTGTGGCCCCCCCCCCCCCCCCCCCCCCCCCGCCCCAGGGTCCTCTCTCTCTGGAGCTCTGGTTGTTTACATTTCAGGTCACGCGCACAGATTGTTCTCTGGACTTTGTTAGCGAACGGAGATCAGGTCACACGCGCTTGGACGGGCAGAACAGGGAACTTCTGCTCCCGCCGCATCCGGTTTTGATGTAAGCAGCAAGGTGACAACACGGGAGGGGCTGTGACCCTGACCAACAGCTCAGGTGTCGAAGGAAGGAACGAACGCTGCCAGTCACAACGCTTCATTGCGAATGTGACTCCCTTAGTGGCAGTAGCCTAAAGGCCAGGTGACGGGGCTATTCCATGGCATCCAGGAGTCCGTGAGTCCTCCCACGGCTAAGAGTCCGTGCAGCCTGTGAGAACGGCTGGTCCAGGCTCAGACCCCACGCCCAGGATCACGTGCATCCCCTGTGCCCCCGGACCAGGCTTCTCCACTAGGACACTTCCCCACCCAAAGCACAGATTTCACTTTTCCTTCCTGCTGAGCTGAAGCATAGCGGGAAGAGGTAGGTGGCCGTTAAGGATGAGAGGCGGAGTTGGCGGCAGCTGGGGTTGGGGCGTGAGGGAGCTGGTTCTGTTCCCGGCTCTTTCCCTGTCTAACCGAGCCTCTGTGAAACTCCAGTTTCTTTGGGTTTCAGTTCCTCACGGGTAACTCTCCTCCTCCCCCTTCCAAGACCGATGAAACGGTAGAGCCAATGACGGAAGTATTCCGAGGAATGTAATAATTATGTAAAAGTCACCCAGCACGGCTCGGAAATAGTTGCCGGCCAGCAGAGTCGATGACCTGGGACTGGGCTCCAGCTCCGTGACGCACGAGGCGCGTGACCTGGGCAAGGTGCTTCATCACTTCATCTTAGTGCACGTGGGACGGGCGGCTTGAAGGACAGCAGTTTACTTCCCACGGTTCTGGAGGTGAAGGCCAAGATCACGGTGTTGACGACGTGGTGTCTGGAGAAGGCCACTCCCTGGTTCACAAGGGGCCGTCTTCTCGCTGTGTTTCCGTGCAGGGGGAGGTCCAGGGAGATCTCTGGGGTCTCTTTCCTAAGACACACTAATCCCACCATGAGACCCCACCCTCATGACCTAGGCGCCTCCCACAGGCCCACCTCCTCGTACCCTCGTGTTGGGGACGGGGTGGGAGTTCCGGGGGCCACGCAAACGTTCGGTCTATAGTCCTCGGTGACCCACCGTCTCCGTGTTGGTAGAGTGGAGACAAAGAGAACGGTATCAGGAGGTTCACAGTCAGGGTGCGGACGGAGAAGGAGGACGCCCAGCAAGAGGCTGAGGTGCCCAGTGATGGGATCTGATCACATGCCCGACAGCATCCGCCAGTCCCCTACCCCCGGCTCCTGTCCCACTTCCCGGAGCTGACTTACCAGATGGCTATTACAGAAGAGCAGCCTTAGCTACCACAGTTGATAGTTCATTTAGACACCGTGTCTATTTTTCACAGGAGGCTGTATTTTTAAAGCCTCTGCTTGGAGACAGAAAGGGTGGCAGGATTTTTGTCTCCCGCTTGGGAAGTACACGATGGGGAGGGGACGGGGAGCTGAGGAGCTACGGGGCCACCGTCTGGGGCCAGCCCCACCTCAAAGGCCCCGTGTCACGCGCAGTGGCCAGCGGGGACGGGCCACCCAGAGAATCTGCTCATTTCCTCCATGACCTCACAGCTTTTTCTTGCTTCCCCTGCTTCCCGCTGTGCCAAGGACACCCACCTTGGTTCTTCATGTCGAACCAAACCAGGTTCATGGCCAATTTCCATGTGCCTGGGTGCTGTTTCTTCCTCAGGCTCCTTCTCCAGACCTTCCTCCTCCCGCGCACTGGGCGCCCACTGAGCCCACTGGTGTCCCCAACTTGCTGCCCGCCCTGGCCAGTCCCACGTAGCATCACGGCGCATGTTCCTCCGAGGCAGGCAAGAGAAAGGGACCGCGCCCCGGGCACTCCGGGAGAGTGCGAACGATGAAAAGCATGGACGGTCCCCCTAGGCTTCAAGAAGTGTATTCCAAGCCATTAACCTGATGGCGTATAGAAAACTCTGGTGTGCCTCACGGAGGATCTTCTGTGCATAAAGCACCACAACAAGCAGTTAGCTGACCACACTTGATTCTCACGGGGGTCAACCCAAGAGGCGCCGGGACGCCCGCTCTGCAGCCGCGGGCGCACGAGTCTTGCCCCAGGTCACCCCGGCTGGTGAATGAAGGAGCCGACAGTCTCTTCCCCCCGCCAGGCGCAACCCACACACGTGGGCGTGGACTCCCCAGACGGCTGAGTCTTCCTGGCGTTGTGGTTGCTTCCAATTTCCCAGGCGCGGGATGCAGTTCTGACCTGGGGAGGGTGAGGGGAGGCAGAGGGCCGGCCCAGGAAGGAGGACAGAGGCTGTGGCGAGACAGGACAGGAGCTGAAAAGGGGGCTATTTACATATATATGGACTTGGGAGTTTCTTTCTTTGGCTGAAATAAATTCTTAGAAGGAACTCTGAGCTGAGGCACCACGCACGCCCCCCCCCCCCCACCCCGCTTCCAAAACGAGCAGCGATGGAGACGACAGGGCCCAGCAGAGCAGGTGCACCACCAATGGGTCCGGCTGCCGGAGCGCAAACAGGAAATCCTGGATGATTTTGGAGGAAGTCATAGGGATTTTATTCACTGATGGCGAATCCCTTGGGAGAGGTCCAGAGGGGGTTTGTGGAAGGTCCACACGGATGGGAGTTTTGTCTGTTGGGTCTTAGGCGCCTAGAACAGTGTCTGGCCCACTGAGGTGTGCTGAGTGAGCCAGGGAAAAGGGAATGTGTTCAAAGGCTAATGACCCTCCAGGTCTCAAGGTCAACAGCAGCATCCTGCAGCTCACAGAGAAGGTCAAGGGCACCGAGGTGCTCACTAGAACATGATGCGGGAGAGTAGACAAGACAAAGGGTCGGATCCACAACGCGTGCGCTGGATGTAGGGCCAGGGACCCCTTGCAGACAGCCCGAGGTACGGGCAGGACCACCCCGTGCGTGCGCGCATGCGTGTGCCTGACGAGGGAGTAGGGATTCGGGCGGGACCCACTCGTCCACACCTTACGTTCCTCAAGACGCTGGGTTTAGCCCTTTGTGCCTATCTACAAGAGACATTAAACACAGAGTTACGGAGATGCACAGACTGGGCCAGGCACATAAAATGTGCCATGTCTGCAAACCAGTCTTAGTATTTAAAAAAAATACTGGGAGCCCAAGGAAGGGGACAAAAAGCAACCAGCACAGGCCCATCATGACCTCTGCGATGGCTTCACCACGGGCCAGAGGGAATGAGAGAGTCGGTGAAGAGGCCAGAAGGCTCTGGGAGGCCCCAGAAAGGGTCTGGCCCTTTCCAACCCAAAAGAGAAGGTACAGGCCACACTGCATCCTGAACCCAGTCGGTGGCATCAGGAGGCGGGGCCTGGACCTCTGCTCTGGGGCTCAGGAGCCCTGCTTGAGAAGCAGCAGTGACAAGGGTCTGTGTTGACATGACGGTGGTTAGAGCAACGGGGAACATCAGAGGCCACTGCGTGGGACTGGGCTGGTCTCCCTCCCTAGAAAAACCTATTAGGACACAGGGGGCGGTCACCCTCCCCGCCGCCGGCAGCTGACTCTCGGGCACCTCCCCTCCTGGCTTGGCATCGCTGGTGCCACCCACTGCTTCCTTTCACAGCCCAGCACGGGTGTGTGGACCCCAGGCCATGCTCCTTGTCTCCCTCCACCAAGCGTCTGTATTTGCTCTGCGTGCCCGTGTCCCCCGGGGGCACCCGAGTGCAGGACTGCAGGATCGCTGGGGTGTGGAGGGAGAGCAAAGGCTTCCGGTGGAGTCCTCATCCTCCTTTCTAGTACTCGGGGACACCCATGGCACCCTGTGCGTGGAGGATGGGACCAGGCGCTGTCTCGGCACAGCTGGGCCAAGAAGAAGGAAGGCAGGCCAGAGGGGCTTTATCCCCACACCCTAACTGCATCCCTCTAATGCCCTGCACAGTCCTCCAGGCCCCGGGAGAGAGAAGGCAAGGGACCAGGGACCAGGGACCAGGCAAGAAAGAAGCACATCCTGGCCAAGCTGGCCGGGAAGCCTGAGAGAGGGCCCACATTCATGCTATGACTCACCGAGTCAAGCCGGTGGAGGGAGGTGCCGACCTCCGCATCCAGTGGACTGTGGGGAGAGGCTGGCCCCGTCCCACCAGCCACCTGCCGCCTCACCTCCCCAAGAGGAAGCAAGGAACCAGAGGAGGTCAATGTTATGGTTACTGAGTTGGGGGCGGTCCTGGCCTTCAGGCTCCTATCCTTTTTCTTCCTGGAGCCTTTCCTTTCTCAGGGTCACACATCCAGAGCCCCGTTCCACAAGTGTAGCTGGGCCGGGTACGTTATTTATTTCTCAGTGAACATAAAAGAACGTTTACGTATTTTATTCAGCATGCGTGTATATGGCACTTATGCTGTATACGTGTTCTGTTTTATAAATGATAGCTTGACTCCCTTCCTCCTTGATGATAACTTGGGAGACACGTGCACTGCTCCTAACCTCCATGTATCCAATGAGGAAACTGAGTCACAGACAGGTTAAGGGACTTGCCTGAGGTCACACACAACCAGCAAAGGGCAGGACCAGAATCCACCCCTGATGGCCCAGCCTGAGTCCATGCCCCTGACCACCGCACTGTGGTAAATCTTGCCGGGAAGATTCTTCCAGTGTCAGTGCCCCCCCACCACACGACCTCATAGCCCCAACACACACAGCTGACAATAGCAGACGCCTCTATAGAAACGAGGGAGAGGAAGCCAGCAGCCTCCCCCCAGGCTGCCCACCTGTGATCTGACCCCCCAGCGTTAGCTAGGACACAAGCCTCACAAGCGTAGGGGCTCATTTTACTTTTTTTCCAGAATCCCATTACTGGATCCCAGGAAGAGCTGGCCGGCTGAATAACATTTGCTGGGGTGTCACCGAGACCTCCTTTTCCCTTCTGGGTTTGGATGGGACCAGGCACTCACAGACACCGCCCAGAGTCACAGCCCAGCTCAGATCAGCGAGGCCCCCGGCTGTCTGCTCAAGTTAACGCAGCTTCAGGACGTTGCAAAATGGCAGCCGTCAGCGTCGTCAAAATACCCTTGGACGAGACCGAGCTCCAGGGCAAGAGAGGCACTCTTCATTTGGGAGAGTCAGGCTGTCCCTGAATCAGTCCTGGGGACCAGCTTCTGGCCAGCGGAAAGAACCAGCTGAGACTTGAATTCCAAAGAATTCAGGGATGGTGAAGAAACACCTGCTCTTTGAGGAAGACACAGGGGTGACTGCCACTTAGCCCCTGGCCACCGCATCAAAGAACCTGAGAGTGGAAACCCACAGTGTGTTGTTCTGTGCCCGACAGATCCATTGGAGTTGGACAAAGGCCCGATAACTCCTTCAGGAAGGGAGCCACTGAGGTACATTCTTTAAAAAAAAAAAATTTTTTTTTAACATTTATTTATTTTTGAGACAGAGAGAGACAGAGCATGAACAGGGGAGGGGCAGAGAGAGAGGGAGACACAGAATCGGAAACAGGCTCCAGGCTCTGAGCTGTCGGCACAGAGCCCGACGCGGGGCTCGAACCCACGGACCGCGAGATCACGACCTGAGCGGAAGTCGGACGCTTAACCGACTGAGCCACCCCGGCGCCCCTGAGGTACATTCTTTAATTTCACGAGGTACCTAAGTTTGGGGCGTCCAGTGTGGGGAGGGGACACTAACCTTGATTCAGAGGTGATGCTGTGCCTAGGGCTCCATTAGGGCTTTAATGTACGCAGGCACCAGATTTCTTTCTTTCTTCTTTTCCTTTTAATATAATTCATTGTCAAGTTGGCTAACATACAGGATGTACAGTGTGCTCTTGGTTTGGGGGGTAGATTCCCGTGATTCATCGCTTCCATACAACACCCAGTGCTTCTCCCAACAAGTGCCCCCTCCATGCCCATCACCCATCTTCCCCTCTCCCCCAACCCCCTATCAACCCTCAGCGTGTTCTCTGTATTTGCCTCCCTCCCTCTCTTGTCGGTAACTATTTTTTCCCCTTCCCCTCCCCCATGGTCTTCCGTGAAGTTTCTCAAGTTCCCCATACGAGTGAAAACGTGTGGCATCTGTCTTTCTCTGCCTGACTTATTTCACTTAGCCTAACACCTTCCAGTGCCATCCACGTTGCTACAAATGGCAGGACTTCATTCCTTCTCATGGCCGAGTAGTATTCCATCGTATATAGAAACCACATCTTTACCCACTCGTCAGTCGATGGACATTTGGGCTCTTTCTGTAATTTGGCTATTGTTGAAAGCGCTGCTATAGACATTGGGGTATTCGTGCCCCTAGGCATCAGCACTCCTGTGTCCCTTGGATAAAGTCCCAGCGGTGCTCCCGCTGGGTCAGAGGGTAGATCTATTTTTAATTTTGTGAGGAACCTCCACGTTGTTTTCCAGGGCGGCTGCACCAGTTTGCGTTCCCACCAACAGCGCAGGCATCTCATTTCTAAGGGAAGTTTTACAGATGTGTAAGCGGAGGCCCAGGGCTTGGAGCAACTGTTCAAGGTCGGAGCTTGAGTAGGAGCCCAAGCTGCTTCCATGCCCCAGGTGGCTGCCTTCCTACGCAAGCACACGACCAAGTGTAGTGCCCTAAGTGCTCATCACAACCGTGTGCAGCAGCTGCCTAAGCACCGAGGAGGAGGGGAGGGACCGGGCGGGGGGGGGGGGGTGAGGAGGGGGATAAACGCTTCCCACCGGGAGGCGACCCTAGCCAGCCGAGGTGCAGCGACCAAGGTGCGTAGCTAGGTGTCTCATAGCAGAGTGACAGGGGGCGGGCCTTCCAGACAGAACTGCCCGTGATGCACAGGCAGCTGTGTCTCTAATGCCGTTAATTAAGTCCAGGAAAAAGCAGGGTCCTCTGCTGCTCAGGGCTCACCGTCTGCAAATCGAATTACCCACATGGGGCTGCACTGTGACCACGTTTAAACAGCAGTTTTGTAGCTCTCGGGTTTTTCTAGCGCTCCTTCCTGGGCAAGGCGACGCCGCGCTAGACAGGTCAATTGCAGAGCACATACGCGACCATCCCTAATCTTCACGCATAAAGACAAAGAACTAGCGCGAGGGATCCGAAGTGAAAGCTGTAAGGAGACACAGAACACTAAGCTGTGCCCGGCAAATGCCACAAACGTCTTGCCCACCATCAGCCCACGACTGTTCTCTTACTTGATAAAGGGCTTGCTCCTGGAGAGTAACCCACGGAAACACGAAGAACACAGGGCGCACCTCTCAACTGACACCCTTCGAATCGGGGTGGATACGGAAAGGCGGGCATACTTCCAAACAAACCCTAATTGTTTCACATCTTCCTTTGTTTTAACTTTCTTTATTTGGAGCACGAGGAGGAGAGAGAGAGGGAATCCCGAGCAGGCTCCGTGCTGTCAGCGCGGCGCCCGACGTGGGGCTCGAACTCACAAACTGTGAGATCTGGAAGCTGGATGCTCAAGCAACGGAGCCACGCCAGGTGCCTTGTAGATCTTGGTCTTGCTCAAGATGCCTACTGAAATTCGGCACACGGTGCTTCCAAAACCAATCTGCGCGGTGCTTCCGCACCCCCAGCCCATTTCTCCGGGAATGAATGAAACAGAGCACTCTGCACGCCTCTTCGGAATAGGCGTCAATCCTTGACCCGCAGATGGCAAATAGGTTCGGGCTCTTGTGTCAACTCGCGTGGCTTGTAGCTGCCTGTACCCGTGTTAAGGAGGATTCTGAAGTCTGTGGCTGGGGGGGAAGGGTAGTGTCGTGACTGACGAGCAGCGCTTCCTGGGGGTGAAGGTGGCCAGGGCACAGCAAGGGGTCACATATCTGCCCCGCTTAGTGGGGAAGGGCAAAACAGGACGGCACTCTCCCCCAAACATTCGAGCCCTCTTACAAGATCAGCGCCCGGTATTACTTAGAGCTCACAGAAACATCTCTCTGTTTATCAAAGAATAAAAAGGCATAACATTTCCAAGGGGGAAATCTGCCTTTACAAATTGTTTACAAGCTTTGATGTTATTCTAAGGGAATGTTCAGAGATGCACGTGTATTTTGCAGAGGAAAAACAGTCCAAATACACTAAATGTCCCCAAATAGGGAACATTCATGATGTGGAATCCTCTCTACGTTAAAAAGGAATGTTCTCGAGGAGTATTTGAGAGCGTAAGAGAACGTTCAGGAGACCATCTTTAAAAAGATAAGAAATGGGGCTCCTGGGTGGCGCAGTCGGTTAAGCGTCCGACTTCAGCCAGGTCACGATCTCGAGGTCCGTGAGTTCGAGCCCCGCGTCAGGCTCTGGGCTGATGGCTCGGAGCCTGTTTCCGATTCTGTGTCTCCCTCTCTCTCTGCCCCTCCCCCGTTCATGCTCTGTCTCTGTCTGTCCCAAAAATAAATAAACGTTGAAAAAAAAATTTTTTTTAAAAATAAAAAGATAAGAAAGCAGTACAAACGGTTTGGTACAAACTTAAATTAAAAAAAAAAAAGTGTGCCTGTAAACTCTAAACAGCTGAAAAGATTTAAGTCAAAGGGTTCACCATGACCATCTTTAAGCGGTAGGGTTATAAGTGACTTCCATTTTTTTCGTTATGCTTTTCTGAATATGATTTCTGGAAACAGATGATATAACCAAATGAATGGCCTTTAGAAGCAGAAAAAAAAAACCCAGCAGATGATATTTTGAAGACGGGGGCTCTAGGGGTCCCCAAAATGTTAATATGGCAGTCAAATACTTGTTTGTGCTTTCCATCGGTTATAAATATTCCTCTTTGTGACCAGGGGTATTGTTTGTCAAGACTCTGGGAAGGAAAAACAGCTGTTAGCAGCTGCGGGCAAAATGCAAGCGAGAGCCCGGCCTGGAGGGGCTGTGGGTACTAATGAGCCAGCAGAAGGGGGGAGGGGGCAGCTAAATGCCAAAGAGGTGGGGAAGCCCCTCCTACACTATGCTCCAACTGTGAGTTGGTCCTAAACCCAGAAAGCAGGTGGGCAGGCTGAAATTTCCTCCCGGATGCTTGAGATGTACCAAGGAAAATAACTTCCCGTCTTTCCTAATCCCTTACGTCCGAGATAAATAGACGGCCAGGCCAGGCTTTGGGAGTTTCAAAGACACAAGCTCATCCGAGCTTGCTCATTCTCTCTCTCTCTCTCTCTCTTGCTCTTGCTCTCGCTCTCTCTCTCACTAGATGGAGGAACCTCACAATGAGATAGGAGAACACCCAGGAGGACGTGGGCAGACAGCAAGAAAGAGCATCTCTCTTCCCTCGGCAAACCGGTGTCGGGAGCTATGTGACCTTGAGCCTCAGGCTACCTACCCAGTAGCGCAGTGGGAGGATTATATGAGCTAGGAATCTATCAGGATGCACTCAGGCACTATGGGGTATTCCTGCTTCTGATGTTGCTATTATCACTGTCGCTGCCGCTGTTGTCCACAGCCTCTTGGCTCGACGTGAAATCAATAGAGAAGAACACGGGCAGAGCGCCAGGAGACGTCACCCTGGAACGCACAGATTCCTTCCTTTCTATGCACTCGCAGTCCCAAGGAATACTTCGGAGAGGAGAAGCTTTGTGTCATTTTATTAGCACGCTTCGCTAAGGAGAGAATTCCAACCGCCCAGCTCCCTGGGCGCTCCCTGTCTCCCACCGAACCTGGAGCTTGTCTGAAGCGTCCATGAGGGGTCCCATCCTCCTGGACTCGGCTTGCCTTTTACCCACTCGATCCACGCGCTGGGGTTCTTCCCAGACTGACCACAGACGATAGAGTCGGCATCCAAACCAGCAGCCCCGTTGACAAGAGGGCCAAGGGAGCCTCTGCCCCTGGCTTCCCCATCGGGTGGCCCCTGCCCTCTGCGGAGCTGTCCCCGGGGCTGTCCCCGTTCCCATTTAATCTGACCACATTACCGTCACTCAGCCTGTCCGTGCTAACCCCAAGAGTCACTTTGAACACACGCCGCAGGGCCAGGACCTGGTACTGTGCGGGCTGGCAGCTGCCCAGGGTGGGCGCCGGAGATGTGTGCAGACCCCAGCAGGGCAGAGTAGAGCGTGGGGCAGCAGGTGGAGACAGAAAGGCCCCCAGTCCGCTCATCAGCCCTGATCAGCAGCCTGATGCTGGGCAAACATGTTTTATCCTGGTGGGCAGAATAAAGGACCTCTAGAAGACCATAGAAGGCCACAGAAGAGCTCTAAGGCTCTTTCCGGCTCTTTAAAACACCTAACTGTCGTCCCTAGTCAAGAAGTCAGCCCTAAATTCACTGCTCCTGCTGCTATTGCCAGAAGAAGGGGATAAACCTCTCCGGCTCACAGGACACTCAGAAAGAGGGCTGAGTTGGTATCTGCACAGTTCTTAGCCCCGGGCGTCACTAATAGCAACTACAGTGACAATCAGCTAGGAAGGAGAGGAGCCCTCGGCCACAGGAAATCTCATTAGAAGTGAGGCCAAGAGCTGCCTTGCCTTTGGTTGTGAAAGGGAAAACCCCTCCCTAACTCCAAGTGCAATCAATCACCCTGCCGTGGGATGAAACCCTACACGCACAGGCGCAGGGTGCTGGGTTTGGATCCCCTTGCCGCAAACTCTTTGAGGTACGGCGGGGGGGGAAATGGTGCTAGATCTCCAAACGCACAGACGACTCCATCTTGGTCCCGATGCGGTGGGCCGCTGGGGTGGCGGAATCAGAGAGGCGAGCGGGCACAGCAACGGGCCCAAAGAACAAACGGGAACCCAGAGACAGGCCGATGCCAGTGGCACCAGGCCTACGCCAACAACACGCCGAACAGGACCTGGTTCCCAGACGCGGAAGGGCCTTTCCGAGTCAGCTCTGCCTGGGAACGGATCGCCCGACCTCAGAGCCCAACTGGGCACGAGGCTGAGCCACAGGTAAGTCTCCAAGAATGCTCTGCGCGCTGGGAGCACCAGGGCACAGTCGGGCGGATCTGACCCATCAAACGGGCGCCCGGGACAAGGTCCACGGCCCCGCAAAGCTTCACTTGCCCCACCTGTGAAATGGGGACGATTACAGCACCTGCCTCAAAGGGCAGTCCTGAGGACGAAATGACATGCTGCGCGTAAACCAGAGCGCAGCACCCGGTACGCACCAAGCGTGGAAACGGCACCCGTCACCATTATGACGCCGGCTGCCAGATGCTCGGAGACTCTTGAGATCTCTTTCTGGCTACTCTTCCCCAATCCGAGTTCAAGGAGCCCAGGGAGCTCAGCAAGAGAGCACATCACAGGGTTGAACAAACACCAGACGCACCTTTACTTTTGGCCTCAAGAGCGACAGAATTATTTGGGGGACGTGTTGCTCATGCACCTCTCACCTCTGATTATGATTTAAAATGACCACACGGGAAATGGTATTTCCTTCTGCTCCCGCCTTCCACCGCCTCTCTGTAGAGACAGGATCTAACACAGCGCTGAGGAACTACATCAACACCTCCTTTGCCGGGATTATACTAAATGGGGTCATCAGGCGGTTCTTCCGTTAATAAGACTTGTCAAGTCGATGCTGAGTGCAAAGGAAGCAAAGTGTCCCTTATTGCCAACCTCCCCCCCACCCCCACCGTGGTGTTACCGGAAGAGACAGCAGTTGCCCAGGGTTCCTCGGTGACATATGCACAAAACTGGAAGGATCCAACTGCCAAGCCACCAAGGTGTCCTTTTTCTGACCCATAAAGCCATCCAGGGAGGAGAGGGACCCTGAAGGAACCCGCGTGCTGCCTCGACACTGCCCACAGCCCACGCTCCATGACCTCTGCCTCTCACCGCAGCGACAGCCGCCCTTCGGGGTTGACCACCTACTTGCCCACCTCTGGGAGCACCTCCCTGGCGACACACTCAACCCTCGAAGCTCCTGTTATCCCTGCAGGTGGCCACACCCTGGGGGGCCCTGCTCTCAACCTGCCTCACCCCGCCCTCCAGCCCGCATCCTGAATCCCTCTCCCCAGTCTTCCCAGAACGACTGCACCCACCAGGCTCGCTTGTACCTCCCCAGGGAAGGCTCGTGGGCACTCTGTCTCCACCCTCACTATCGCTAGAGTTAATTTCTTTTAAATGTTTATTCATTTTTTGAGAGAGAGAGAGAGAGAGCGCGAGCACAGGTGGGGGAGGGGCAGAGAGAGAGACACACAGAATCCAAAGCAGGCTTCAGGCTCCAAGCTGTCAGCACAGAGCCCGATGCGGGGCTTGAACCCACGGATTATGAGATCATGAGCTGAGCTGAAATCGTGCCCTTAACCTACTGAGCCACCCAGGCGCCCCTAGAGTTAATTTTTTAAAACGTGCCCCTCATCATGCTACAACCCTACTGGAAATGCCCCTTGGCCCCACAGTGCCTACACCATAAAGGTTGCCTTCATCTGGAAGGCTCTATAGGGCTGTTCTGCCTCACCGCTGCATGCCTGCTTTCACTTATGTACCTGTTATTCCAAGAACCCTCCTCACCAAATACTCGTGCTCACCAACATGCCTTGTATTTCAGGCCCTCTTCCACACATTCCTACTATCCTTCAATACTTCAGCCCAACCAGCCCCTCGGGACCACAGGTCAGTTACTCTATCATTTGCATTCCATTCTCCTCCTATGATGAAAGGAGCTGGCAGAGGAGGTCAAGGCACAAACTTCCAGTTACGAGACAAATTAAGTCCTGAGGATACAATGAACGGCATGGTGAACTACAGTTAGTAATACCGTAGTAGGGGCCCCTGGGTGGCTCAGTCGGTGGAGCGTCCGACTTCTTCGGCTCAGGTCATGATCTCGCGGTTTGTGAGTTTGAGCCCCGCGTCGGGCTCTGTGCTGACAGCTCGGAGCCTGGAGCCCGCTGCGGATTCTGTGTCTCCCTCTCTCTGCCCCACCCTGCTTGTGCTCTGTCCCTCTCTGTCTCTCAAAAATAAATAAATAAAGTAAAAAAACATTAAAAAAAAAATACCGTAGTATACCCTGCAAAGCTGCTGAGAGTAGGTCTTCAAAGTTCTCATGGCAAGAAAAAAAACTGTAACTATGTAAGGTGGATATCGACTACCCTTATGTTGATTATTTCACAACATATACAGATACCAAATCATTATCTTGTACATCTGAAAACTGAGGTTACATGCCAATGATACTTCCATTTGTCTTTTAAAAAGCTAGCATTTTCCTCAGCATTTCCCAGTAGTATCTGGTGCTGTTCTAAGCACGGACACGTATTCGTTCATCACGGAATCTTCATCCTACCCATTAAGATTTTATTATTGTTCCCCATTTTATAGATGCAAAAACTGACGCCACTTGCTGACGTGGCTGGAGTGAACTCAAGAGAGGCTGGCTCCCGGGCCTCAGTTCTTAATTTCCACCCTTATCACATTTGATTGCAATTACCGGATTTCCGGTTCACCTGCTGCCTGGGGCTGGGCAGTCCTGCAGGGCAGAGGGCGCGTGCTCTTTGCGATGCAGACCCAGAGTCCGGCGAGTGTCTTTCAAGGAGCCTCTGTCCCAGGGAAGATGGGAACCTAGCGCCAGCGCGGTGCGTGTGCTCGATCCTCCCAAGATCATTAAACCAAACGGCCGGCCCTTGTGATCGAGGCGTGGAAAACGAAGCCCCATGAGGAAACGTGCCTTGTGGAGGAAATGAGCACTCTTTCAAGCCATTTTCCTTTACTTAATTATACAGAGAAATTAACCCTGCTGCAAGTTCCTAATTCAAACCGCCCGCAGCCAGGAGCTCTGCCCCCCCTGTGCTGGGCCCTCAGGGCAGGGGAGGTCAGGGCACACCCAGGTCGGGCCTGCACCCTGCAGCACCCCTCCAGGCCAGAATTCCACCCAGACCCCCACCCCTCCCCCCCAGCCTCACCCCTGCCTCTAACTCGGGTTGCCAAGACTGTGCTTCAGCAGAAAGGAGAAAGCAGAGGGGATGTGATGTTCATGCTGAGTGTGGATGAGGGCTTTAGGGTTCCCAGAGACCATCCTGTTGAGCAAATGCCCACCCAGTGGGGAAGGAGGCTGTGCTGGTCAGCACCCACACCTGTACCCAAGACCCAGGGGTGCAGTCTCTGCTTTTGCAAAGGGCTTAGGCTGTTAGTGTTGGAGAAATGGATAAAGTACACCAAAGATGGCTGATGGGGCTAAAACAAACTCTGGTCTGTAGCTTAGAGACCCCTCCTCCGGGTTCTTCTTCCTTTGGTTTGCTACGCGCCTTAAACAGCAACCCCCCCCCCCCAAAAAAAACACACACACACACACAAGTATGGAGGCTGATAACTATAAATTACCCTTCCCACTCACATTCGGGGCTCAGATCTTTGGAGAAACGGTCTCCTCTGAGCCCGCCGGTGTTAGATCTCCGATCCACCAAAATCTCCGAGTGCCGCTTGGTTTTTCCACCAGCGTTCCAGCCTGGTTCCGTAATGTTAGGAAGAAGAGAGAGCTTACGTGGAATAAAGGTAAGAGCGCTGACATGGCCCGAGACAGCAATGGTTGAATCAAGCCAGGAACAGACAACAGAAAAGTAAGAAAGAACACCAGGCTCCAAGGTTGCAGAGGGCTCTGCACAGAGCTGCACGTGGGTGGCCCCGGGGCGGGTGGATGCCTGTCTGTCTGTCTGTCTATCTACTGCCAGAACAGCCCCTGGGGTGTTCTTGCAGAGAGGAACAACAATGAGGAACACGCCCTCTGTGCACACAGTGCTTTACAGTTTATAAACTGCTGTCGCCCAGACGGTCTCCTACCATTTTCACGTGGAACCTCCAAAACAGCTATTGCTTTGCCCATGTCACGGACCGGGAAGCGGAAAGCGGAATGACATTGAGAAATTTACATGAACTAGAACTAATCCCAAGTTTTCTGTCTCCCAAGTCCAGAGTGCTTCCCTTCTCGAATGGCGAACACACTCAGCCATAGAATAATTCTGCGGCTCGCAAGTGCTCCTAATACAGATTGGGGTCGGCAGATGCCATCGGCCTCCCCTCTGAGCGTCCCTGGGGAAAGAGGCACGTGCTGTCCCAACCTGGATCCTGGGTCTTTCCCGGTGCTGAGGTCGCTGCCACTTCCTGATGGCCACCGCACAGCCGGGCGGCACTTCTCGGGCACACCCATTCTCTGCATCTTGGCCAGGGGGCTGGCGCTGGACCCGGGTGGTGCAGCCCTGAGCCCACACGGCTCCCTCAGGCTAGAGCGCCCATTCCGGCTCCCTCCCACCGCACACATCCATTCTCCATACAGCCCGCAGAACCTAGCTCAGCTGGGACCTTCCTCAGGATCTTCATCTTTAAACAAAATGCACTCCCTCTTTTGGATGCCCAAGCACTTGATCTCGTTCTCATACAAATGTTACTTTTTCACCGTGGCCTCCTTTATTTACTGTGACGGTGTCAGCCTCTGTCCGGCCCACTTCTTCCTTGGGAGCCCTCAGCATGTCCCCGGGAAATCTCTGCGTCAGCCCTGTACGTGCCTGTGCAGAAAGACCCTCCGGTTGTTCAAGCAGGTGCTGGAAGCACATCCCGTTCAGAGCCCCTGTGGGTCCCAGAGCAGGTGGAAAATACTGCTAAGGGCAGAACTGGCCCAGGGCTCCTTTCCTGCCAAAAGGGAGGCGAGCTTCTTTGTCCCCACCAGCCCCCGCTTCAGCCACCTGACCTGCGGGCCCACAGCCTTCTGGCTTGCCCTGCATGCACACAGCCAGCCTGCTGGGCTCTGTGAAGTCAGGGGTTCCTCCCGGAGCCCAGGGGCCATCTGGGGCCAGCTGGGATTCTGCCTGTTTTGTCCTTTATTCTACTTCTGAATCTAAACCACACCAGCTCCTTAAAAAGCAACTGAATCAGGGTCAAGAGAGAAAAGTACTTTCGGTAAGACTAATTTATCGTGGGCTCAGAAATAATGAATCCTGGAAATGAGGTTATAAGTAAGGTCATTTGGAAACATGAATGTCTTTAGAGCACATTTCTTGTCCCTACCTGCTCTCCATTTAGAAATTTTAAAATTTTATAGAAATGATACTCTATACGCACAGACATATACTACTACTTGTCTGCTAGGCTATAAAGTTTACTTTAAAAATTAAAAACTTGGGGCGCCTGAGTGGCTCAGTCAGTTAAGTGTCCGACTCTTGATTTCAGCTCAGGTCATGATCTCACAGCTCACCTCCACGTCGGGTTCAGCACGGAGTTATGGAGCCTGCTTGATTCTCTCTCTCTCTCTCTCTCTCTCTCTCTCTCTGCCCCTCACTTGCTCACTCACTCTGTCTCAAAATAAATTAAAATAAACATAAAAACTGTAAAGTTCTTCCAGCTCCATGTTGTAAAAAAAAAAAAAAAAAAAAATCCAGCATTAAGCAATAGAAGAAAATGGGAAATGCTCCTTTGCCAAGTTCAGTGAGGTTCTCTGGGTCCCTAAGGCACCAGGGACAGACTGTCTTGCCTTAGGTTTGTTCAGTCTGAATGTGGAACTCACTTCTTCCATAAGCAGTGATTTTCATGTTGGTTTAAGAAGAACGGCTCTATAGTTACATTGCACAGATTCTCTCAATTCAGGCTTCCAATCCCCCAAATCTCGTCCTGCATTTGGGACATAATCAAGTGCAGGTTAAAAACACCATGTTGGAAATTGGAACTCTACTTGTAACACATTTCAAAGACATAATATCTAAATATAAAAAGAGTTCTTACCAAATCAAGTATAAAAATGACAAACCCTCCCTCAAAGGAAAAACAAAGGACCTAAACAATTTACATAATGAAGACAAAAGGCTAACAAGTAAATGAATTCGTGTTTAACCACACAAGTATCAGACAAATTAACCACTGGTGATGAGGTGCCATTTGTTTTTATCAAACCATCAGAGATTTTTTTACTAAAGGGTAACTGCCCGAATCGGCATAGGAAAATGGACACCCATTATTTCTGATTTGGCAACTTTCATCAGAGATCTTCAGAGGGATCTTCAGATCTTCTACTAACGCATCCCAGGCAGATAACCAGACAAGGAGACAGGACATTTGGTATAATGATGTTCATCACAGTACTAATGACAAAAGTGAAAATTCATAAAAAATCCACAAGCGCAGATAATAAGAGATTGGTTATCTAAATTAGAGCACGTTTACAAAATGGAATATTAGGCAGCTACTTAAAATGATGTGGTTCAGGAGCACCTAAGGTTAAGCATCCGACTCTCAGTTTCAGCTCAGGTCATGATCCCACGGTTTCACGAGTTTGAGCCCCACATTGGGCTCTGTGCTGACGGTGTGGAGCCTACTTGGGATTCTCTCTCTCCCCCCCCCCCGCCCGTCTCTATCCCTCCCCTGCTCACGCCATCTCTCTCTCTCAAAACAAATAAACTTAAAAAATAAAATAAAATAAAATAAAATAAAATAAAATAAAATGAGGTGGTTCCATATTCCTTAAGCTCAAAAGTACAAAAAAAAAAATCACAAGGATGTTGTGAAAAAATGTGGACTCTGGGGCCTGGGAATCTGCATTTCCATAAGCTCCCAGGTGCTGCTGCTGCTGGTCAAGGACCATGCTTTGAGTAGTAAGGACGGACGTATATTTACTGAAAAACACTTTGGTTACTATATGGTGTTAAATGGGGGGGGGGAGGGGAATCAGCTTACAAAAAATAGAGTAAAAGCTCATCCTTAAACACACACACACAGAGCAGCTAGAAAGATATTTGCCAAAACGCAAACAGTGTTTAGCTCAGAGTGGTGGGAAATTTGCTTATTTGTATTTTCTAATTTTCCCTACGAGAAATGAGTCTTCTTTGGGCACCGAGAAAAGGGTGGAGGCAGAAAGTGACTCTGACTCAGCACACTTACAATGCATGGTGCCCATCCGCGATGGTCCTAACGATCGCTCCAGTCTTTCCTATCCTGCCTTGGCTTCAATGGAATCCCAGTCAAGTTTCCTTTCCCAAACCTCTTCTGCGTTGGGAAGGGAGGTGGATGTATTTCAAGAGTTCGGTTCATTTTTCCTGTCACGTACAAGCGTGGCTCTGGCTCTTTAAAATGCTGCTTCAATTTCTCCCTTAAAAAAACAAGGCAATTACTTGCCAATCCCCTACTGTAGGAAGGGAACCTTGTAATTACCAAGCATCTGTCTCTCTATTCAAAGTCAAGGTCCCACAGCCAGAAGACACTGTGATTCAGCAAACAGGAGGACAGAGTGAGCTCTGGGGGAATCTATATCCAAATCCTGAGGTCTCATGTGCCGGAGACTACAATTTCAAGCCCAAAGCTGGGCATGAATATATCATAAGAGAAAAAGAAAGCCTGTTTCGTTTGTATTGCTGGGCTGATGGGCAAAATAAACACAGAAATTGTAACTGTCATCTTTGCAAAAAGCAAAGTTGAGTTCGGGGACTAAAACTATTTACTCAACAATGGTCCTTTAACCAGAGTCCTGGCTACAGCTCAGGAAACAGTAACTAAGCCATGACACTTGGAAAGGCTCTGGACCAACACTTGTGTCTCTGGAAATAGCGTTTGTTTGTTTTTTTTTACTCCCGTGTAACTGACACATAACATCAGTTTCAGGTTTTCAACATGAGTCCGTATTTGCGTACGATGCAAAATGATCACCACAGTGAGTCCAGCATCTCCATTACCGCACAAAGTCACGTAATGTGCAATAGATTATTGACTACACTCACCATCATGTATATTACATCCCCGCGACTTATTTATTTTGACTGCCAAGTTTGTTCTTCTTGACTCCCTTTTCCCATTTTGCCCACCCCCCAAATCCCCTCTCCTCTGGCAACCACCAGTCAGTTCTCTGCATCTATGAGATTGATTTTGGTTTTGGTTTTGTTTTTTTAGAGTCCATACATAAGTGCGATCCTACAGTATTTGTCTTTCTCTGGCTTATTTCACTCAGCGTAATACCATAAAGCTCCATCCATTTGTTCCAGATGGCAAGATTACATTGTTTTTTTATGGCTGAGTAGTATTCCATTGTGGGTATATACCACAACTTCATCCAGCCAGCCATCAACGGACACTTAGGTTGCTTCCCTATCTCGGCTGTTGTAAACAATACTGCTATAAGCACAGGAATGCATGTATTTTCTTGATGTTTTCATCTTCCTCAGAGAAATACTCAGAAGTGAAATTCCTGGATCATAGAGTAGTTCTATTTTTAGTTTTCCGAGGAACCTCCGTACTGTTTTCCACAGTGGCTGCACCAATTTATATTCCCACCAAATGTGCACGAGGGTTCTCTTTTCTCCACATTCCTGCTAACATTTGCTATCTCATAATAACAAGTACCATTCTGAGAACTGTGAGGTGATACCTAATCATTGTTGTTTTGACTGGCATTTCCCAATGCCAATCAAATGATGATTAGAGACGCTGAACATCTTGTCTTACGCTTGTCGGCCATTTGTGTGTCTTATTTGGAAAAGTGCCCAGATTCCCTGCCCATTTTTATATCACGTTGGTTTTTTGTTATTGATTTCTAGGAGTTCTTTATATATTTTGAATATTAACTTCATTGGATACATGATTTGCAAATATCTTCTCTCATTCAGTAAGTTGCCTTTTTGTTTTGTTGACGGTTTCCTTCGCTGTGCAGAAGTGGTATAGTCTGATATAGGCCACGTGTTTATTTTTCCTTTTGTTGCCAGTACCTCTGGAGTCAGATCCTAAAAAATATTGCCAAGAACAACGTCAAGGAGCTTACGGCCTATGTTTTCTTGTAGGAGTTTTATGGCTTCTGGTATTATATTCAAGTCTTTAATCCAGTTTGGGTTAATTTTTGCGTATGGAGTGAAACAGTGGCCTAGTCTTCCCAACACCATTTATGGAAGGGACTGTCCTTTCCCCAGTGCATATTCTCGGTTTCTTTGTTCTAAATTAACTGACCATACATGCTTGGATTTTATTTCAGGAATCTCTATTCTGTTCCAATTGATCTATGCATCTGACTAGATGCCAAAATCATACTGTTTTGATTACTATAGCTTTGTAATACAGCTTTGTATTGGAAATCAGTGAGTGTGATGCCTCCAGCTTTGTTGTTATTAAGATTGTTTTCACTATTCGGGCTCTTTCGCAGTTCCATACAAATTTTAGATTTGTTCTATTTCTGTGAAAAATGCCATTGGAATTTTGTTAGGGACTGCCATTGAATGTATAGATTGCTTTGGGTAATATGGACTTTTTAACAATATTAATTTTCCCAGGCCATGAGCAGAGAATATCTTTCCATTGATTTGTATCTGCAATTTCTTTCATCAGCGTCTTGTGGTTTACAGTGTATAGGTCTTTCCTGGTTAAATTTATTCCCAGGTATTTTATTCGTTTTCATGCAACTGTAAATGGGATTATTTTCTTTTTTTTTTAATTTTTTTTTCAATGTTTTTTATTTATTTTTGGGACAGAGAGAGACAGAGCATGAATGGGGGAGGGGCAGAGAGAGCGGGAGACACAGAATCGGAAACAGGCTCCAGGCTCCGAGCCATCAGCCCAGAGCCCGACGCGGGGCTCGAACTCACGGACCGCGAGATCGTGACCTGGCTGAAGTCGGACGCTTAACCGACTGCGCCACCCAGGCGCCCCCAAGGGATTATTTTCTTAATTTCCCTTTCTGAAAGTTCATTTTTACTGTAAAAAAAAGTGCAACAGCTTTTACGCTGATTTTGTATCCTGCAACTTCACTGAATTTATTAATTCTAATGTTTGTTGGTGGAGTCTTTAGGGTTTTCTAATATATAAAATCACCTCATATACAAATAACAACAGTTTTACTTCCCCCTTTCTAATTTGGGTGCTTTTCTTTTTTTTGCTTAACTGCTCTGGCTAAAACTTCTAATACTATGTTGAATACAAGTGGCAAGAGTAGGCATCCTTGTCTTGTTCTTGATCTCAGTGGAAGAGCTTTCAGCTTTTCACCACTGAATATAATGTTAGCTGCGGGCTTGTCACATATAGCTGTTATTATGTTGGGGACATTCCCTCTATACCTGCTTTGTTGACAGTTTTTATTATAAATGGATACTGAACTTTGTCAGATGCTTTTTTCTGAATCTATTGAGATGACCAGATGATTATTATCCTCCCTTTGGTTAATGCAGTGTATCATGCTGATGGATTTGCAGGTGTTGAACCATCCTTGCATCCTTGGAATAGACCCCCATTTGATCATAGTGTATGATCTTTTTAGTGTAGGGCTGAATTCAGTTTACAATATTTGGAGAAGTTTTTGTTGCATTTATGTTCATCAGAGTTACTGGCCTATTATTTCTTTTTTAGCTGTGTCCTTATCTGGTTTTGGTATCAGTGAGATGCTGGCCCTATAAAGGAAGGTTAGAAGCATTCCTTCTTCTTCATGTTTTGGAAGAGTTTGAGAAGGACTGGGATTAAATCTTTGAATATTTGGTAGAATTCAACAGTGGAGCTGTCTGGTCCCTGACTTACGTTTGTTAGGAGGTTTTTGATTGCTGATTCAATCTCTGCTGATAATTGGTCTGTTCAGATTTTCTATTGCTTTATAATTCAGTCTTAAAAGATTGTTTCTATGAATGTATCCATTTTGTTCTAGGTTGTTAAATTTGCTGGCCTATAATTATTCATAGTAATTTCTCACGATCCTTTGTATTTCTTTGGTATCGGCTGTAACCTCCCCTCTTTTATTTCTGACTGCATTTACTGGAGCCTCTTTTTCTCTTAATGAGTCTAACTACAGGTTTATTAATTTTGTTTATCTAAAAACACAGCTCTTAGTTTCACTGATATTTTCTATCACCATTTTAGTCTGTTGTGTTTCTTTTTCTATTTCCTTTAGGTGTAAAGTTAGGTCGTTTGAGATTTTTCTTATTTCTTGAGGTAAGCATGTATTGCTATGAACTTCCCTCTCAGAACTGCTTTTGCTATCTCCCATAGATTCTGGAATGTTGTATTTTGATCAACGAATTTTTTGTTTCTCCTTCAATTTCTTCATTGGCTCACTGATCGTTCAGTAGCATTGTTTAATCTACACGTGTTTGTGATTTTTTTAGTTTTCATTTTGTGATTAAGTTCCAATTTCATATCACTGTGGCCTGAAAAGATGCTTGATAGGATCTTCTCAAATTTATTGAGACTTGTTTTGTGGCCTAACATGTACCTTGGAGAATGCTCCTTGTGTACTTGGGAAGAATATGCATTCCACTGCTTTTGAATGGAAAGTTCTGTACATATATCTATTAAGTCCATCTGGTCTAAAATGTCATTTAATGCCAATGTGGATGGTCTATCTATTGATGTAAGGGGGAGGGGTATTAAAGTCCCCTACTATTATTGTATTGCTTTTGATTTCTCCCTCTAGGTCTGTTAATATTTGCTTTATATATTTAAATACTCATATGTTGGGTACATAAATGTTTACAAATGTCCTATCTTCTTGCTGGATTGATCCCTTGACTGTGGAATGCCCATCACTGTCTTCTATCACAGTCTTCATTTTCAAGTCTATTTTTTAGTCTGATGTTAAGTACAGCTGCCTCAGCTTTCTTTTGGTTTCCATTTGTATGAAACATCTTTTCCTGAACTTCCACTTTCAGTCTGTGTGCGTCTTTACAACTGAGGTGCGACTCTTGTGGGCAGCATCCAGATGGGTCTTCGTTTGATTGGAGAAGTGAGTCCATTTACATTTAAAGTAATTATTGATAGGTATGTCCTTATTGCCATTTGGTTCATTGCTTTCTGCCTGTTTTGCAGTTACTCTCTGTTCCTTTCTGCTTCTCTTGTTCTCCACCTTTGTGGCTTGATGCCCTTCTTTGATATTACATTTATATTCCATTCTCTTTTGTATTTCCACTTTAGGTTGTTTTGTGGTTACCACAAGACTTACATATATATCAGCCTCTATATATACACGCAACAGTCTATTTTGATAGCAAGTTAATTTTGAACTCATCTAGAATTCTACATTTAAATTCCCCCTCCCATGTTTTATGTTTTCAATGTCACATTTTACTTTCCATTTTGTGTATCTCTCTCTCTCTCTCTCTCTCTCTCTCTTTTCTAGCATTTATTTATTTAGAGAGACAGTACCACTCTGAGCAGGGGAGGGGCAGAGATAGAGGGAGAGAGAGAGAATCCCAAGCAGGCTCCATGCTGTCAGCACAGAGAACCGAGAGATCATGACCTGAGCCAAAATCAAGAGTCGGACACTTAACTGGCTGAGCCACCCAGGCACCCCTATTTTGGGTATCTCTTAACTAACTGTTGTAGTTATTTTTATTACTTTTGTCTTTTCCCCTTCGTGCTAACGTTTAAAGTGATTAGTCCACTACTTTTACTGTAACTTTATCAGGGAGATTTTTACTTTCATATGTTTTCTTGTTACTAACTGGTGCCCTTTCTTTTCAACTTAAAGAAGTCCTGTAACATTTCTTGTAAGGCCAGTTTAGTGGTAGTAATCTCCTTTAGTTTTTGCTTGTCTATAGTAAACTCTCTTTCAGTTCTGAATGATAATCTTGCCAGACAGAAAAATCTTGGCTGGGTGTTTTTTTTTGTTTGTTTTGTTTTTGCTTTCAGTAATGTGAATATATCATGCATTCCCTTCCGGCTTGCAAAGTTTCTGCTGAAAAGTCTGATAGTCTATGGGGATTCTCCCATATGAAACAAGTTGTTTTTCTCTTACTTCTTTTAAGATTCTCTCTTTACCTTTTGGCAATTTAATTACAACATGGGCTTCCTGGATAGAATGGTCTGCTTCCTTCCCCAGGTTAAGAAGTTTTTAACCATTATTCCTTCAAATACGTTTTCTGTCCCCTTCTCTCTGTGTTCTCCTTCTGGGAGACTTACCATGGACTGTTCCATTTCATGTTCTGTTATGCTTCTCTTATGCTCTCTTCACTTTCTAAAATTCTTTTTTCTTTTTGCTGCTCCGTGGGTGAGTTCCACTGCCCTATCTTCCAGGTCAGTGATCTTTTCTTCTGCTTCATCTAGTCTGCTGTTGAACCTATTTGAATTCACCTATTGTATTTTCAGTTCTGAGGCTTTTTTCTGGCACTTTCCTGTATTTTCTCTTTGTTCATCCATTCTCCTCCCAACATCAGGAAGCACCCTTATGACCACTACTTTGAACTCTTTATCAGGTAAATTATCTCCATTTCATTAGGAGTTTTTTTTTTGTTTGTTTGTTTTTTCCCCCCAGAGGTTTTATCTTGTTCTTTCATTTGGAACATATTCCTCGGTTTCCTCATTTTGCTTCACTCTGTTTGTATGTATTAGGCAAAAGAGGGGTCAATCCCAGTCTTGAAAGGGTGGTCACAGAAAGACTGGGGCGCGTTTCGGTTGGCTGTCTCTGCAGTGTCCTGGGGATGGTACCCTGCCAAGAACCGCCTCTCCAATTGTTTCAGTTCTATGGGGCCCAGAAACACAAGCCCCCTGGGCGCCAGAGCCACAGATCCACTCACTGACTTTGGCAGGGATGCAGGGAGCACCAGGCTGGGGCCCGCCTGACAGGTTTAGTGGTGTGGGGCCACAGGGAAGCACTGGGTCAAAGCAAATAGCAAAAGCGGAAGCGTGTAAAAGGGGCGCTCACCGGTGCCTCCATCACCGGAGAGACTGACGTCACAATCCTACCTCTCTAGCTGATGCTTTGAGATTAGTCGGTAAATCCCCTTCACGTATGGTTGAAGCACTTTTAGACGTGTTCCTTTTGCACTGCGTCCCAGGGAGAGTGGGTCTGTGCATGAGCCCTTTGAGAGCGGAGTCTCAGTTTCCCACAGTCCTGTGGGTCTCCTGGGTGTAAGTCATGCTGGTTTTCAAGGCCAGAGTTTCGGGGGGGGGGGTGCTGCTCTTCAGTACAGGTCCCAAGGGCTGGGGTGCATGCTGTAGGGCTCAAACCCTTCACTCCTTCCCTCCTCAGGACCACGATCTGTGGCCTGTGAGATCCTTCCCACTTACGGATCACTGTGCTGGGGATGGAGGTTTGGCAAGACTGTGTCTTTGTCTCTCCGAGCCATCCTGGTGTGGCCTTTTCATTCTCTGTTGTAGAACAGCTGTTCAGCTAGCTTTCAAGGCTTTTTCAGAGGGAATGTTCCATACGCAGCCGTAGATTTGGTGTGCTCATGACGGGAGGCTGAGTTCAGGGTCTTCTTATGCCTCCATTTTGAACTGCCCTCTAGAAACAGCTTTTCCGAAGACTGGTTAAGCACTAAAAGAACGAAGGGAGATGGGGAAGGGAACCTGAGTGTTCTTCCCCATGAACCATTTCTATTCTGAAGCCAAAAAATGATAAATGACCAACGGACCTGAGATCCTTGTTCTGCCCTTACCACCTGTATAACCCTGGATCAGTCACTTTTCTCCTCTAAGTTTGTTTCTTTATTTATAAAATGTACGTAATAAAACCACTCCCCATACCTGTGAAGCTGAATTGAGGGCACATATGGTGATTTTCTAGCTGAGGGCCTACCACGTGTGTGTTCAGCAGAGGGAAAAACTAAAAGGAGGGATCATACTTTGCCCAAGAGCCCCGGATCTACGTGCCAGATGCAGGATTTGAACCTGGGTCCATCCAGGTTCGCTGGGTCCATCCAGGATCGCTGCACAGGATGATCCTGGGTCCATCCAGGATCGCTGCACATGATCTCCTCACATGGTGCTATACAAACCTGGCCAAGTCTCCAAAACACATATCCCTCAGAACCCCTCTCCTTCCCCCAACTCCCAGCCATGAGGTCAAAAACCTGCATCTCGCCAAACTATCCAGAGTCAAAACATCAAAACTATTAACGTACATTCCCTCCTGTGACTACTTTGCTTTCTTGTTTTTATTAGCACGACATTCAATAATAATCTTCAATTGGATCTAAGTGGTTGAAAGCTGTGATCCAATACTTCCCTACCGATGGTTTCCATTTCCCAAACCCTCTTTCCGAAAAGTATTCCCCAGACAAATCAGGACTCTTCCTGCCCATGAAACAAACTGGCTCCTTTTAAGTCAGGAAGCTTTTCAACCGCTTGACCGGACACAAAGGTACTTTGGCCTGGAAGGGGCGACCGTGCTGCCATTTCCCCAAGCTCCTGACATCACGTGGGGGCCGAGCCTACTCCACCCATCTCCACCTTGGGTCCTCTCACTGCCAGGCTTCCACTCCCACCTCTGTTCACCCCGTCAGCCCTCAAAGGCTCTGGTCCACAAGGCGGGAGCACGTAGAGTACCTTCCCACGGAATATGTTTCATCTGAGAGCCCAGAAATGGAGGCAAAAGCCAGGTAAAGCCAGCTGATGGCCGAGTGTCTACATCCCTGCCAGGCTCTGAGCAGTGGAGCTCTCCAATATCCACAGAGCTCAGACCCCTTCAAAGGTCCCCTGGTCCCAGACACTGCCCCTGTGTCACTCTCAAGCTCAAGCACCCTGAGTTCTCCCAAGAGGCATCGGGATGGCATAAAAGCATAGGCAGCGCCCCACCACACTCCAATCAGATCAAGTTTAAACAGAAGGCCAGTATCCTTGCAATGAGGCAGTACTAACATCTGACACCTTGCACGTGCTTTCAAACCAGGCACATCTCTCACCCGCTGGTGACCAACCATCCCACTCTGTCTAGGACTGACCGAGTTTTAGTGCTCAAAGTCCTGTGTCCCAGGAAACCCCTTAGTCTCATGCAAATCTGGATGGCTGCTTACCCTATCGCTCTCCAGACAATGGATCGATGAACCAACCCCTTGCGATAAGGGGTGTCTGGATTATAAAAGCCAGAGCTTCACCTGCCCACCATCAGTGGAGCTTGTTCCGTCTTGTTCAAATGCCCACAGGCGGTCAACTAAAGCCTGGCACTCACGGCTCTTTTCTTTACCATGGAAGGTTTCTCACTACCAGAAATTCTAGAAACTCCATCATTAGAATTTCACGTCTCTGGGTCAAGACCCTTGTACCTGGTTAAAAAGTAAAATACCCCCGGAATGCTCCGGTAGGGAAATAAATCCTTGGCATAACGACTTCATGAGATCTCTCTTAAGTGTCAGGGAAAGTTTTTGTAGGGAAACAGCGGGAGGGAAATGAAATGGCTCGTAAGAGGGTGAGGTCAGCGTGTGACCTGGGCTCCCAACACGAATCCTACCTACCTCGCAATAATACAATTTTACTTACCACCCGCTTTAAGCAGGATGGCTGAGACACTCATTGATTTTACGCATGCTGTCTTATCTCGAAAGGGCACCAAGGGAAATGGAGGACAGACGGGGCCTATTACCCAACACGCCTGCTGTTCCTCAGACACATTCCCGTCACTGAATACACAGCTGCACGATGAAAAGTGCTACTCAAACTTGCGTGTGCCTGGAAACCTCTGTGGGACCTCATGACGCCAGTGGGTCTGGGGTGGGGCCGCATCTGCCATAGGTCTGGATTTCCAACCAGCCCCAGGGAGTCACCCCCAACCCCTTTTATAAAGGAGGGAACTGGGGGTCCAGGGGAGGTGGGACGGGGAGAAAATAGAGCACAGCCCTGACGTGGCTGACACCCAGGCTGGGATATTCCCAAATGAACTTGTGATGCCCTAGAACGTAACAATCATCGCATGAAGCCACCCTGTAACCCAGGGAGACACCAGCCAGAGGGGCGCTCTGCAAACGTGAGAATAACTAAATACCCCGTGCTCCATCTACCACTGGAGGCCACTCCAGCAGGACAATCCTCTAGCTTCTAGATAAAGTGACCGGGACACTCTATCACTGATGGGTCTGGACATCCCCCTGTCCAGAACTGGCCTTGGCTCCCTCGAAGCCGTCTTAGAATCACCCAGCAGATGGGGCGCCTGGGTGGCGCAGTCGGTTAAGCGCCCGACTTCAGCCAGGTCGCGATCTCGCAGTCCGTGAGTTCGAGCCCCGCGTCGGGCTCTGGGCTGATGGCTCGGAGCCTGGAGCCTGTTTCCGATTCTGTGTCTCCCTCTCTCTCTGCCCCTCCCCCGTTCATGCTCTGTCTCTCTCTGTCCCAAAAATAAAAATAAACGTTCAAAAAAAAAAAAAAAAAAAAGAATCACCCAGCAGGGGCGCCTGGGTGGCTCAGTCGGTTAAGCGTCCGACTTCAGCTCAGGTCACGATCTCGCGGTCTGTGAGTTCGAGCCCCGCGTCGGGCTCTGGGCTGATGGCTCAGAGCCTGGAGCCTGCTTCCGATTCTGTGTCTCCCTATCTCTCTGTCCCTCCCCCATTCGTGCTCTGTCTCTCTCTGTCTCAAAAATAAATAAACGTTAAAAAAAATTAAAAAAAAAAAAAAAAAAGAATCACCCAGCAGAAGCCCAGAAGCCCAGGCCCCTCTCACCGGGTCATCCAGTCTGGTGCACATTCTCACTGAAGCAAACTAAATCAACCCACGTGTATTTGGCGACAGTTGTGTTCCGGGCCGTCTTCGCCGCTGGGCTTTGACAAGAGCGAGGGCAAACCAAGTCTAAGGCTGGGCTCTCCTCCCGAGCGGGGATTTGGTCTCAGAACTGGCAGAGCATTTCCAAACTCCACCCGCCCCCCACCTGCCCACTCCAGGGAGGCCAACTTTCTCCTGCACTGCACAGTCACCGGGAGGCTGACTCACCGGGTGTGGGTTCCAGCAGGGGCTCAGGTCCAGTTTCTCCACCTCCGTTTCATACTGACTGGTCATAGTGACTGGGCTTAGTCCATTAGGAGGGCACTGGGGCACATCGCCAAGGGCAGGGTTGGCCCGAGTGTGTGTGTGTGTGTGTGTGTGTGCGTGTGTGTTGGGGGGTGGGGTGGGGGGCTGTTGCCAGCCTGTCAGCCGTCGTCAGCAGACATCTGGCACAAAGCAGATGGGGGTTAATCCACAACAGCGCAAAGCGAGGGCCTGATAACAGGGTCCTGACGCACTTTTCTCCTTTAGTCACCAAAACATTTAGGAAAGCTTCAGAAACTGCATGTGGTAATACAGTTTAGCAATTTTCCAATTTTGCCCCCACATTTTCTCCCCTAGGAAAAAAATACGTTGGCTCTGTCCTTCCCCACAGGGATGTAATAGGGGTTTTCCAGGTAGACAACTGCTCAAATGGCACCATTATAAAATGGCATGTCCTACGGTGCCACCCCCCCTAGGACGCTGGCATCCGTGAAAAGTATCACACCTTATACAAACCTAACATCAGACCCCTCTCCTCCGGGTCAACACCTTATGCGCTAAGTCACAATATGCTTTCCTCTTTGTACTGGAACTGCTTCTAAGCAAACCAGGGAGCAGAGTTTGGTCATCCACAGGACACAGCCCCTGCGGGACTTCTGGTGCAATGAAGCAAGGGTGCTATTCCCAGGAGAAATAAATGTCACCCTCACCATTTCTAATAGCCAGTAAATAAAATGAGCCTTACTATTATTAAGCAGCACCAAATGCCTGGCACTGATCTTCATTTTACCATCAGATTAAAAAAAAAAAGAAAAGAAAAAAAATGACGCCACAAGCTGCACGCCTTTCTTCCCGGCCCAGCGGCAGCCGGAGCCTGCCCCAGAGAAGGGGGCCACCGGGAGGCAGAGGCAGGCGTCCTGCCGGGCATTCGCTCATTTACCGATGCGGTTAGAAAAGAGCCGAGATGAAATGAACTTTTTACGGGCAAAGGCAGGATTGATGCTTCCCGGGACAGTGAGGCGCATACCTAGCTCTCAAACCCATATGAAAATCTTACCTCCTTTGAATGTTTTCTTTTAAAGTGCCTTGGTGAGCTTCCAAGGGGCTGAGCCCAGGCGAACAGCTGGCCCTCCACAGGCTTCAGGGGGGCGCCCACGTGGAATGGGACCAGGAGGCTTTGGTGCCATGAGATGGGGAGTGAGCACGTTCCCGATATGGGCCAAGTGAGGACCCTTCCCAGTCAGTGGGAGGAAGGAGACTGCTAAATGCGCTCGTGTTCCGGGGCTTCTCAATTTCACACATGGATGACAAATTAAAAAACGGGGGGGGGGGGCGCCTGGGTGGCGCAGTCGGTTGAGCGTCCGACTTCAGCCAGGTCACGATCTCGCGGTCTGTGAGTTCGAGCCCCGCGTCAGGCTCTGGGCTGATGGCTCAGAGCCTGGAGCCTGTTTCCGATTCTGTGTCTCCCTCTCTCTCTGCCCCTCCCCCGTTCATGCTCTGTCTCTCTCTGTCCCAAAAATAAATAAACGTTGAAAAAAAAAAAAAAATTAAAAAAAAAAAAAAAAAAAAAACAGAGGGGAATCCAAAAGGCTCCACAGATTATTTTGCGGTAGGTCCCCTCCGCCGCCAAGCCTCAGCTGTGATTTTAATCATTTTAACATAAAAAAGGTAGAGAGAACGGAACTGCAATCAAAACCGCAGTTTCATGCATCACCCCAGGGTTCTTATTCTTCCTGTAAAAAAAATTTTTTTTAATGTTTATTCATTTTTGAGAGAGAGACAAAGAGAGAGTGACAGAGCACGAGCAGGGAAGGGTCAGAGAGAGAGGGGGAGACACAGAATCCAAGGGAGACACAGAATCCAAAGCGGGGCTCCAGGCTCTGAGCTGTCAGCACAGAGCCGGACGTGGGGCTCGAACTCCTGAACGGTAAGATCATGACCTGAGTCAAAGTCGGACACTTAACCAACTGAGCCACCCAGGCGCCCCCTTATGTTTCCACTTAACTATGGACCAACAGTAACTTCACTGTAGATCAGCAGTGGTTTGCGAGCTGGCACATGGGAATCCTTCGCAGGAAGCAATGCGCGCCCCCTTCCTGCTGGCCTGAGTGGCCTTCCGGATAACGTGGGCGCACCCAGACACTGATGCGGCAGGGGGCCATGGAGTCAGGCCCAGCTCTGCGCTTAGCGCTTACCCTCTCTGGGCCTCCACTCCCGGCTACCTGTAAAATGACGAGCTTCTATCTCGATACGCTGAATGCTGGACACCCGATCCCAGCCTGAGCACAGAAGCGATAGCTCCCCTTCTTGGTTGCACCCTAATCGGGTATATCCACCCCCCACCCCCACCCCCGCCCCCGCCCCCGCCCGCCCGACCTGCTCCCTCACCCTGGGAGTGCAGGGTGGCACTCTGGCTGGGGCCAATCAACAGATGCCTTTGGGGCACAGAGGACCCCTATCTGCATCGGCATCGAACACTGTTTCCCCGTCTACGTCCTGTCTCTGTTCACATGCCCTGGGTCCTGAAAGCTGGAGCAGAGAAGGTAACGGCCCCTTCTATTTCCGCCAGGACTTCCCATGGAAGAACTCAAGGCATCACTGAGAAAAGTCCACACCTGTGGTATGTGCTGACTGCTGCGAGGTGGGAAGAAGAGAGAACTCAGAAAGAAGAGAAGATGCACCTTGGACTTGGTCTTGAACACCCACTCCAGTTGGCCTCCTGGCCCCTATTCTACACACGGGCCGTGCTTCAAGGTGTAGAGAGCCTGGTGTCACTGGAGGCTCGGCCCCCAAGGAGGAGGCCCTAGGGTATCGGCCCTGGGATCCCGTGCACAGAAATACCCGCCCCCCCCCCCGCCCCCGCCACAGCCTTGTCATCCACCCCATAGGGCCTGGAGAACAGTGTGCCAGACTCCACAGAGCTGAGGAGCTCAGCCAAAGAGTCTGGAGCAGCAGGTAGGTGGTGAGAGACAGACAGCTGGACCCTCGGTTCTAGAGGGGGGCAGGAAGGGGGAGTGTGGCCAGGAAGGAGGTGGACGGGGTGTGGGAGGGAATGGATCGTGGGCAAGGAGGAAGGAGGTGCGTATGCTAGGAGGAGGGTGATGCTGGGAACTAAGAGAGGGGTTGGGGAGGAAAAGAGAGGAGGCGTGTGTGTGCTCTGGGACAGGTATGAGGCCAGTGCTGTGGCAAGGGGACACCAGAACTCCGGAGACCGAGGGGTACACAGGAGGAGAGGTGGAAGAAGAGAAGACACACACACTGAGGGACCCACTCTGCGACACCCCACCACCGAGCCAGGCAGGTCTGGCAGTCCTAGAGCATGGATCACACCTGCTCTCAGAGGCTCTGGCCCAATCCCAGCATCCACGACAGGCTAGGAACGCAGTTCAGAAAGGCGGAGCTGTCCCCCGGGGGCCCCACCCAGTCCACATTCTGCTTAGAAACCCAGGTGGCTTTTAAAGGCTTTGCTCTGGATGGGAGAAGATGGCAGGGCAGCACAGAGACCCTGAGCTCGTCTCATCCCCGAAACGCAGCTAGATCAGCGCCAAACCATTTTGCGCACCTAGGAAATTGATCTGAGGATTAACACAATGATCTGCATACCCTGAGCCACAGAACGCAGCAGGTACGCAGTGCAGAGAGGTTGACCGGGGAAGAGAAAAGCCGCGGAGGGAAGGGAGCTGTTTTTGCGGACAGGGGACAGAGCAAGGGGGAGAGCATGGCGCATTGGGATCGTGCAAGAAAAACGCTTCCCTGAAAGTAGCTGGGGAGAAAGAGAGAACGTGTGAAAACACTCGCAGGGGACTGAACAAGAACTCTGTTTCCCAAAACCATTGACGGGAAGAAAGGAGAGGGGGTTCAATACCACCAGGATTCTATAAACAGTGGAATGCAGAGTCTGAATTTCCGGAGCTCAGTGTCCTGCCATGCTCTGGTGAGGATATAAGGCAAATCCCCAGGAGTAGGCAGCAGGGTCTGAGGGGTCCATGTGCCACACACACGGGCAGAAGCCGTTCCCCTGCTCTGAGAGCATTTGGTAGAGGCCATACGGCCTCCCCACAGGCAAAAGTCCCACGGGACCCTGGAGAGCAGTCACATCTGCTGGTACTGGCACAAAGACGCCAGAGTGTGATGAAACCTGGCGACGGCCGTGTGTTGTGGTTTGCCATAATCTCTGAACCTCTGCCACCGTGCAATCGCCCCGACGTCTTCTGGGGCAAGCCGGCACCTGGCCATTGCTCGGCGAGACCCTCCCCCAGGGAGTCAACATGGATCCAACCCTCAGGGGTCTCTGAAGTGTGGGGTGTTGAAACACAACCTCCGCCGAGATAAAACTCTGGAGGGAGGTGCTGCCTGGCAGGCGGACGGCTTGGACACAAACAGAGTAGATTGCGGGAGTGGACAGGGGCCTGAGACAAAGGAAGGGTGCTTGATCGCGGGTTCCTGAGAACGAGAAGTTCCTGTGCCAGAGGCTAGGGAGCTGGGTGAAGCCATTTCCAGCGCTCCACACATGCGCACGCGTGCAACGCTGATCCACCCCAGTAAGCTAAGCAGCGCCACCTCGTGGAGAAGGGATCCGTTACACCAAGCCCCACCCAACTGTGCCCTCCAAGCACACCCCCTAGAAGGCCAGCACAAGTCATGCCATCTGCTCGGTGTAGGAACCAGAGTGTTTTATAGTTTCAGTTCTAGAGAAGACTGGATGTAACTTCATTCGGGTTTCATTCTATTTGCTCGTTCATTTATTAGCTCATTCTTTCCTTTTCCTGTTTTTGTTTAAATTGGTTTTTTCCTTCCTTTTCTTGGATAAAGAAAGAAAAAAAATTTATTTTTATTTTCTTTTAATTTTTCTAATTTTTTTGCACTTTTTATTCTATTTAATTTTCTTTATTTCATTTTATTCTATTTTATTATGTAAGTATAAAGTGCCGAAAGATATGAATTTAGTGCCATTGTGTTCCTGTAGAGTTATGTATATACCAACTTCACAGATAAAATCATGAATGAAACTGGAATTATCACAACCAACCAGTCAGAAATACAAACAATTATCAGAGAATACTATGAAAAATTATATGCCAACAACCAGACGACCTGGAAGAAATGGACAAATTCCTAGACACCCACACACTACCAAAACTCAAATGGGAAGAAATAGAAAATTTGAACAGACCAATAACTAGTGAAGAAATGGAATCAGTTATCAAAAATCTCCCAACAAATAAGAGTCCTGGGCCAGATGGCATCCCAGGGGAATTCTACCAGGCATTTAAAGCAGAGTTAATACCTATTCTTCTCAAGCTGTTCCAAGAAATAGAAATGGAAGGAAAACTTCCAGACTCATTCTACGAAACCAGCATTACCTTGATTCCCAAACCAGACAGAGACCCCCCAAAAAAGAGAATTACAGGCCAATATCCCTGATGAACATGGAGGTAAAAATTCTCAACAAGATACCAGCAAATCTAATTCAACAGCATATAAAAAGAATTATTCACCATGATCGAGTGGGATTCATTCCTGGGCTGCAGGGCTGGTTCAATATTTGCAAATCAATCAATGTGATACATTACATTAATAAAAGAAAGGATAAGAACCATATGATCCTGTCAATAGATGCAGAAAAAGCATCTGACAAAATACAGCATGCTTTCTTAATAAAAACCCTCAAGAAAGTCAAGATAGAAGAAACATACCTAAACACCATAAAAGTCATATATGAAAAGCCCACCGCTAATATCCTCAGTGGGAAAAACTGAGAGCTTTCCCCCTGAGATCAGGAACACGTCAGGGATGTCCACTCTCACCGCTGTTGTTTACCATTGTGTTGGAAGTCCTAGCGTCAACCATCGGACAACAAAATAAAATAAAAGGCATCAAAATTGGCAAAAAAGAAGTCAAACTTTCACTTTTCGCAGACAACATGATACTCTACATGGAAAACCCAAAAGACTCCACCAAAAGGCTGCTACAACTGATACATGAATTCAGCAAAGTTGCAGGATATAAAATCAATGTACAGAAATCGGTTGCATTTCTATACACCAATAACGAAGCAACAGAAAGAGAAATCAAGAAATCGATCCCATTTACAATTGTACCAAGAACCATAAAATACTAAGAATAACCCTAACCAAAGATGTAAAAGATCTGTATGCTGAAAACTATAGAAAACTTATGAAGGAAATTAAAGAAGACACAAAGAAATGGAAAAACATTCCATGCTCATGAGTTGGAAGAATAAATATTGTTAAAATGTCAATACTACCCAAAGCAATCTACACATTCAATGCAATTACAATCAAAACTGCACCAGCATTCTTCTCAAAGCTAGAGCAAACAATCCTAAAATTTGTATGGAACCACAAAAGACCCCGAATAGCCAAAGTAATGTTAAAAAAGAAAACCAAAGTGGGAGGCATCACAATCCCAGACTTTAGCCTCTACTACAAAGCTGTAATCATCCAGACAGTATGGTATTGGCACAAAAACAGACACATAGACCAATGGAATAGAATACAGACTCCAGAATTGGATCCACAAATGTATGGCCAACTCATCTCTGACAAAGCAGGAAAGAGTATCCGATGGAAAAAAAAGACAATCTCTTTAGCAAATGGTGCTAGGAGAACTGGACAGCAACATGCAGAAGAATGAAGCTGGACCACTTTCTTACACCATACATAAGAATAAACTCAAAATGAATGAAAGATCTAAATGTAAGACACAAAACCATCAAAACCCTAGAGGAGAAAATAGGCAACAACCTCTTTGACCTCAGCCACAGCAATTTCTTGCTCAACAGGCAAGGAAATTAAAAGCAAAAATGAACTACTGGGACCTCATCAAGATAAGAAAAACTTTGGCACAGCAAAGGAAACAAGCAGCAAAACTAAAAGGCAACTGACAGAATGGGAAAAGATATTTGCAAATGACACATCAGACAAAGGGTTAGTATCCAAAATCTATAAAGAACTTACCAAACTCAACACCCAAAAAAACAAATAAACCAGTGAAGAAATGGGCAGAAGTCATGAACAGACACTTTTCTAAAGAAAACATCCAGATGGCTAACAGACACATGAAAAGATGCTCAATGTCAGTCAACATTAGGGAAATACCAATCAAAACCACACTGAGATACCACCTCACGCCAGTCAGAGTGGCTAAAATGTACAACTCAGGAAACAACAGATGCTGGAGAGGATGTGGAGAAATGGGAACCCTCTTGCACTGTTGGTGGGAATGCAAACTGGTGCAGCCACTCTGGAAAACAGTGTGGAGGTTCCTCAAAACATTAAAAATAGAAGTACCCGGGGCGCCTGGGTGGCTCAGTCGGCTAAGCGTCCGACTTTGGCTCAGGTCATGATCTCACGGTCTGTGAGTTCGAACCCTGCATCGGGCTCTGTGCTGACAGCTCAGAGCCTGGAGCCCGTTTCAGATTCTGTGTCTCCCTCTCTCTCTCTGCCCCTCCCCTGTTCATCCTCTGTCTCTCTCTGTCTCAAAAAAAATAAACATTAAAAAAATTTAAAAATAGATAAATAAATAAATAAATAAATAAATAAAAAAAATTAAATTAAATAAAAATAAAAATAGAACTACCCTACGACCCAGCAAGAGCACTACTAGGAATTTATCCAAAGTATATAGGAGAGCTGATTCATAGGGGCACAAGCACCCCAATGTTTATAGCAGCGCTTTCCACAACAGCCAAATTATGGAATGTCCATCAACTGATGAATGGATAAAGAAGATGTGGTTTATATATACAATGAAATATTACTTCTTGATCAAAAATAATGAAACCTTGCCATCTGCAGCAACGTGGATGGAACTAGAGTGTATTATGCTAAGTGACATAAGTCAGTCAAAGACAATACCATATGATTTCAGTCACGCAGAATTTAAGATACAAAACAGATGAACATAAAGGAAGGGAAGCAAAAATAATGTAAAATCAGAGAGGGAGACAAACCATAAGAAACTCTTAAAGACAGAGAACAAACTGAGGGTTGCTGGAGGGGTGTTGGGTAGGGGGGATGGGCTAAATGGGTGATGGGCATTAAGGAGGGCACTTCTTGGGATGAGCACTGGGTGTTATATGTGATGGATCACTAAATCCTATTGAAAAAGAAATATATATACCTAAATGTAAAAAAAGAGTAAGAAAAACAAAAGATCTTATATTTAAAAAAAAGAAAATCATAAGAGAAAAATACACTTAAAGTACTGCATTAAATAAAACAACAACAACAAAACAACCTGTGTTTAAGTTTGAACCCATGAAGTTCAAACCTGTATTGATCAAGCATCAGTTGTATTTATGGGTGATATGACATGCTATCTAGGATTTGCTGAATAATAATCTAAGGGGCGATGGGGAGGGGAGGGCGAAAACGAAAGAAGGCTGGCCATGAGTGGATCATTGTGGAATTGGAGCAGGTCAGGATTTATCACACTATTCTCTCCAGTCTGGAATATGCTTGAATTTCTACAGCAAAAAAGTTTTAAAATGTGATCCCAGGCAGAGGCTATTACACGAAAAGTGCATTATGATACATTGTGATCCTAGCTTTATGAACAGATATTGTAGCTATCTGCAGAAAATTTTGTCTGGGAGGAAAGACACCCAAAGTTTATTTGTTTGTATATACGTAGTGGAATTAGGAGTGACTTATTTTGTATAAGTAAATCTTTGTATTAGTTTTTCCACGATAAACATGGTAATCTAAAACAAAATAAAAATATTATTGTTAATTAAAAACTAAATTAAGAGGAGTGTCTGGGTGGCTGAGTCGGTTGGGCATCTGACTTCATCTTAGGTCATGATCTCAGGGTTCATGGGTTCAAGCCCTGCGTTGGGCTCTGTGCTGACAGCTTGGAGCCTGGAGCCTGCTTCGGATTCTGTGTCTCCCTCTCTCTCTCTGCCCCTCTGCTGCTCACGCTCTGACTCTCTCTCTCAAAAATAAACATTAAAAAAATTTTTTAATTAAAAAAATTAAATAAATAAATACATTAATAAATAAATCTAAATGAAGAAAATAATAAAGGCTTTGCTCTGTCCCTGCAGGCTCCTGGCTGCAGGCAGCCCCCGTCCCACCCCTGGCCCCCATCCCCAGGGCCCCTGGCTTCCGCAGGTTGCTTCCTCTCTTACTCGGTCTCCCCGGCTGGACTATACATCTTCCATAATCTCAGACTTCTCTTACTCAAATCCGACCTGTGGCTCTTCAAAAGGGCCAATCCCACATCCTTTACCCAGCTCTTCAACAAAACATGCTACTAGCTTTTTTTTTTTTTCTCCCCTGGAGACCACTGACCCCTTGGTCAGGATTATTTCCACGGCATGATAGGTAAGGTGCCCCCTCCCTTCTGCGCCTGTGACCCGGGACAGCATGCCTGGTGAGCTCCGCCCACCGCCTGCACCACCCCCACTTACCTGCCTGTAGAACTGCCACAGGGACCCAAGGCCCCCATCCTTCGCCGAATTCAAGGCCAGTGTTTCTGAGCGCCAGGGGGCAGATGCTGGGCCCCTCAGCTCCTCCCCAACTCCTCTGGTCTCCGCACTGCTCCCCTTCTCTCCCTAAGCTCCCCCTCCAGTCCCCAAGCTCCCGCCCCCATCGGGGTCTCTGGCCTAGGGCTCCAAGGGCTGTTTTTGCAATAGGGGGCGCTAAGCCTCCGTGGCTAAGGTGTGTTTGGGATGCCCACAACAAAACACAGTCACGCTGAGCTGGTAACCTTCCACACGCTCCCCGAGAAGCTTCCACGCAGGCAGAGGACAGCACTCACGAGGGGTCAAACAAGACCCCGCGCTTCGGGGTTGCAAAACCCAGGGTGCACCTGACTTGCCGGGGCCTACGTGAGCCTCCATCATTGAAACAGCCTACCCACGGGACCCTTGTGAGGCGCAGACAGATTAGTGTAGCAAGCCTGTTTATAAGGTACTATGTAAAACAATCACTCAGGCTTTAAAATTTTTTTTTTCAACGTTTATTTATTTTTGGGACAGAGAGAGACAGAGCATGAACGGGGGAGGCGCAGAGAGAGAGGGAGACACAGAATCGGAAACAGGCTCCAGGCTCTGAGCCATCAGCCCAGAGCCTGACGCGGGGCTCGAACTCACGGACCGCGAGATCGTGACCTGGCTGAAGTCGGACGCTTAACCAACTGCGCCACCCAGGCGCCCCAACAATCACTCAGGCTTTAAAATCAGTAAATCGGGGCACCTGGGGGGCTCCGTCGGTTGAGCGTCCGACTTCGGCTCAGGTCATGATCTCCCAGTTCGTGAGTTCCAGCTCTGCGTCGGGCTCTGTGCCAACAGCTAGAGCCTGGAGCCTGCTTCAGATTGTGTCTCCTCCTCTCTCTGTCCCTCCCATGTTCCTGCTCTGTCTCTCAATAATAAATAAACATTAAAAAAAAATTTTTTTAATCAGTAAATTGGAAGGGTGTCCTGAAACTTCATGCACCTACACACCATTTCTAGGGGTCTGCAGTCACACTCTGGGGTCCTTTGCAAGATGATGGCTGGGAACACGTTGGTGCTCCCGGGGACAGAGTTTCATTGTGATTTATGCCAAATCTTCAGTTATGGCCCACAGAGAGATTCAAGACTCTGCTGAGGTCTACAGCCACCCATATAGCTGCCCACACACGCACATGCCTGTATGCTCACATGGGACCTTCAACCTGGCCTCTGCGGGTGACGTCCCCACCAGTTGTGCCAGCCCAGGCTTGTGTAAGGCCAGGGAGGCCCAGGTTTCCAGCTGCACTGATCTGCTGAGTAGAATTCCCATTCGTCTTTGTTAATTTCACCAGCTAACTTCCCAATTTAAGTTCGGGAGAGTGTTTCCCTAACTCTGGAATCTAAAGCGGCCACTCCCCAATAGCGTTCACGTGGAAAAAGCAGAAATTCTATAGTTTGAAATTCTTTTTTATATAAGTTTATTTTCAGAGACAGCACGTGTGACTGCATGAGCCGGGGAGGGGCAAAGAGAGGGAGAGAGAGAATTTCAAGCAGGCTCCCACGCTGTGAGCACAGAGCCTGACACGGGGCTCAATACCATGCCATGAACTGTGAGATCACGACCTGAGCCGAAATCAAGAGTCGGATGTTTAATTGGCTGCACCATCCCGGCGCCCCTCAAGTTCTAAAGCATAACACAACCAATAACCTAAAATCAAGTTTTGTTCTTCCTCCCTCTAATTGACCCCAAGTCTTCAAATTCCTAGTTTCTGACTGGCTGGGACGTATTTATGAATTATAATTACTCAAAGATGTCACTGCGATAGAAACCGCTCTAGGATAATCTTTTTTTTTTTTTTTTTTTTTTTTTTCAAAACCTCCTCCAGGAACACACGGCTGTATACATATGCAGAAATCCACTGAGCTGTGACTTGAGATTATACATCTCCTGCAGGGATGATACAGCTAGAACATGTAAAGAAGTTAGAGCTGAGCTGGGTGACATTTTCCTTATGTGACTTGCCTTCTGTAGCACTTAAACTCAAGATGCTGCCAGGAAGAATCCTGCTCTAAAGCTGGGAGCCCGTGGAAACACAGAGCTGGCTCTGAGGGCAGAGTCCCCAGCACGGGCACCAGGCTTCTCCAGTCAGGAACCGCCAATGCCCAAAAGCCCCGCCCAGGCCAGGGGCGGCACACCGGACGGGAAGTCCTTCGCCTCCTACGGATCACCTTCACATGTGACACGGTGCATCTGGTCCCGGGGAATCCCACAGGCTCCTGACAGTCCCAGATGGCAAAGGGCTGGATGGCACACAGTGCGGAGGCCACCTGAGCTGAACCCTGGAGTCCAGCCCTGCCTGCCTTGGCAACTCACCTGTCTGCCCCATCTCCTTGCAGAATGGTCTATTGTCTGCTGGAGCTGCTATAACGAAGTATCACAGACTGCAGGGGCTTAAACCACAGGAGTTTATTGTCCCTCAGTTCTGGAAGCTAGAAGTCTACGATCCAGGTGTTTGGCAGGGGTAGCTTCTCCTGAGGACTCTCTCCTTGGCCGTCTTTCCCCGGTGTCTTTGTGCAGTCTTCCATCTGTGCCTGCGTCCCAGTCTCTTCTAACAACGACACCAGTCGTATTGGATCTGGGCCCACCCTAATGCCTTCATTTGAACTTAATCATTGCTTTCAAGACCATCTCCAAATACAGTCGTATTCTGAGGTGCTGGGAATTAGAGGACTTCAACTTACAAATCTGGGGGGGGGGGATACGTAATCAGCCCATACAGACAGGGGGTGGTGATATCTAGCAGAATGAATGCTCAGGACAGGACTGGAAGCCGCCGAGGTCTCCCCAGCAGAACAGACATAAGACCTTTGAGGGCAGAGCCAGCCCACGGCCCCTGCGCTCCTGGCAGCTGACTCCACCCTCTACAGCTGTCGGTACTGGGTTTGCAGGGGGGCTGAAGCCTCAGCCCTCAGCACTGCCTCCCTGGGGGCCAGCAATGTCACGGCCGGTAGAACTTAAAACCCAGCAGTGGGCCAACACTTCATCCCCTGGAGCAACCTACCCAGGAAACACACGAGGGGAAGGGCAGGACGCACACGGTGCTCCGATCAGCGCTCAGGACGAGCGCTTGACTCTTGACTCTCAGCCCAGACAATGGAGCCTGACTTGAGCCAGGAGCCTGGCAGAACACCTTCCCCACAAGACGAAAACGGTTCTTTCGGTCTCGTTACCCGGCAACCCTGACAGGTTACTAAGGTGGCCGACTCAGTCTCAGGGGCAGCCCGTCAATTAGCGAGAACAGGCCAAGAGAGCGTGGCCAGATTTAGCAAACTGAAATACGGGAGGCCCAGCTCAAAGTGGATTTCAGGCAGGCGACCAGTTAAGTTTTCCTATGAACATGCCCCTCGCGATATTCGGGGCAAACTCACAATGAAACGTTCTTCGTTTTCGGAAATTCACAGCGAATTGGCATCCTATATTCTATCTGGCAACCCTAATCCAAAAACAACAACAACAACAACAACAAAAACCAACCCTCCTTGTCTTGCTGATGCGCAGAAGGTTCGGCCCAGAGACGCCCAGGGGACCCATTCTTCTCAGAAGAGGTCCATCAACAGTTAACCCCTCTCCTTGGCCTCTCTTCCAGAGCCCCTCCCATGGGTCCAGTGACTCCAGCATGTGAGATCGCCTTACAGAGAAGATAAGCCCATCTCCTTGATGCCTAGGGAGTCAGCCTTAATGGGCAACGTCCACCAGAACTTCTATACTGGTCCTCAGACGGCCGTGATCAGTATCACTACCGCCATCACCAATAATAATAATATGCGGGAGGCAGAGGGTAAATGACCGGACAGTGTCAGAGAGGGATGCTGGACGCTGCCGACGGCATCTTCACCCGATGCTAAATCCAAACTTTTGGCAAAGTGAGGCCTATTTCTTCCGGCAATATTGGTGGAGATGCCTCCAACACTCAGCTCCCAGGGGTGGATCGTCCAACTCGTCCGAGGACCCAGCCGGATCTACTTTCAAAACACATCTGGAATGTGCACACTTCAGAGCCTCCGCCCCTCCACCATTTCTTGTCCGACCATGGCAGTGGCCAGATCGGCCGCTGGCCCTCCTGTGCTCTGTTCTCAACCCGCACTCAGAGTAGCCCTTCAAAAGTTATGCTGAGGGGCGCCTCGGTGGCCCGTGGGTTCAGCGTCTGACTCTTGAGTTCAGCTCAGGTCGCGATCCCGGGATTGTGGAATCGAGCCCCTCATCGGGCTCCATGCGAGGTGTGGAGCCTGCTTCAGATTCTCTCTCACTCTCCTCTGCCCCTCTCCTACTCATGCACATGCACACGCTCTCTCTCTCTCTCTCAAAAAAAAAAATAATAATAATAAAATTACACGGGGCCACGTTACCCTTTGCTAAAAACACTCCAAAGGCACCCATTTCACTCCAAGTAAAACCCATGTCCTTATGATGGCCCAGAAGGTCCCCCATGAGCCACCCCTTACCCTTGTGACCTCTTCCTCTTCCTCCTCCTCCCTGCCCCCCTCCTCAGCAACCTGCTTCTCCGGGCACCCGCCCTCCAGGCACACTTCCACCTGGCCTTTACACTGGCCACGCCCCCACCTGGATGGGAGGAACACCCACTTCCCAGATACCCTCTTGGCCAACTCGCTCCTGTCCCGAAAGCCTTGCTCAGATCTTATCTTCTCAATGGGGCCTATCTTGTGTGCCCTATTTAATTCCACGAAGTACCCACCTGCCCTGCTCCATCCTTCCCAAGCCCCCCGACCCCCTCCCCAGTCCTGTCTAGTGTTGCTCTCCTCTGAAACACCTCCGTTGTAAGACGCCATCTGTTGGTCCTGATTATTCCCCCTCTGGAAGGCAAGAAGCCTGCTTTGTTCACGGAGGCCAACACTTACTGAGTACCTCGTAACGTGCCAGGCACCAGGAAAGAGACTTTATAAACGTTAGACAAGTTGATGCTCCCAGCCATCCTCTGAGGTTAGCGTCTGCCTACTTTATGAATGAGAAAACGCTCAGGGAGGTCACCCAGCGGTGAGGGAACAGGGTCGGAATTCTGACAGACCAGGCGCTCTTATCGTGACCTTGAGAAACATGCGTACTGTCCACAGCTGCCTCGGAAGCACCACACTGTTCCCTTCAGCACTTCCTCTGTCCCTGCCACCTGATTCCTGGCATCCACCAGTAGTCTGCTCTGTGCAGACTGCCAGGGAATGGGCCGTGCTCACTTTCAGGGAAGTCGTACGGTACGAGAAAAGGACGCTGGCCCTGGCCCCGAAGTCACAGGTGCCCCTGGGTCACGGACACCCCTGGATCATAGGAGCAACCCAGTAGGTCACAGGCACCCCAGGCCACGAGCATCCTCGGGCTGTGGGTGCCCCTGGGTCACGGGTGCACATCTTGGCGGCACCCACTGTGGGTTGGGTCACGGGTGCACAGTGGTGCACGACTGTAGGGTGCAGACAACGCATACTAGACATGGCAACGCCGATCGCCCGTGGGGGGTGCGGGGGTAACAGTCCTCGGCACGTAGAGGTGCTCCGTGACCGCTGTTGACACTGAGATGGCTCTTCTCACAGGGAACTCCTGACTGTCCCAGGGAGGACCTCAGGACCAAATGCCCACTGCTGGGGCAAGAGAGAAGGGCGAGCAGCAAAGGGCACTGAGGGGCGGCTCCGAGAAACCACGGAGAGCGGATCGCCGTGGCACAGCCAGGTCAAAGGGCAGAGCAGAGCAGGCGTGCCAGCGGGCCCCGCCACAGGCAGGCTGGGGGGCTGCCTGGGGTGTCCACATTGGTGAGCCCACGGCTGCAGCATAAGGTACTTTCCTTCTGAAGGTGCAGGTGGCTGCCGGACCCAGAAGGAAAACAACACTGGATGAGATTTTCACTCTCCTTTCGTTTCCAGAAACCGCCAATCAGGTTTCACACGTCCTCGCTTTCTGAGCCGGGCGTCTCCCAAACTAGACACGTCAGGCCTCCAGCCACATTTGCTGCCGCCAGTCACTGGCATGCCGCCTCGGCACCGGGGCTCCCCTGGGTACGGAGCCCTCGGGTCCAGAGTGCTCGCTTCGCCCACACGGCACGGCGCTAACACCTGCCAGCCCCAGACAAGACAGGACAGGTGACCTGGACAGGAGCACGGTGTAGGAGGGGGTGGGGTGGGGCGTGGGGGCCAGGGCACCCACGCTGTAAAACAGCAGGTGCCCAGCCACCGCAGCTCGGGCCAGGAGCAACTGCCAATGGGAGGGTGAGGGGTGTGCTTTGCGGCCCAGCGAAAACCTTTGATTTCTCAGATTTCCCCCTTTTTTCCAGTTTCTGGAAAAAAGAAATGATTAACGCCAACCATTCCTACTCATATTCTATAACCAAACCTCACAAGCAACAGATTCCCCAAGAACTGACTCTAAGAGACAGCGACGTCCACATACACACATCAGTAATCCCCTCAAAGGGAGTGAGCCTGCGGTGTGCTCACTGACCAAGCAAGCCCTGTATACGCAGTGCACGTGGCCCAGCACCTCTTCTCGTCACCCTTAAGAAAAGCCCAGAAGATCCAAGAGACAGATGGGGGGAGGAGGGAGAAGGGACTAATGCTCATGGAGGGTTCGACATGATTGATGCTTTACAAACACGTGATCCCTTCCAAGGGATGGCAGCGAGGTGGCTACTATTCTCCCATTTTACAGATTAGAAAACTGAGGTTCAGGTTAAGTTACTTTGCCAAGTGACTCAGCCGAGGCTGGGAAGTCTGAGAATTCGAAGATTTGCCTGGACTCAAAGGAGACTCAGGAATTTTGACTCAAAAGTCCATTCTTTATACTCTCACACTTAACCCAACATTACGTCAGAAATCGCCCCGGTTCCCTCAGATCTGGCACCTGCTAAGCTATTTGGCAGATGCCGACGCACGGGCGAGGCAAAGGTCTCGGGGCCTGGCTGAGCCAGCTCCAGAAAAACCACACCCATCTCCTCTTGGCTCTGAGGATCCGTCCTTTTAATCTCCAGGTGGAAAGTGAGGAAAATAGGGCAAGAACAATTTCAAGCTGTCCTAAAAGACCAAAGCCAAAGCCCTTTGCGATAGCAATAGTGACGTTTTAACACGTCTCAGTTACGGAATATTCAGCCTGAGCAGACCACATGTGACCCCCTGCCCACGGCAGCTTCAAGCACCTGCTTACGTGGTCACTGAATGTGGCATTCCAGAATACAGTTCTTCACCGAGACTTCTGCCCTCAGTGGCTTCTTGTATTCATCCGTGCAACTACCGGCCCAAGTCCTTGTTAGAAAGTCTGAAATAAGGGAAGCCCTGAACGTAAATCCCATAGGAAAGAAACTCCTCGTTCCAGCATTTTCCCCAAAGCACCCAGGGTCTGTAATCGTGAAGGCGGCCGAGTACCACAAAACATAACAGCTAACGTTAAGCGCCCTCTGAATGCCAGGCGCCCCCTGGCCTCTCCTCTCAGAGACACGGGGAGCTGAAAAAGGGCCACGGGTTCACCTCCTGGGTCCACGGCTACCACCTACTGGGTCAGCCACTTCATCTCCCAGGTCTGCTTCACAGGTATAACGGGGACAACGATACTTATTTAAGTGTGAAATACAATAATTCCAGTGGGGTGCTGCCTAATAAATCTTTATTCTTTTCCTGGAGACAAAGGCTTTCACATTTCTCCTTGAAAGAAGACGGCGACCCCAGCATGGCCTTCTCCTCACATCTGTCCCCACTCTGCCTCTCCAGCACTGAGAACCACAGGCACCTGGGTGCCTATGCTGTGGCTCCAGACAGGGAGGACAGCAGACTTTTGCTGCCTAGCTAGAGGGACCAGCCCTGGAACCTCAGAGAATGAGCAGGGGCGCCAGGAGGGATCTGCAGGTGTCAGCCGTGGACACGGGGAGGGAGGGCGGCTTTCACCCTCCCCCTCGGATACTGCACTAGACCCAGCCCCACGAGCCCACAAAGAAAGATAAGCCCCCTTCCGAAGGTCTCACAGCAAAGAGTCAGATGGCTCAGAAGAAACAGAACAAGAGACAGCCATGGGCAACTTCAATTTTAATTACACAATAATAAAAGGACTCAAAGAGATTCAAGCGCAACACACACAGGGGAAAAAAAAAAATTTCCTGGAACTAAAACGAAAGAAAAAACACCATGAATTTCCAACTAAACTCTTCACACAAAGACAAGGTAAAGGCAGTCATACGCGATTCCTGAATCACTGACTCAGAAGATCAGGTCCAAGAAATAAAAGCAGAGATTACAAGTATCAAGGGATGGAAATCGTAAAGGATCAGATAGGGAGACTCTCGGGCTACCTCCCGAGCCTGCGAGAGAAAAGGGATAGATGAAGAAAAGGCAGTAAAGGGCATCAGTTCTGGACAGAAGTGATAAGAAAAATACACGAAGGCAAATGCAAAGGATAAAGGGGAAGGGAAAACAAACAAACAAAAAGAAAGACGATCCTTCAGGCAGAATGAACTCGTATCCAGGATGGAATGAGGACAATGCACTAAGCTGTGAGGGCAGCCCTCGGTGGCAAGACAGCTCTGTGCACCCACAGAACGTGAGAACAGCTTCCTCAGGCAAGATGTTCCGCTATCAAGAAAAGAGAAGAGAAGACATTTGAAGAAAAGAATTCAAAGTATATAGTACTAGGCACCTAGCATCCTAGCAGAGAAAAACAAGAAAGGAAAGGATCTATCTACCCAAACCAAGACTTCACGGAGAGAAAACTGATGGCCTTGGCAAGGGTGAATGGCTGGTGCCTACTTCAGGGTCATTTATGACACCCGAGAATTGACAGGTGATCACTGGCATCTGATCACGTCAATTCCCGCCATGCCTGAGCAGTAACCACCTCAGTGATGTGCGCAAGACCTGTACTTCGGATGTGTTATTAATACCTGAGTGCTCGCTTTCACATTCCATTTGGCATCGGGGGCGTAACTTGGGCTGAAAATACAACCTTACGCGCCATGTTACAGTTCTAGAAGTTAAAGTATAAACGTGTCATTATTGCGGTGACGGTAAAATGTCGCAATAAAGATCGGAAGAGCTGATAACTTTACACACAGAGAAGGAAGATTCAGAGGTTTCGAATACTTACATTAAGAGACGGAGTGACAGTTAATCCAAACATGACAAATATTAAGAGTGTGTTGTCCAGATCACTTTAGGAAGAACACTCTTCCCTTTAGAACTGACAGTTACAGGCAGCCCAAGATGAGGCACAGGACGACCGTGAACTCATCTCCTCCTCTTCACACACTGAATCTACAGCCAGGTATAAAACAGTTCCCTTGGAAACAGACCTGAGCACTAGCTGCACAGCTCGTCCACAGCAGAGGAGAGAAGGCCATCTGGAGGTGGGCAGGGGAGGCAGAGACGTGGTCTTGCCCCAAACCCCACCCCAGTGCAGGAACCCATGTCAGGAGCTTCTCCCGGGGGAGCAAGCCCAAAAGGAGCCCCCACAATGTCTGGCTTTGAAAATCGCCTGGCTCTAGTGGCCCAGGGCGGGATGGTGGCGGGGGCGGGGAGGGGGGGCTGCTTATATTTCTGACTCCCACCAGACTGAAACAATCAGACAAACAACCTTGGCAGGCTACCAACCCCATGCCACTGTACATATAGTCAAGTGAAACACACCCCCAGTCTTCCTCTGAAAAAAAAGCCCCTTTCCTTGTCCTTAGAGCTTCAGCTGGAGAGGCAGACTTCAGGTTTGCCACGCACCTAGAGGCTATGAAGGTGCTCCCAGGGAACATGGCCCCGGGGACACCACCTTTGCACTCTCCCTAGGCCTTGCTATAGCTCGCCAGTACCTCCCAGGAGAGAGCGGATACGTTCATCTGGGGTCCCGATTTTTGCAACTGTTATTCAGGTCCCAAGGGCTGGGGTGCCTGCTGTGGGGCACAGACCCCCCACTCCTCAGGGAGAAACTCCTGCTTTGTAAACCTCTAGACTGCCTAGTCTGGAAGCCAGCAGGGTTTATAGTTGCAGTCCCACAGGGCTGTCTATATTTGCTTACTTTAAAAGCTGCAGTCTGAGGTTCTGATCAGCCTGAAAGTAGGACCTGACTGAGATCCGCCCCGCTTTGGAACAGCGCCAGGTCTATCAAGTGCAAATTGGACTGCTTCAGCCATCACAAAGGTTCGAGAGACAACGGAGAGCTAGGGCAATGCTGACCTACGAGATTCACCTCCCACACAAGCTCACTCCTTCAAGACTAGGACAGGGAGCTGTTTTGCCTAATACAGAAAAACAAACACAGAAAGCCAAGCGAAATGAGGAAACAGGAATATGTTCCAAACAACCAATAAGATAAAACCTCAGGGGAAAAAACAAAAACCTTAATAACACTGAGATGAGTAATTTGCCTGAGTTCAAAGTCATGGTCCTAAAGATGCTCACTGAACTCGGGAGAAGAATGGATGAACACAGTGAGAACTTCAATAAGGACACAGAAAATATAAGAAAGTACCAAACATAAGTCACGGAACCGATGAATACTGTCAACTGAGAAATACACTAGAATGTTCAACAGCAGCCAAGATGAAGCAGAAGAAAGGATCGGTGACCCGGAAGACCCAGCAGATCTCACCCACAGAGCAGCACAAAGAAAAAAATAACCTTAAAAAGTGAAGAAAGGTTGAGAGAGCATCAAATGGAATGGCATTCACATTATGGGGGTTCCAGAAAGAAAAGAGAGAAAAAGGGGGCAGAAAACTTATTTGAAGAAATAATAGCTAGGGGTGCCTGGGTGGCTCAGTCAGTTAAGCGTCCGACTTCGGCTCAGGTCATGATCTCACGGTTCGTGGGTTCGAGCCCCGCGTCGGGCTCTGTGCTGACAGCTCAGAGCCTGGAGCCCGCTTCAGATTCTGTGTCTCCCTCTCTCTACGCCCCTCCCCTGTTCATGCTCTGTCTCTCTCTGTTTCAAAAATAAATAAAAACATTAAAAAAAAATTTTTTTTAAAAAGAAGAAACAATAGCTAAACACTTCCCTGACTTTGGGAAGGAAACAGACATCCAGGTTAACAAAGCCTAGACAGTCCCAAAAAAGATGAACCCAAAAGAGAGCCACACTAAGACATCTCATAATTAAAATGTCAGAAGTTAGAACTGACAGTTATAAAATTTAAGTAATGATACAAGGCAGAATAATAGAGTTTGGGATATATCATAATTATAATCTCTGTAGAATTACTTCATGTACCAGCTTTCATCATACTAAGGCAAATACCCTGAAGAATTTGATGTTCTAGTCATTTAATTTAGTTTGGGGTATAAGTATTTCAAGAAAAAGTCTTATTGGGGAATTCTTCATCTAGTGAAGATAAATTAACATCAGAAAGTCAACTCTGTCGGGGCGCCTGGGTGGCTCAGTCGGTTGAGCGTCCGACTTCAGCTCAGGTCACGATCTCGCGGTCTGTGAGTTCGAGCCCCACGTCGGGCTCTGGGCTGATGGCTCGGAGCCTGGAGCCTGCTTCCATTCTGTGTCTCCCCCTCTCTCTGCCCCTCCCCCGTTCATGCTCTGTCTCTCTCTGTCTCAAAAATAAATAAAACGTTAAAAAAAAAATTAAAAAAAAAAAAGTCAACTCTGTCACCGTAAAAAATCCGAGAACATAAAAAAAAAAAAATCCACAATCATGTATAACACCATGCATGATAAATCATTTGCAATCCAGCCTTGAAAAATACTATATAGTGTATGAAGAAAGGATTGCAGAAACTTCTGTTTTCATTAATTACACTTTAAAATAGCAAGCCTTCTAAGAATGCCCTTGAAGAAGACAATCCCTTGTGGTTTTTTTTTTTTTTTTAATTTTTTTTCAACGTTTATTTATTTTTTGGGACAGAGAGAGACAGAGCATGAACGGGGGAGGGGCAGAGAGAGAGGGAGACACAGAATCGGAAACAGGCTCCAGGCTCTGAGCCATCAGCCCAGAGCCCGACGCGGGGCTCGAACTCACGGACCGCGAGATCGTGACCTGGCTGAAGTCGGACGCTTAACCGACTGCGCCACCCAGGCGCCCCTCCCTTGTGGTTTTAAGTCAATGGAAACTCATGCTACACTCCAAATGCATGTTGACATGATTACTATAGACTAACAACCACTTTCAGTAGTCAGAGGATGAAGAATTGTCAAGAGTTACCCAAACTATGAATCCCCGTTACAATGATCCTCTTGGAAAATGTGTTACTGAACAGTTTTCCCCCCGGAATTAATGTGCTCTTTCTGTATCTTGTACAGCCGACATCTGAATGTGCAAACATATCCAGAAGGCCTTTGAGGGCTGACAGACTGCTGGAGTCATGAGGAATTCATCCGTGTTTCTGCCTTTCTGGCTGGCTCAGAGAATCCTGGGTAACCAAAACAGACGTGTCACGAGAGTACAAGTGTTCCTTGCACAATACGTATCGCCTCCTCAGGGAGGACACCAAAACCCATGTTCGTATACCAAAATCTGAGATGCAGACAGAAGTTAAGAAGTGATCTTGTTGGGGCGCCTGGGTGGCGCAGTCGGTTAAGCGTCCGACTTCAGCCAGGTCACGATCTCGCGGTCCGTGAGTTCGAGCCCCGCGTCGGGCTCTGGGCTGATGGCTCAGAGCCTGGAGCCTGTTTCCGATTCTGTGTCTCCCTCTCTCTCTGCCCCTCCCCCGTTCATGCTCTGTCTCTCTCTGTCCCAAAAATAAAATAAACGTTGAAAAAAAAAAAATTAAAAAAAAAAAAGAAGTGATCTTGTTATCTTGAAAGCAAACCACACTGTCCCAATGCCACGTTCCTAGCTTTTCCTCAAGGGACGGCAGGAGGTAGTAATTGCAGTCAGGAATAAGGAGTAAAAATTGTAACTGAGGGCCACATCTGAAACTTATTCCTGAAAATATCCAGAGAACACCTGTGAGTATTACTAACCAAGGTTTAGTTCATGGGATTGTGTCCATGAAACGGCATTATCCCACGGACTGGCCAAATCCTTGAGTCTAGGAGATGAGAAGGAGGGAAGTCTTTACCTTCCAGAGCTACTACTAGGAAGGAAGGTCCAGACAACACTGACAGAAGTCCCTCCAGTGGCAGGAGAGCCAAAAACACCTTGCCCCCTCCTTGAGCTCAACTGAAATAGACATGTCATGTCACAAATGTGCAGTGGACTGACCACAGGTACAGGAGAGACAGTAGCAGCCTGAGAAATTATTATTCCTGTGCTATATGGTCAACTTTTTGAATTCTGACACCTAGAATTTTTAATAAAATATAAATGCTTTTTTTTTTTAAAGGACACCTTCAGATCGTTATCTTTATCCTACAAGCTCACCCTTCAACTGGATTCGGTCGTAAGCAAACATTTGGCCATTTGGACAAAATCTATATTTGGTGCTTTGTGTGTGTGTGTGTGTGTGTGTGTGTGTGTGCACATGCATGTGTAAAATAAAAGGATAGTAATAAATCTTTAGCATTGTGTATAATAAAAGTGAAATGAAGCCTCTTGATACAAAAGGTTTTATTCTGGTGTAGAACCTGCTTGGGATTCTCTCTCTCCCTCTCTCTCTCTGCCCATGCTCACCCTTTCTCTCTCTCTCTCTCCCTCTCAAAATAAATTTTGTTTTGTTTTGTTTTTAATGTTTATTTATTTTTGAGAGACAGAGTGTGAGTTGGGGAGGGGCAGAGAGAGAGGGAGACACAGAATCCGAAGCAGGCTCCAGGCTCCGAGCTGTCAGCACAGAGCCTGATGCGGGGCTCAAACTCACAAACGGTGAGATCGTGACCTGAGCCGAAGTCAGATGCTTAACCGACTGAGCCCCCCAGGTGCCCCCAAAATAGATTTTTTAAAAAGCACAGTTTGGAGAGAAGATATAAAAGGGATAACTATATATACATCAAACAATATGGCAGCTAAAGACTAAAAATACAAGAACATGGTAACAATTTAGCTCTTCAAATTTAGCTCTTATTCTGGGGAAGAGGTGGGAAAACAGTATGTTGTTTTCAAGTGAGAGTAGAGAAATACACATTCAATTATGAAAGAGGGAAGGACAAAGAGACAAAATATTATTAAAATGGAAAAGTAAATTATAGTCACTGGATTTCCGACCAGGATGCCACACAATTACATGGGGAAAGGACAGTATTTTCAGTAAGCGGTTGAACTTTCAACATGTGGTTGAATAACTCAAGATCCACACACAAATGAATGAAATTGGAACCCCACCTAACACCATACAGAAAAAATAACTCAAAATGCATCAAAGACATAAATGTAAGAACTAAATTATTAGGTTCTTAGAAGAAAACGTAAGGGTAAATGTTAGTGATCTTGAACTTATTCATACAAGGACCACATACCTAGGGTCGCCTGGGTGGCTCAGTCGGTTAAGCATCCGACTCCAGCTCAGGTCATGATCTCACAGGTCATGGGTTCTAGCCCCGCATCGGGCTCTGTGCTGACAGCTCAGAGTCTGGAGCCTGCTTTGGATTTTGTGTCTCCCTCTCTCTCCCTCTGCTCCTCTCCCACTCATGCTGTCTCTCTCTCAAAAATAAGCATTAAAATTTTTTTTTTAAAAAACAACCAGGAGCACATACCCAGACTATATAAAGAATTCTTACCCAACTCAATAATCAAAAGGCAAATAACACAACTAAGAAATTGGCGAAGGAGTTGAATACACATTTCTCCGATATACAAATATATAGACGGTATATACAAATACGTACATGGAAAGATACTCAACATCACTAACCATTAGGGAAATGCAAATCAAAACCACAACGAGACACCACCTGTGGCCCATGTGGAGGACTACTGTCTAAAAAACCAAAAACAAAAACAAAATACAAGTGTTGGCAGGGATGTGGGGAAACTGGGAGCTTTGTACATTGCTGGGGGGACTGTAACAGCCGCTTTAGGAAGACTTCAGTAGATCCTCAAAATGTTGAACACGGAGTGACCATACGACCCACCAATACCCCGCGTGGATATATGTCCAAGAAAAATGAAAGCTACGTCCACACAAAAATTTGTATGTGGAGGTTTTGGGTTTATTCATAATAGCCAAAAGGCAAAAACAGCCCAAATGTTCATCAAGTGACGGACAGGTAACATGTGATCTATTGAGTCAATGGAACATTATTCAGCCTTAAAAAGGAATGAAATTTTGATACATGCGACAACACGGATGAGCCTGGGAAACATTCTGCTAATTGAAAGAAGCCAGTCTAATTGCTATATGCTAATTGAAAGACGGCATATTGCAGAATTTAATTTATACGAAATTGCCAGAATAGACAAATCTATGGAGACAGAAAGTAGGAGAGCAGTAGCTGCCTAGGCCTGGAGGTGGTGGCTAAATATTTCTTCAGGGGGTGATGAAAATGTCCTACAACTGCATTGAGGGCTGCACAAACTGTGATTTAACAAAAGCTATTAAATGATGTGACATGTTTTTTTTTTTTTTTTTAAGATTTTAAAGTAATCTCTGCACCCAACATGGGGCTTGAACCTACAACCCTGAGATCAAGAGTCTCCTGCTCCCGTGAGCCCCGAAACTGTACGTACACATTAAACGGGTGAGTCCTACGGCATGTGAAGTATATCTCAATGAAGCCAAAAAAGGGAAAGAACTTCTGTATTTATCAAGTAGAAGAAGAATGAACTGGATTAAAATGTCAAAAATGGGGGAAAGGCAAGAAAAGCAGAAGAAAATACGATGGGACGAATAAACTCATGCCTGTTTGTCATTACGTTCGATGTACGCAGACGCATTTCTCCAACTAAATGCAAGTGCCTATCGGGTTGTGTTGAAAATATACATCTGTGCTGTTCAAGAAACACACTTAAAATGGCAAATGTGTCGAATGTAGCAGGCAAGGCAGTATCGGCAGAGAACGAAGGAATGCCAAAATTAACAGCAGACCCGCTAGATCTAAGGTTAAAGGTACTAAGGTCAAGAGTGACATGATTAAAGTCATAGGTTGGGCGCGTCGGGATGGCTCAGTCAGTTTGGCGTCTGACTCTTTGGTTTCGGCTCCGGTCGTGATCTCACGGTTTGTGAGTTCAAGCCCCGTGCGGGGCTCTGAGCCGATGGTGGAGCCTGCTTGGGATTCTCTCTCTCCCTCTCTGTGCTCACCCTGCCCTCTCTCTCTCTCAAAATAAATAAATGTTTGAAAAAGCACAGTGTGGAGAGAAGATATAAAAGGAATAGTTACATATACACCAAATATGGCAGGCTAAAGACTAAACAATACAAGAACATGGTAACAATTTAGCTCTTCAAATGGGAACACCTACTAGAGACAGAGAAAACAAAAACACACATAATAAAATAGACACCATCACTTCTTCAAGTAATAAGACATACATTTGTTTCTTATACCTGTGAACGCCACATATGAAAAGATTAATTGCCTATTTGGCAACAAAGAAAACCTTTACAAGCCTTTTGAATTAGAGAGTTAAAGGACGGTTCTTTGGTCACAATCCAATCAAACCAGAATTAAATAATCAGGTCATGAAAAGTCTTAACTACATAGAAATTAAGACATCCACTCTTAGATCAAAGAAGAAATCAAAGGTACTAAAGAAAATCTTGAAAGCATTGGAAAGAATATTTCATACCAAAATTTACAGAAGACACTAGAAGTTATACTCCGAGGAGATGTTCGTGTCAAATGCTTTCAATTCCAAAGTTCTTTTTTTTTTTTTTTTAATAAAAGAAGCTTTGTACTCATTTAAACCAATTAGAAAAGGGCAGCTGAATAAATCAAAAGAAAGGAAGTGGTTGTAATAAAGATGTAATTTTAAACTAACAAAAAATATGAGGGACAAATAAACTCAAAGTTGGTTCCGTAAAAAGACAAACAAAATAATAAAAGATCTCACATATGCCATATTAAGGATGAGAGACGGAAGATGGGGGGATAGGGAAGGTGGGGAAAGAGAAGGAGAGACAGGGGTTTTGAGGAGAAACAGACAGACAGATGTGTGCAAAACAGGCGAAATGAGGACTGGAACAGATATAAAAGCAAACGCACGATATAAAAGCAAATAAAAGAATCATTAAGCTTCATGGCATTTTATGTTAACAAATCTGATAACCTAGAAGAAATGATCATTTGCTAGGAAAACAAAATCATCAGAATGACTCAAGAAGTGGAAAATTCAGGGGTGCCTGGGTGGCTCAGTCAGTTAAGTGTCCGACTTCAGCTCAGGTCATGATCTCACGGTTTGTGAGTTCGAGCCCCACATCTGGCTCTGTGCTGACAGCTCACAGCCTGGAGCCTGCTTCGGATTCTGTGTCTCCCTGTCTCTGCCCCTCCCCTGCTTGTGCTCTGTCTCTCTCTGTCTCTCAGAAATCAATAAATATTAAAAGAAATTTTTTTGGGGGGCGCCTGGGTGGCGCAGTCGGTTAAGCGTCCGACTTCAGCCAGGTCACGATCTCGCGGTCCGTGAGTTCGAGCCCCGCGTCAGGCTCTGGGCTGATGGCTCAGAGCCTGGAGCCTGTTTCCGATTCTGTGTCTCCCTCTCTCTCTGCCCCTCCCCCGTTCATGCTCTGTCTCTCTCTGTCCCAAAAATAAATAAACGTTTAAAAAAAAAAAAAAAAAGAAAAAAAAAATTTTTTTTTAAAAAGTGGAAAATTCAGAAAATAAGTACCAAGACCAGACAGGTTTGCAGCTGCATACCCTGTCATTCTACTGTTAAATGGCAACAGGCAATTAAAAAATAATAAGCCGATGCATTTTGTGAAGCTGAGCCTAATTTTAATTCCCAAACCCGAGAGAAAGGAGAAGGAAAACTATTAACGAATCTGGCTTATGATAGATTAGTTACAGAAACTGAACTAGTATTACCAAATAACAGAGGCCAGCCATCTATCGAAGGGATATATACTGAGACCAACTTGGATTTACTCCAGGAAAATAAAGAGCGCTCAATACCAGAAAATCAATAAAATGTACTTCGTCACTAAATGAACTGTGAAAAACCTCTAAGACCATAGCAACAAATGCATTTGATAAAAATAGAGCCACGTGATCAAAGTTTAGCAGCCACGCCTTATATAAATTAAGCACAGGAGGAAGTTGTTCGCGAAGTATTATTGAACAAGAGCGTGCTAAAAAGGTATATAAAGCGAGCCCGCATTGGTTCCACAGATGACATGCGTGCATGTGTATGTGCAAACGCATTTATGGAACAGCACCACGTTGTCAACAGGGATTCTTGCGAAAGAGGCAGCGGTGAGCACAGGAGAATTTTTACAAACAGGGAAGACGGTAAAACAAAGATCGCAGTTAGGAATCACGCAGGATATGTATCAATGCATGCAGATAAAACTGGATACCTTCGCGGGCACAGCAGCACCAAGGAAAAAGATACTCTTGTTGCCAACCCCACAGCCCTCAGGTGCCTTCCCTGTAGCAAGGTGCCGGGTGAGATACTCTGTCGCGGACGTTGCGCTACGTAACACAATGGAACGTGAATCAGACCAGGGGCTGCAGGGGCAGGACTTGGGCACAGTCACCCCTACGCCCATCCAGAGCCGGACTCCCGACGTGCCAAGCTCTGGGTGGTCTCTGACGGGGGACACCTGGAGCTGTTAGGGAGCAGAGATTTGAGCAGCAGCCGCCCTCAAGAAGGTGTCACTTTATTTTTAAGTTTATTTAATTGAGAGAGTGAGAGAGAATGAGCACGTGAGCAAGCAAGCATGAGCTGGGGAAGGGCAGAGAGAGGGAGAGAGAAAACCCCAAGCAGGTTCCCTGCTGTCAGCACTGGAGCCCAGTGCGACGCTCAATCCCCCAACTGTGAGATCATGACCTGAGGCTGAAATCAAGAGTCGAATGCTTAACTGACTAAGCCACCCAAGCACCCCCAGGAGCTGCCACTTTAGAGGCAGAGTGGGGACAGGCACCCAAGCGTGTGCCAGGGCTGTGGAGACAGACACACGCTCGAGTGCCTGTCCCCACTCTGCTTCTAAAGTGACACCCCCTGGGCGCCTGGGTGGCTCAGTCGGTTGGGCATCAGACTCTTGACCTTGGCTCAGGTCAGGAGCTCACCGTTTTGTGAGTTCGAGCCCCATGTCAGCCTCTGTGATGGCAGCACAGAGCCTGATTGGGATTCTCTCTCTCCCTCTCTGTCTCTCTCAAAATAAAATAAACTTAAAATGTTTAAAAATAAAGCACCTCCTGGGGGTGCTTGGGTGGCTTAGTTGGTTAAGCATCCGACCCTTGATCTCCGCTCAGGTCATGATCTCACGGTTGGGGGATCGAGCCCCGCACTGGGCTCCTGTGCTTACAGATGGAAGTCTCCGGAGCCCTCTGAGAAGCAGAACCAAAGACAGACCTTCATTCCTCCCCACCAAAGTATCCCACGTGCCGGCTTCAGAGGTCTGGGCTATGCCCTCTCGCCCTTCCAGTTTCTCTGGTGTCATTTGCCATCTCCCTGAATTTACCTGCATCTTTTCCAGAACCTACTTCTTATCTGCCAGCCTTCTTGAAGATAATGAGCCTATAAATTTTCGACAGCGGGAATTTGCTCTTGCTAATATTTGCATAACACGCGCCTCTTTCAATCTTGATGAAAAGCTGCTCGCTACAGTTGTCTGCGCTTTCCAATTAGGTTCTGTTCCAGGATTCCACTGGAATTCTGCAAGCATGTCCCCGAGGATGCCGTAAACTGGGGTCCAGTTTCCCAGCCAGCCCAAGAAAACACATCGGACATTCTGCTGAAATACTAGTAATTAAGGGCAAACCAAAGGGAACACATTTATTTGCCTTGAATGCTGGGACCCGAGGAAAACAAGTTTCAAATGAGGAAGGAGGTGTAGACTGTTTGTTATGTGAATTCTGAAGTGAACGTTTACTCGCTCACAGAACCTCACAATCTTTACGCGGTACACCCCCACCCCCCTCCCAACTGCCGGGGAGGGTGGGCTCCGAGGCCCTCCTCCTTCAGTTCAAAGACAGCCGCCTGGGGCACCTGGGTGGCCCAGTCGGTCGAGCGGCCGACTTCGGCTCAGGTCATGATCTCACGGTTCATGAGTTCAAGCCCCACATCGGGCTCTGTGCTGACAGCTCAGAGCCTGGAGCCTGCTTCGGATTCTGTGTCTCCCCCTCTCTCTGCCCCTCTCCCCTGCTTGCATTCTGTCTCTCTCTCAAAAATAAATAAACATTCAAAAAATTAAAAAAAAAAAAAAAAAAAGACAGCCGCCTGATTTCCACTGGTGCATCTGCGTACCCTGGGTTTGTCCCTTCTACAGTTCCTGGTTGCTAAAAAGTTTTGAAAATCTCCTAAGTGGCCCAACATCCATCCTGTGCATTTGGGCCTCACGAGACAAAAGGAATTTAAAGGAATCGAGGTAACGTTGCCTGTGACAAAGCACCAGCTCTGGGCTTCCACACACGTCTTTACTGATTCTCACAACTCGGGGAAGGAGCTCCCTGCATAGACGCCAGACTCCACGGAGCCACCTGCACAAAATCACAGGGCGAACGCTCGGCAGAACCCAGGCCTTCCGCCCCGGGTCCCCTCCGGCCACAAATGGACCATCACGCCCCTTTCAAACCATCCACAGCTTCAAACCATTGGTGTGCAATTCCACAACTGCATCTAGAACACCCCATGCACGTGGCTTACCACCATCATCTTACCCGTCCGCTTCCAGAGTTACCGTGAGGATTTCACGGACAGAATTCCAATAATTCATTTTTTTTTTTTACATTTTTATTTATTTTGAGAGCCTGTGTGTGAGCAGGGGAGGGGCAGAGAGAGGGAGAGAGAGAGAGAATCCCAAGCAGGCTCCACGCTGGCAGCACAGAGCCCGAGGTGGGGTTTGAACTCACAAACCGTGAGATCATGACCTGAGCCGAAACCAAGAGTCAGACGCTCGATCAGCTGAGCCACCCAGGCGCCCCCAAAGAATTCATTTTTATTCTCCAGGTTATTTTCCATCATTCCCCTCATGCGTCCTCCTCACACAGCGATTCAGCATGTGGCCCCCACTGACTTGAATCCGCTTTTCCCCCTCAATCCTCTTTAATGTCTGTGCCAGTTAAGCTGCCTGTTCTAACAAGCCCCCATCCCCCAACAAATGTACGATGAATCAAACAGGAAAGAAGTTCATCTCTTGCCCACAGAAATTTAGTCCATGACAAATAGGATTGATGTGTGAGTGGCTTTTCCCCAAATGGTGATTTATTTTTATTTTTTTTAATATTTGTTTATTTTTGAGAGAGATGGAGTGCAAACGGGTGAAGCGGGGAGAGGGAGAGGGAGAGGGAGAGGGAGAGGGAGAGGGAGAGGGAGAGAATGTGACGAGGCTCCAGGGTCTGAGCTGTCAGCACAGAGACCAACGCAGGGCTCGAACTCACCAACTGCAAGATCATGACCTGAGCCGAAATCGGATGCCCAATGGTAATTTAGATACAAGATCCTTTCATCTGCTGGCCCCCAACATCTCTGACACATGGCTCAAAGGAGCCTCCACATGGCCAGGCCTGAGAGTGGGGTCCACACTTTGGCTCATTTTCCACCGCCCTGAACCCAGGCAGTGGCCCCATCTCCTTGCAAGGGGTGCTGGGAAATTAGGTACAGCCACTGCCCACGAAGAGAGGGAACCGGTGAAATAAATTTAGCAAAGGACACTGGTCTTCAATTCAAGAGCCCCTTGCAAGGGACTTACCCGTTAATTAAGTTGATCTGACCAGCATATCCTGTGTTCCATACTCCCGCTCTAAGCAGGATGCATCCTTGTCCCCTAATCAAAGGAACCAGTCTACCCTAGATCACTTAACCTCCCTGTGACTCGGTTCCCTATGCTAAAAATAGGGATAACAGGGGCGCCTGGGTGGCTCAGTCGGTTAAGCGGCTGACTTCGGCTCAGGTCATGATCTTGCGGTCCATGAGTTCGAGCCCCGCGTCGGGCTCTGTGCTGACAGCTCAGAGCCTGGAGTCTGTTTCAGATTCTGTGTCTCCCTCTCTCTGACCCTCCCCCGTTCATGCTCTCTGTCTCAAAAATAAATAAACATTAAAAAAAATTTTTAAAAAAATGGGGATAACACCTTGCAAGATTGCTTTGAGGATTACACACATTAGAGAGAGCTTAGAACACGATCTGGCACATGGTACATGATATACGAGCACTTGATAAACAAATAAAGGGGTACAAGAAGCAAGGTTCCCTGCAAAGTTCTAATAGACTCCTGTCTTGGGGGTCTCTGTCTCTTGGGAAGAGGGCACACTGCAAAAGCCCAAGGGTTGGAGAGGCAACTTCCCTCCGAGGCAAGTTCAGTTTTCCATGCAGGAGGGAAAGCCCTGTAAAATACATCCCAGACTGGATTTAGCGCCTTCCTAGTAAAGAATTCATTCCCTCGAGAGCTGCCCCAATCTCTCTTCCACTATTTTGGATGTGGAATATGTCCTTGTAGACATTTCAATGGTGCAGATTCCTGTCCCCATTAAAAAAAAAAAAATCTAGTTCCGGGGCGCCTGGGTGGCTCGGTCAGTTAGGCATCCGACTATAGGTTTCCGCTCAGGTCATGATCTCACAGGTCGTGAGTTCGAGTCCCATGTCCGGCCCTGTGCTGACAGCTTGGAGCCTCGTTGGGATTCTCTCTCTGCCCCTCCCCCACTCTCTCTCTCGCAAAATAAATAAACTTAAAAAAAAATATCTAGTTGTGTCCATCTGTTCTTTTCTTCACTCCTTTATTCAACAAACACTGAATTTTTGTTCAGCGCTTACCACATTCTGTGACCATGACGTCCCAGGTCTCAGCCCACATGGAAAATGATTTAGCTTATGTGGCTGCTAAGAGGGACAGAGGGAAGGCAGTGATTTTAGATGCTTGGCGACAGTGACATTTGAACCAAGACGAAACTAGCAAGCAAGGGCCGCCGTGAAGCACCTTCCTGGTATGGGTCCCACGGGCACAAAGGTTCCGAGATGGAAAGACTTTGTGGCTAGAGAGTGCGGGTGGCCGGACAGGTGACAAGAAGGGACACTAAAATGGAAGGCTGCAGAACACCTACGGGCGCTGGAGGCCTTGCAAAGCACTCCAGGATTCCCTTTGGCCTGAGTTGGAAGCCACTCAAAGGTTTAAACCTTTTAAGTGTTTTAAGTGGTTTGAGTGTTTAAGCAGAGGTGTTTAAATCTTGGTAAACGATCACTCTCCTTCTCCAAGGGAAATGGGGACAGGGTTGGAAGGGGGGGGGGGGTTGCCAACAAGACTGGAAGCTGGAAATCCAAGCAGATGCAGTTTCCAACATCCGGGCAAGGGGTGATGTTGTCCCAGTTAAAGTGTGAAGATTCGTGCTTCTAAATTCTTTACTAGAGTGGTTTACTAAATATACACCTAAACATGGCCAGAGGTTCATAGTTTTGTAATTATTCTTCCTGAAACTCACAAAAAGGAGAAAGGTAGAACATCATCTTGATATTACAGGATAACCAACCCCAAGGTAATACCGGGCCTCCTCCGGCCAGTAAAGGTTTTTACCAGATCACCTTTAGTTGTCATTTTCCCTCTTCCTTCCTTAAAGGAAAGACCTCAGTGCTTCTCCACAGATTCAACCCTCTCTAGGTTCTCCTTTCTCCCCAGACCCGCCAAACTCCCCTCCCCAGGGGATCCAGCATCTGCTAGGTGAATCCACATCCACGACTGGGTTCAGATTCCAGCTACCGTTAATGGCAACCGTTAATGGCAACGGTGACAATTACATACCGTCAAGTTTCGAGGCATTGTCACTAAGACAGCCTCAAGGAAGGACGCTCAGTTTAGGGAAAGAGTGGGACTGCCCATGGGCAAAATGGCTTCTCTCCCCTCCTGGCCTTTGCCCAAGTTACTCCCTCGTTTGGGGTGCCCTGCTCCTTCCTCGTCACCTGACTGAACTTTATTTGTTCCTCAAGATGCAGCTCAGAGGCCGCGCCCACCAGAGGTGCTGTTCTCCCCCGGCCCAGCTGGCTCAGGGGCACGCCTCCGGAATCCCACGTCCACGTTTACCCAGATCGCAGTGGTTGCCAGAGACTCTCCCACCTTCTCTTCACTTTGTCTCTCCTGCTGGACCCCAGGCGACGTGCCTTCTTTATCGTTTTAGCCCAGCCGGGTCCAATCTGCTCGCGGGATTAATACACGCCACGTCTCGTACGCCGTGGGTGGGCGCGCGGACCGGAGAAGTGTTTGACGGTGCCTACGAAAGCAGTGGCTCCCCACGGCAGGTGAGTTTGGTCCCCAGGGGCCGTGTGGCAACGCCGGGAGAAATGCTCGGTTGTCATAACTAGAGGAAAGGGCGCCCCTGGACATTCAGCGGGTAGAGGTCGGAGATGCTGTTAAACATCCGGCGATTCACAAGACAGGCCCCCCCCAACACAGTTACCCAGCCCGTAAGGTCAGTAGTGCAGAGGCTGAGACACGCATCTAATCTCTGACCAGGAAACCTACTCCAGGGTACGCGTGCCCAAGGGAAATGACGTGTAAGTCCATCAAAAACACAAGAACACCTCGGGGCGCCTGGACTGTTGGGCATCCGACTCTTGATTTCAGCTCAGGTCATGATCTCGTGGTCGTGAGATCAAGCCCCGAGTCAGGCTCTGCGCTGACAGCCCGGAGCCTGCTTTGGATTCTGACCCTCCCCCACTCATGCGCTCTGTCTCTCTCTCTCAAAATAAATAAAGTAAAAAAAAAAAAAAAAAAAAAAAAAAAAAACCAACCCAAAACACAAGAACCTCTGTAGCAGCCGTACCCACAGAAGCCCCAAACTAGAAACAATGTAAAAGACCGTAGTAGTCATATGATGGAATCCTACAGGCCATATGAAATAAAAGACTGCTATCTGCAAGAAGAATGGATCTCACAGATCTACTGATGAACTAAACAACCGGACCAAAGTTAACAGGCAAAATTCATCGATGGTGAGGGAACGGAAGTCGGAATAACGGTCACCCCGGGAGACAGGGAGCTAGTGACTGGGAAGGAGCAGGAGGGAATCTCTGGGGTGCTGGGAACGTTCCTGATCTTCATCTGGGGAGCAGTCAGTCACACACACTGTGCTGTGCACTATGACTCATGCGCTGAATGTGTGTTATGCCTCAAAAAGCTTTATTCAATGAACAGTCCTCTAAGAGCGCCCTACCGGCAGGAATCACACACAGGGATGCTGCCCTATCAGCCAGGTTTTCTAACAGACTTCCGGGTATACTGCCGGCGGGAATGTATGTAGGTGCATTTCTGGAAAGCTGTTTCACAACAGAGATCAAAAACCTTACAATGTGTCCTTAATTGAATTCTGGTCTGGTCATTTTATGCTAAGGAATGTGCTAAGGATGGGCACACAAACCTAAGCTTCCGGAATATTTATCATAGCATAATAAATGTAAGAGGGAGGGGGCACTGAATTCAATGCCCACCCAAAGGGAACTGTGTCATATTATGGATTCATTAAAATGATATTTTTAAATTTAAATGGAAGCCATTTACAATACATTAATTAGAATTAAAAATCAGATCACCCAACAAGATGTAATCTAAGATAAACAAAGGATACATTCAATATGTTAACTATGATTATCTAGGGTAATGAGCGATTACGGAATTTCTTAAAATTTCTATCATTTTCCCCCCTAAAATATACATATGTACTTGTTAATAAGAAAAAAAAATTATACAATCACAGTTCTTAAAAATAAAGGTGAGTTTGGGGCGCCTGGGTGGCTCAGTCGGTTGAGCGTCCGACTTCGGCTCAGGTCACGATCTCGCGGTCCGTGAGTTCGAGCCCCGCGTCGGGCTCTGTGCTGACTGCTCAGAGCCTGGAGCCTGCTTTGGATTCTGTGTCACCCTCTCTCTCTGACCCTCCCCCGTTCATGCTCTGTCTCTCTCTCTGTCTCAAAAATAAATAAACGTTAAAAAATTTTTTTTAAATAAAAAAATAAAAAATAAATAAAGGTGAGTTTTAGATTTTAAAACTGTGTACCAGACCTCACACAACCCCCAGGTCGCCAATGTATTCAAAGCCCCGCTACCTGCAGAAGAACTCTAAAGTCTCATCACAACGGCTGCGGTGTAGCAGGGATTAAATAAAAAGATAAAATTCTAGATTTTTCTGTCTCCTATCTGATTGTGGGATAGGTTACACAAACCCATACATTCATGGAACCACACAGAGCTTCATAGCCCCCCCCCCAAAACAGTTAAAGGTAATTCCACGTAAAAATATGAAAATAAATATTTCTGACTGCAAAAGGTTTCAGATGCTGTAAAGGAAACCAATACAAAGGCACCCCCTTCCCTGGGGTGCCTGGGTTGCTCAGCTGGTTAAGCGTTCGGCTGAGGTCATGATCTCGCAGTTCGTGGGTTCGAGCCCCACGTCGGGCTCTGTGCTGACAGCACGGGGCCTGGAGCCTGCTTCAGATTCTGTGTCTCCCTCTCTCTCTGCCACTCCCCTGCCTGCACTCTATCTCTGTCAAAAATACATACATGTTTCAAAAACTTAAAAAAATTGAAAAAAAAAAGGCATGACCTTCCCTGAATGATCAAGTCTGCCTAGGTAATCTCTCAGCCCAGACCCCGACCGAGAAGTCCTGTCCGTGTTTCTGTGTCAAGTGGGGTGATCCCTTGTGTGGCAGAGTCCTTGCAAAGATGTGGCGCAATGATGGAAGACGGCGCTGCACATGGGGATCGCGGCTGGTGAGCCGCGTCACCCCCACCACCTGAACAAAACCTCTCTCCAGGAAGCTCCCTTCTCCGAATCCTGCGTGGCGGCTGGTGGCAGCACATGCTCCATTATTATGTGGCACCGCACAAGATCTACCTTGTAGCTCACCCAGCCTCGGAGTTCCTCCTGGAGCCACGGGAGGGACGTGCGACAGAGCTAAAGGTGGGAGCGTCTGCTCAAACTTGACACCGCTGATGGGCCGGGGGAGGGGGGAGGGGGGCACCTTAGCTCACAAATCCATCCTGAGAGTCTCAGGTTCGTTCCGGTTTTAAGCGCAAGCTGTTTCTCTCCTTACTTGTTAAGTCAAAAAGACTTTCAGCCAAAGAAGTCCACAACGAAACCCTGAGCGCAAACATCTAACAATGTTAATTTTCAAAGCCCTGTGTTCCCCTCCTGCTTCTCAAGGTCACACCTCCCCGCTGAATGATTCCAGAGGGGTGCTGACATGGTACATGAGAAAAACAGTCCTATGAAGTCCAACCTCTAATAGGAAGAGCAAACAGCTCAGATGCCAGCCAGCCACGACAAAGGACCGACGAAGCTGAACACACACCACCCCCCCACCCCACCCCCCGCCCCAGCATCCGTGAATATCTGCCTGTTCTGCCTCCTCAGAGAGGACGGATCACAAGACTGCTCAGAATAAGAAACCAAAAGAGCAGAAGCCCAGGAAGCAGCCGGGCCTGAATTTCACGCTGTTTCCAGAGAGTGAGCTGGCAGGCTGTGCCGGTGATCCGCACAGCGGGCAGGCGGCAGGCGAGGCTGACAGCTTGAGGGGGTTGTTGTAGGGAGACAGCTGCAAGTGTTCTCCTGGAGAAGGTTCTGGGCCCTGAGCTCCCGGGAAGCATTTTCAGCTCCCAAGCTGACCCTCCATTCACACAGGGGTTAAGAGCCTGTCAGCCAGCCCAGCAAGCATGGTCTTTGTATTTAAATCATCTCAAGGGGACCCACAGCTCCAGGCACGACCAGAGCCTGGGAGAGGGGAGAGAAGGGAGGTGACAGAGAGGACCCTTCCGCCCATAATTGCTGGCTGGGCTTCTGATCCAGGAAGCTAAATAAAAGGGGGACACCAGAAGAAAGAGCCTAGGAAGACTAGAATACCCTGGAGGGCAGCTAGAGCAATCTCAACCTTAGGCACAGAAATGTTTCTGCCTCTTTTCCCTTCCTCCTCCCAGCTGGGCATCACGTGCTCCCTACTGTGTGCACTCCAAATGCAGATCAAAGCACAGTGGTGCCCAGTGTCTACACCGCTCTCAGGCACAGGGATTCTCAGTCATCAGAGGGCCCCTAGACAGCAGCTGTAATCCCTTTCTAATCAAAATAAACAAACAAAAAACCCTAACCAGCCCAAACCAGCACAAGCAATACACAAGTACGTATAAGACGCAAACACACACATTTACACATGTGCCTATTTACACACATACACATGCATATGCTTTTATAGCAGAAGGCAGGCAGGAAGCCTGTTCCTCGAGTCTAGAATCCCTTGCTTTTCCTCATCTGATTCTAGCAGCAACAGCCATTTCTGCTACGAGTTTTTTCTCCCGTGAGGACCGATTCCAGACCAAAATGCCACCCCTCCGGCGTGCCTCCCCATCCCACTCTACCAGCCCAGGGAGATCTGTTAACAATCCAGGGAACAAAGAGGGAAGAGAGACCCAAGCTGCATTCCTTGAAAGTGGGGTTAGATTCTATACTTTGATAAACCTCAGAGCCTGAACCTCTTTGCTCTCAGAGTGGCCAGGGTGCAGCTCTGAGCCTCTTAATAAACAAGTCCGCCTCTCTCCCCGCCACTAGGCACAAGGGTTTTCTCTGCCCAGCATCTATTTTCAGCCCCCATAAATCATGTTCCATTGTTTCAGGGAATCTGAACTCACGCTTAATAAACCATCAACCTCACCCCTCTGCCACCACCCCAAATTTCCCTCAGGGAAAGACGGTTTCCAGGAGAGAAGCAAATTCTTAATTAGGGCTGGGTTTGAAAAGCAAGCTTCCGCACAAAACAGAAAAACAAACCTGGGTCTAAAAACCATCAAATAACCAACCGCTAATGTCTTTTTTTTTTTTTAATTTTTTTTTTCAACGTTTATTTATTTTTGGGACAGAGAGAGACAGAGCATGAACGGGGGAGGGGCAGAGAGAGAGGGAGACACAGAATCAGAAGCAGGCTCCAGGCTCTGAGCCATCAGCCCAGAGCCCGACGCGGGGCTCGAACTCACGGACCGCGAGATCGTGACCTGGCTGAAGTCGGACGCTTAACCGACTGCGCCACCCAGGCGCCCCTAATGTCTTTGATTAAAGTGCAGGACTGTGATTCTCAGGTCCAGGTGGGACTTCAGTGACCATCCGAAGGAAGCAGAATTTGAACCTAATGCCAAATGACACACGATCAGGTACTTGAGGACCACGTCGGTGCTGCAGTGGCTAGATTAAATTGCTCTGATGCAGAATTTCTCCCAAGTATAGGTTACCAAGAAACATAATACTGCTTTAAAATTTACTTAGGTGTGTTCACCCTTCTCACACCAACACTGTCACGAATCTTATTCATAACCAGGCTTCACCTAACACAATTCCCCTGTTTTTCCTGGAGATGCAGGGAAACGAGCAGACATGTAGCTCATGTTCCGAGATCGAAACCTGGATCACGGCACTCACAGCATAAAGTCTGCTAAACCAGGGCTCCGGGTACACACAATTCTTAAAGAGCTAATTTAATGGACAGCCGCTGTCTGGGACAGGAAGCCCTTCTGACATTCTGGAAAACGTAGGGGGTTTCAAAGGATGATGCAGAGGGACGGGACTTTGAAAATTCCCAAACTCTTAACCGAAGCCTAAACGAGAACAGGTTCCGTTCCAAAACACTGCACAGTTCACTTGGACCCTGCAAAGCCCAGCTGGAGCTCAGCGCGTCCACACTGCAGCCTGTCTACACTGCAGCTTGTCTGCTGGAGGTTTGCAGACCACTCCCTGCTGACAGAGTCCGGCCAACCCCACCAGCCTACCAGCAGCCTGCAGCACTATGTCCAGATCCAAGTGAGGGCACCAGCCAGGGGTTGGGGGGGGGGGGTCCCCTGGGCCTGCCCTCCTACCTGCTGTATTCCTGGCTGGTTGAACAATGATCAGGGAGAGCCACGGGAAAAGCCGCATCATGCCCAGTACGCCACTCCCTGGTCCTCAACAACACCGGTTGCACACTCTTCCACCCGTGAAAACGGTGGGCACAAACGAGGGCCTGCCCCAGAAGGATGCAAGGAACAAAAGCATCAGGGGCAGGTGGAACCGGCTGGTCTCCACCTCTCTCGGGGGACAGAGGCCACAGAGCTTCTGCAGGGTACGTAGAGACGTTGTAAAACTAACTCCCAGGAAAGGGCGCAGTAAAAGGGGACCTTGGGCAGCCACAGCTGCCAGCAGGAGCGACCTCCAGACATCAGGAGCTTGACCATGACCATAGCGGTAAGCGGAACACACACACACACACACACAAAAGTGCCTTCCGGCATAAGAGCATACACCTTAAGGGGGGGGGGGTGGGGTGGGGAACTTGTCATTTCACTTTTCCCTGCTCTTGGCAAGAGATCCTGAAAGGCACGGACAGAGAAAGTTTCTCGGATTAACTGGAGAAAACACACGCCAGTGAAGATACCCCGGAGGACCTCTCCCGAGGTTCTCACTGCTACTTGTCCCAGCCCTGGCACCTGAGTAAGGCTTGCCATGGGGCCATCAATACAAACTGATTTACCACCACCCCCGCAACACACACCCAAGCTGTATCAGCGTTTCTGAAGCCCTTTACCTAGACTAACTCAAACGCACCCCTAAGGTGCGACCCCACAGGTGTGACTGGCTTGGCCACACCCAGCCAGAGAGGGAAGACACTCCCCACCACCCTCCACGTCCTTGCCAACCGCAGGGTGCCGGCGCCGGCCTCCGCCTCCTCCTCTCCACCCACGGGGAAGTCGGAGCCCCCCACGCAGTCAGAGCACTTTAAATCCCCGCCGCCGCGGCCCCCTTAGGGTCCAGAAACGCACAGCTGCCCCCGGCCCACGGAGCGTCTGGTGTCCTCCCGGCCCGGCACTCCCGCCTCCCCGGGCCGCCCCCGCCCCTGCGGGCCGCGCCTTACCGCCGGTGTCCTCGAAGCGCGGGGGCGGGCGGTCCCGCAGCGTGGCGCTCCAGCCCGCGCCAGCCTCGTCCTCCTCGGCTTCCTGCGCGTCGGGAGCACCGGGCGGCGGCGGCGGGGGGCCGGGGCGCTCGCGTTCGTCGTCCGAGGAGGCGGCCGAGGAGGAGTGCGAGGCGGCCGACGTGCTGTAGAAGGGGTTCCCGCCGCTGTCCGGGCCCGACTCGCCGAACACGTCGTCCGAGATGTGCAGGCTCTCGTAGCGCGCGCGGGCCGCCTCGAGCAGCGCCGGCGCCCTCCTCCGCGCGCCCCCGCCGCCCTCGGCCATAGCCCCGGCCGCCGCCCGCGCGCCCGCCCCCCACAGCGCCTCCCAGCCGCACGCGCCGGGCCCCGGGCCCGCGCCGCGGCCCGCCGCCCCCCACCAGCGCAGCCCGCAGCACAGCGCCCGCCGCCCCGCGCCCTGCCGGCCCGCCGTCTTGGCCGCCTCGGGCCCTGCGCCCGGGGAAGCGCCCTCGGAGCTCGGGCGCCGCAGGCTGCTGGCCGCGGCTGGAGGCAGGGCGCGCGGGCGGGAGGCTGGGGCTGCGGCCGGGCCCAGGCGCCGCCGCTACTGCCGCCGCTGCGTCTCCTCGGCGCCCGCCGCGTCCCCGCGCGCCCTCCCGCGGCACCCCGCGCTCCCCGGCCGACCTTCCCGGGCGCGAGCCGCCAGAGGCGGGCCCCGCCTCCTCGCACCTCCGGCCCGCCGGCCAATCGGGAGCCGGGCCGGGGCGGGGCCGACGCGGGGCACGCCCCGCCTCCCTCCACCGGGCGGGGCGAGGAAAGAGGCGGCGGCGGCGGCGGGCGGGAAGGGGGAGGGCAGGCGGCGGCTCGAGCCCGTCCCCTCGCCTGCAGGGACATGCGGCCCGGGACGGCCACCCGCAGGCCCCGCGCTTGCTCCGCGCCGGGAAGGGAGGAGCCGAAAGGGTGCCGGGGGGCACGGGACGCAGCCGGTTCTTCCTGCCGCCCGAGCGGGACCCGGCGCTCACGTCCCCTAACGCTGGAGGCGCCCCGCGCCGGGGAGCTGTCCGCCCCCGGTGGTTCTGAACCAGGCGCGGCAGAAACTCCAGGTAGGCGGCGGGCCCGAGGCTCACAATTCCCTGGGCTGTTGCCGCTGCTGCTGCTACTGCTTCCCGTGGCACACAGCCGGCTGCGCCCCTTGCTCCTATGAGCACGAGGGCTGTCTGGCTTCCGGGAATCTTGCTCTAATTAGGAGCCGGCCTCGCCGGTCCATTTCTGGGGTCAGATGCTAACTCAGTCTCGCTTGAGTAGCCCTGTAATTCGAGGGTGGCAGCATCTGGTCTTAGTCATTCCTCTCATCTTTGACGTTTGCCCTCTTTTAAACTCAAAATATTCATTACCTCCCGAATATTGATTACTCTGGCACCACTGTTGTCACATCTTTACTTACACATTTGACACACTCGTCTATTAAAATATAGCACAAGTCTACCCAGGCGTCAGGGCTCTGATAAACAATGGCACAGAAAGGTTTCATCCACCCCTCTTCCTCGGCCAAGAGTGTGTGGCATTCATTCTGTTGATGGCGCTACATATGATCAGTCTTGTCTCCTTGCTCCCCTCTCCCTCCCACAAATAGTGCAATAAGTCACGATGATGGTAATTGGGCCATAAAGTCACTTGCACTCAGAAATAAAATAAATCCACAGAGATGTGAAGGGCTTACAAATCCTACTGGGTATTAACTAAAAGATAATTGCACAAGAGGGAAAGGCATGTTGCTATTTCTAAGCATGCATAAAGGATGAAGATGATGGGACCATTCTGCCACCAACTGAGGTCAATTCAACAGCAGGCCGGCAGCTTCTGCTCTCACCCTCCCCTCCCAGGCCTGTGTTTCCTCCTCCCAGCCAGAGCCTCTGTACAGGCATGAGTTCCTGACAATCACTGAAAGAAAATATATAGAAAGGAAGGGATTCACATGGCATTGCTTTCTATGTGGATTGGCTGATATATGTGAAATTGTTTGCAAAGCATTTCAACTCTGTTGGAAGAATTATGCCACAGGAAAAAACTGGCTTCTGGCATATCTGTATACTATGCTAACCAGTGAAAGATTTTGAAGAGAGCACATACAGGTAGTCAGACTTACCACAAAAGACCAATGAAGCATAGATCGAAGACACAAAATGAGACTCCAGAGCTCGAGTTTGAATTCTGCAATTAGGAATTCTGTTATACTCCTGTAAAATTTTATGTTATCTCTTAAAGAAAAAATAATTGAATGGGATCTAGAGGGTGAAATCTGTAGGCAAGAGTTCCTTCTCTCCGGGTAGCCAGTGAAAAAGTCAGCAGCTCAAGTGAGTGTGTGTGTTAAAAACAATGGCTTGCTTTGCTACCCATAGGAAGCACAAAATAGACGAATAACAGTTACAAGGATGGATGGACACAGTCTCCCATTGTCTCAAATTTGCATTTGCATGGTGCTAATCCCAAGGAAACCTTAGAGCCTTTGTGTGGTAAGTGCTTGTAGCTCCCACAGCATGCAACATTGGGGAGAGGATTATTTGGTCACAAAAGAAACAGACAGGGAAATCAAATTGTTATCCAAGTGTTTGTCAAACAAAAATCAGATGGCTATTTCAGTTCAGAATCAGGTCTTCAGCAACCAAGGGTTACTTTGTTTAAGCAAGTGATGCCAACCAAGAAAAGTAAAAATACGTCAGCCTTTATTTAAAGACAGGTGGCTGATTCTCCTTGTGGAAGGAAGAGAGAAAAAGGGGGAAAAAAAAAAAACCTGGAAAACAAAAACCAAAAAACTTCCCCATCTGCTTGGCAACCTACTACCATTATGATTTTACATCATTAACTTTTCTAAGTAATGTTATCTGTAAGGATAATTATGGAAGCAGTATTACACTGAGATCTTTTCAACTTTGAGTCATTTAAATACATCTTCCAAATAATATAATTTTGTAATATAATTAAATAACTTTAGATGAATATTATTTAGATGGTTTCTACTCTGCACAAAGGTCTCCGGGTAGTAAAGGCAATCCATTTGTGTAGTAGAGTCCTTAGGTTTTGTTAAGCCAGGAGTGTGTGCTTTTTATGTAACGGGGACTGGTAGCCATTTTTCATTGAGTCCTGGCCTCCTTTCCTGGTATGTTTTAATAAGAAAGAAAAAAATGCTACCATTCAAACTATGATACAATGTTTTCTTTTCATTAACATTTAAAAATTTTTTTTTCAACATTTATTTATTTTTGGGACAGAGAGAGACAGAGCATGAACGGGGGAGGGGCAGAGAGAGAGGGAGACACAGAATCGGAAACAGGCTCCAGGCTCTGAGCCATCAGCCTAGAGCCCGACGCGGGGCTCGAACTCACGGACCGCGAGATCGTGACCTGGCTGAAGTCGGACGCTTAACCGACTGCGCCACCCAGGCGCCCCCTTTTCATTAACATTTTAATTTAAATGCATCGAAAGTCTCTTTGGTAAATATTTAGATTTTTATCATGTATCACCTTAATGCATACATAAAAATGAAAGTTAAAATCGTTGGTTAATGTTTTCCCAGGACTTGACATTCAGAACCGCTCTATTCTTATTTGCCTTCTGCTTTCGATGCCCAGGTTTTCCCCACAGTATGTGTCTCTTAACCACCCAGAGCTTCCGTCATGCTGCACTTAAAACAATTTTTTTTTTTATTATTGACATATAGCTGACCTTCAATGATGTGTCAGTTTCAGGTGTACAACACAGTCATTTGACAATTCTGCACGTTACTCAGGGCTCACGTCGTTCGACGCGGGGCTCGAACCCACTAACCGTGAGATCATGACCTGAGCTGAAGTCAGACGCTTAACCGACTGAGCCACCCAGGCGCCCCGTAATTCTATCCTTAATTTTTTGAGGAACCTCCATACTGTTTTCCACAGTGGTTGTACCAATTTACATTCCCACCAACAGTGCACAAGGGTTCCCTTTTCTCTACCTCCTGGCCAACACACTTGCTTTTTCCTGTCTAATACCAGCCATCCTGACGGGTCTAAAGTGACAGATCTCATTGTGGTTTGATTTTATTTCCCTGATGATTACTCATGTTGGACGTCTTTTCACGCGTCTGTTGGACGCGTCTATATGTACTTTCTGGGGAAAATGTCTATTTAGGTCCTCTGCTCATTTTTTCAATTGGATTATTTGTGGGGTTTTTTGTATTAAGTTCTTTACATATTTTGGATATTTATCCCTTATCAGATGTACCATTCACCACTATCTTCTCCATTCAATAGGTTCCCTTTTGGTTTTGTTGTCGATTTCCTTTGCTGTGCAAAAGCTTTTTATTCTGATGTAGTCCCAATAGTTTATTTTCGCTTTTGTTTCCCTTAACCAAGCAGACGTATCCATGAATATGGTGCTAAGGCCAATGTCGAAGAGATTACTACCTGTTTTCTTTTAGGAGTTTTTTGGTTTCAGGTCTCACACTTATTTTTTTAAGTAAGCTCTGTGTCCAGTGTGGCACTTGAATTCACAACCCCAAGATCAAGAGATGCGTGCTTCATGGACTGAGCCAGCCAGGTGCCCCTCAGATCTCACTTTTAGCTCTTTAATCCATTTTGAGTTTATGTGTATGGTGAAAGAAAGGGGTCTAGCTTCATTCTTTTGCATGTAACTGTCCAGTTTTCCAACACTGTTTTCGAAGAGACTGTCATCTTTCCATTCCATACTCTTGCCTCCTTTGTCAGAGATTAATTAACTTTACAACCATGGGTTTGTTTCTGGGCCTTCTATCCTGTTTCCATTGATTTGTGTGTCTATTTTTTTTTTTTTTTTTTTTTTTTTGCCAGTTTTGATTAGTACAGCTTTGTAGGAGATTTTGAAATCTGGGATTGCGATACCCCCAGCTTTGTTCTTCGTTCTCAAGACTGCTTTGCGTGCTGCACTTTTTATACAAGTACTCTGTGGTCATCCAAGTTGCTGTCCCTCCATTCTGCCTGGCTTGATGCTGGTGGGTTTTTTTTTTTTTTAACTTATCCAAGATTTTTATATAATAACCAGTTTGTTTTTCTTCTTCAAATGGTCCTCAAAAGGCCTGTGGCCTGGCATGCTGAGAGGTATAGACGGCCAGGCACATCCTAGGACTAGTAACTAAGTTGGCACAGGCTCAGCCTGTGGTAACTTTATAGACATTTCCACCTGCTCAGCACCGACTATGAGACAATTCCATATATATATAGTTGGAGATGTGAATGTGAAAGAACATGGGGGCAGGGGCATCTTAGAATCTGTAAAATATAGTATATTGCTTCCTGTCTGTTCTTTGCCATTTTTGATTTTGCAAATGGCCAAACCACCGTAGGGAACAACATTGAACAAAAATCCTAAGGTGGCAGGGCCTGACCTGGCCAGCCCCATACTGCACAGGCTAGATCAGGCTTAGGAAGTCTATGTGTCGCTGGGTCACTATGAATAGCGAAGGCGGGGGGGTGGGGGTGGGGGTCACGGCAGCTGCTGCTTCTTCCTATATTGCCTTCATCGCCCATAAGGAGGGGGCCAGAACCAAACAGAATCTCCTGGAACTGAGATAGGGGAGGGGAGAAGAAAGAGCCACAGCTGCTGAACCATGATCGACATATGGGGGAGAATGCTGGAGACAAATGTGCATGGCACAGCGTGACATTTGAGTCATATCTGACATAGAAACTTAAGGATCCAATCTTGCTCAAAATGATTTTTTTTTTTTTTTTTGATGAATGTATCTACTAGTCAAAGAGAGGGAGAACAAAGTAGGACAAAGCTATAGAAAACTTTTGGGAGAAATCTCTCTTGTTGGGATTGAGATACCCTTCATTGATGGGTTGATCGATTCATTCATTCATTCACTCATTCATTCCACAAATACGTACTGAATACTTATTATGTGCCGAATCCCCTTCTAGGCACTGAGAATAAATCAGAAAAGAAAAAACCACAAGTACCTTGCTTTTATTACATCTATACTCAAGTAGAGAGAAGAGAAAAAGAAAACAATAAATATGCAATATGTCAGCTGTTGACAAGGGGTAAAAAGTAGGGGGACAGACATTACGTTGTTGGTGATGGTGATGCTGCTTGTGTGTGTGGTCAAGGGAAGGTACTGAGATAAGAATCCTTGAATGGGTTAAGAGCACGAGCCAAGTGCATTTAGGAAGAGGAAACAAGTGCAAAGCCCCTGGGGCAGGCACACACCCATTGTACTCTATAGAACCAAGGAGGCTGGCGTAGCTGAGGCACAGAGAGCTGGATGACTTGGTAGGAGATGAATTGAAAAGGAAGTTGAGTGCCCCATTCTGTAAGGCGGGATTTTATTCTGAGCGAAGTGGGGAGCCACTGGAGACCTTAGAGCAGAGAAATAACGAGATCTGACTCGGGTGTTCAACGGATCGCTCTAACGGCTGAGTGGAAAATAAACTAGAACAGAGCAGGCATGGAATCCGGAAGGCCAGAGAGAACACCGTGACAAATGCCCAGACTATAGAGGGGAGTGTTTGGGGCCAGATTAGAAGTGATAGAGGTGATTAGAACCAGTCAGATTGTGAATACGTTTTGAAGGTAGAACCCACAGCTTTGACCAAAGAATTAGATATGTATGGGCAGTGAGAGAAAGCGATGAATCCAGAATGACTCTATAGTTGTCTGTTGGAGCTACTGCAAGTGTAGCAGAGTTGGAGGAAAATAAGAGCTTGGATTTGAACATGTTGGGTTTAACACATCTCAGTGGATCTGGAAAGCAGACAATTGAAGAGAGTTCAAGAACCAGGTCTGGATTGGAGGGAGAAGGGTGGAGTCGTCAGCAGATCGATGGTAGGAAAACGGATGAAGTCACCAAGGATTGAGTATAGAGAGGGGACACATCTGAGGACAAGTCCTGGAGCACATTCATAGAGATCAGGGAAATGAGAAGAAACCCCCGAAGGAAACTGAGAAAGTTGAGGAACCCAGACAGATTTTAGGGGCTAAGAAAGTATCTCAAGGATCTCGAGAGTAACCATGGTGAATGCGGCGGAGGGATTTGGTAAGGTGAGGGCTGGGAAATAACCACTAGGTTTCACAAAAGGGGGATAAAAATGGGATTGGAGAGTGGGTTTCAGAACCTGGGAGAAGAAACGGGGGTTTTGAGTAAAGACAACTTTTGAGGATTTTTGCTACAAAGGGAAGAGAGAAAAGGGAGGTGCCAGGTGGGTTAGAAGTTGGAAGGAGATTTCTGAAGATCGGGTGATATTTGAATGAGGGTGGGGATGATTCAGTAGGAAGGGTGCAGGAGAGATGCCAGACAGCTGGACAGAGAGAGAACAGGTTACTAAAACAAGGTCCTTCCTCGCTTGGATGGCAGTGAATCGGAATGCACGAGTGGAGGGGCCGGTCCTCCCTCAGAAGGCGTTAGGGGTAGGGGTCCATGCAGTTAGATTTAGATCCTTAATCCATTTTGAGTTTATGCATATGGTGAAAGAAAGTAGTCTAGCTTCATTTTTTTGCATGTAACTGTCCAGTTTTTCCAACACCGTTTTTGAAGAGACTGTCATCTTTCCATTATACATTCTTGCCTCCTTTGTCAAAGATTAATTAACCGTACAATTGTGGGTTTGTTTCTGGGCCCTCTATCCTGTTTCCATTGATTTGTGTGTCTATTTTTTTTTTTTTTTGCCAGTTTTGATTAGTATAGGTTTGTAGTAGATTTTGAAATCTGGGATTGCAATACCCCCAGCTTTGTTCTTCGTTCTCAAGACTGCTTTGCATGCTGCACTTTTCATAAAGGTACTCTTCTTCCTTTCCTGCTTTGATTTTCTCAGCGAAGTCCTCAGAGGGGTCATCAGCTGTATCTGAGAGAGGTGTTCAGTTCTTAATCCTGGCTGTACATGAGAATCATCTGGAGAATCTTAAGAGAACACTCCTAACCGGGCCCTACGCCAATTTAATCGGATTTCTCTGGAGGTGTACCTGGGCGCTGGAATGTGTTAAAGGCTTCCGGGTGATTCAAAAGTGTGGCCAGAGTTGAGAATCCCCGGGTTAGGGGTCTGAGGAAGGAAGATGTGAGGTAGTCAAAATATTTCACCAGTAGAGTGGAGACTCAGTCAATTAGATCAACATACTTGGATTTGTGGTTGAGAATTTAATGTGAAACCTGCCAGGATGGTTGCATTTTTTCCCCCAAGTTTTATTTATTTGAGAGAGAGAGAGAGAGAGAGAGCAAGAGCACACAAGCGGGGGAGGGGCAGAGAGAGAGAGAGAGAGAGAGAGGATCCCAAGTAGGCTCTGAGCAAGGGGCCAGACGTAGGGCTCAAACCCACGAACCATGAGATCATGACCTGAGCCAAAACCAAGAGTCAGATGCTTAACTCACTGAGCCCCCCAGGCATCCCAGGATGGTTTCATTTTTCTCCAACTATGTTCAGCTGCCAGGGGCAGACACGGGGTGGACAGAGGGTTGGGTTTTACCGAGGTGGGTTTTTCTCAGGTGTGTATGATGGAGGTGAGAGTACTAGACAGTGATTGTAATCATGGACCTGGGCTCGGTGTCGGCTAAGGAGGCATGTGAGAATTTGGCCGAAGAATTAAGGGACGTTGAAAAGGATGTAGGTAAATGGCTTCTTCTGAGTGGTTTTGCTAATGAATATTTCCACGAAATATTTAGTGCAGCCAGACCCCTGCAAGTAGCACCAACAACTCTGATTAGTGCTTCAACCTACATTTTCTTCCCAGGGTTGCAATCAGTTGCTCTCAACGAGTGGACATTGTGAGATATTTAGAGCAAAGAGAAATATACATATTGGAAGTGGGCTTTTCCCATTCTTAGAAACCAGAATTTTGTACCTTCGTGTCCTCTCTTCTGTCCCCCTTGGTGACCTTTTCCCTCTTGAAGCACACCCAAGCCCCACTCCCCTGTTCTCCAATAAAAGAAAGGGATCTGAGTAACAGCCTTGAAGTTCAATCGCCTTTAAAGGAGAAACAGCCCTGGGCAGTTGGTGTTTTACACAAAAGAATGGATTGCTTAGTCACAGAAACTCAGGTATTCTAAGAAACCGGGAGCGGATGTTCCCTGCTAGAAAGGGGACCTTCTCGGCATCTCTGAAGTCACATTCCTGTAGCTGGCACTGACGGAACTGAAAGTATAAATTAGACGTCCAGGGTCAAACTCTACGTAGATTGTTGAACTGATGCATTGTTGTAGGCTTAGTGTTAAAGCCCCATCTGTCCCTCAGTTTTCTTACAGTGACAGTGATGCTTCTTATAAGATTGTCTGTGAAAGGCTGGGCGCCCTACAGAACCATGCAGCACAGCAGAGCTTTCCCCTAAGGAGAGCGTAATGTGCACTCTAATCGTAGGAGAAAAAATGGAGAATCACAGGAAGAAACACTCATGTTGGGGCTTTCATTAAACTTAGTGCAACCTCTCACCAATTCTGTATCTTTATTTGCAGTAATTTTTTAATAAACATTACTGTTGAAATACCCTTGGTTACAACGAGCAACTCAGTTATCAGAAAAACAGTCTCAAACGTTTGTTCTAATTACGAAACCAGAGGAGGTGACAGGGGTGCCTGGGTGGCTCCATTGGGTGAGTGACAGACTCTTGATTTCTGCTCTGGTCATGATCTCACGTTCGTGAGATCAAGTCCCACATCGCGCTCTGCATTGACAATGCAGAGCCTGCCTGGGATTCTTTCTCCCCCTCTCTCTGCCCCTCTCCCACTCATGCTACACTCTCTCTCTCTCTCTCTCTCTCTCTCTCTCTCTCAAAGATAAATAAATAAAAAAAAAAAGAAGGGCTGACAGTTTAGAAAATTTTTCAACAAGGTTTAAACAAAAAGGATTTTCCACTTTATTCTAATCAGGTCAACACAGATACCACTTTCCCATAACATTGCAAGTAATTGGTATTTTTCAAAGATATCATTCGGTTCTTTACAGAAGGCTAAAAGTTGGAGGCCCATAACAATGACAGTCAACTTTTATGTGTGCCTTCCGTATGCCAGAAGCTGTGCTAAATGGTTCGCCGGGAACATCTAAAAAACCAGCCCTATGAGGTCAGTGTTCTCCCTGTTCTAACTCCACGCATGGCAAAGCGAATGCTTCAAGCCGTGAGCTCGGTTTTCCAAGTTCATACAGCTAGTATATGATGGGATTAATATTCAAACGCAGGCAGATCCCTCCTGGCCGCTACCATAGTTTTTTGACTGTCACCTGCTCCCCCGCTCCACTCCCGTTTAGGGACAATCAGTTAATACCTAAAGCACAGTGGCTGTGCGTGAGGGGTGGCCACTGGCTTTAATTATTTCTATCCAGGGAGGAAGGGCTGCCTTCATACATTCTGCGTCAGCTCTTTCTTCTGCCCAGGAAAGTATCCATCCTTCGATGCATCAGTATTAATTGTTGTTCAGGGATGAATTAAGCTTCTGGGGTCATGCACCGTTTTCTATGGCATCCATATTTCTTTCATGAAACCTAAGTAGCATTCACTTGGAGACAAGAAGAAATGATGGTGAGGGCGGGGAGCGGCGATGTTAAGAGGGACTCCCAGAAATTGGTTCCTGGACCAGTAATGATCACTAGCCCTTATGTTACTCTTGGAGTCACTTTACTCGTGCTGAAATGTATGAATTTGCCCTAGCGTGACTCGGCCCCTCCTAACAATCAAAAGCTCCCAGGATGGGTCAAGATGTTTTGTTGTAATTCTGCAGGTTGAATGTATTTATCAGCCCTTCCCCGAGAATGCTATTATAGGGCGGGAGTTGGGTGATGACTAGTGGGCAGAAACCTATCAGGTGGGAGGAGCCTATGACGTTTGTATGAAGGAGAAACCAGCTCTCCTTGGTGATGGGGCATTTATTCTGCTCTCAGACTCCAGCCCGGCCAGGACCGCTTTGTAAGAGAAAGCCTTCAGTTGGGAGGGGTTGCCAACTACTGAGAAAACCAGTCAATTAATATTGAAAAAACACTAACCAATTAGGTGCATTTTTTTGGTTTCGATTTTGGTCTTCAAAGCATGAAGGTCCTTGGGGAAAGGGAGCGGAGGAAAAGGCTGGGCCAGACTCACCGCAGGCCAAGGCTCGCAGTTGGGCACAGCCCTGCCTGCTGAGGGACCCTTCCTGGAGGCCCCGCCCCCCCGAAGGCCCTGCCCGGCGACCCCACGGTTCCATCTCGTAAGGTCTTGCCCTCAAAAGCCTCACCCTGGAAGGCCCCGCCCCCGGAAGGCCCCGCCCCCGGAAGGATGCCTTGGCCAATATAATGCTCTGCTGTCACTGTCTGGTAGTTCTTCAGTTTTATTTTTGAACTTGTGTTTTGGGAGTGGGGGGGATGGGACAGCGGAGCACGCGCATGAGCCCGGTATGCGTGTCCACGGTCCCTTGCCTCCTCATGTTCAAATACTGGTCTCCCGCCTGGCGAGTGCCGCTGGACAGCGACACCCAGTGCCTGGGGTTCAGCAAGAGAAGCTAAGCGTTACATCGATGACTGAGTCAACAGGAGCACCCTTTCCCTACGAAGCAGAGCTTGCTCTGAGCACAGACAGAAGGCAATGGCCTCTGGTGAACAACCCAGAACCGGGTCATACCCTTTCTCACTCACGTTACCTCCCTGTGTTAGCCGAGCGCTTAGGCTGCAAGCGGTGACTTAGAAGCGAAAGAAGGGAAAGAAAGGGCGGCCCCCTGTCCCCCGTCCTTTCGGGTTCCTTACCCATCAGTAAGCTGAGGGCGGGAGGGTTGGTGGAACACGGCCTGTCTCACCAGGTGGAGTAAAGACAGCTGAGCTGGCGGAGCGCAGGATTTCCACCGTCCTGGTGAGAACAGGGTGCATGTGCCCGGACCAGCTGCCGCGTCCACGTGCGGATTATTTAAAACTGACATTGCACCGTACAAAGATGGGTGGTAAAATTCATGCTCCTAATTAGGTTTGTAAATGTTTATTTACATTGGAATGACGTTAAATGCGAAGCGAAAACACCGGCCATGGCACGTGGAAAGACAGACCTTGGAGGAAATGGGCTTTCTATTTTAGTGTCTTTAACAACTCTTCATCTGTGCTTTTGAACAAAAGGCCGTTTATCTTCGTTTTGTGCTGGGCCTGCAAATTATGTAGCCCGCCCTGGCAACAGCTGTGCAGCGTCTCGATGACCTAGTGGCGTGAATGCCGGGAGCCTCCTTCCCGGACCCCGTAGCATCACACAAGCCTCTCAAGCCAAAAGAGAACTTTAGGGTATAGTGGGGGGGGGGGGGCGGGAGGTCCTCAAATTTCTGATTCATAGGTGCCCTGCTCGGGCTGCCATAACAAAATACCAAAAGCTGGGGGGCGTGGGCAACATACACTGTATTTTCTCACAGTTCTGGAGGCTGGTAGTCCAGGGTCAAGGTGTCCGGAGGGTTCAATTCTCCCAGGCCTCTCTCCTTGGCTTGCAGATAACTGTCTCCTCTGCTGTGTCGTCAGACGACACATTGCCCTTCAGTGTGTATTGTCTGTGTCCTAGTGTCCTCTTCTTGTAAGCACACCAGTCATGTTGAATTAGAGCCTACCCCCAATGAGCTCATTTTACCTTAATCATTGATTGATTGATTGATTGACTGATTGTAGGCTTTATGCCCAGGCAGAGCCCAATGCAGGGCTGGAACTCACAACCCTGAGAGCAAGACTGAGCTGAGCGCAAGAGTCAGGTGCTTAACCCACTGAGCCACCCAGGTGCCCCCTTTAATCACCCCTTCAAGGATCTAGGGTCTGAATACAGTTACATTCTGAAGTGCTGGGTGTTAGGACCGCAACATCGGAATCTGGGGGGGGGGGGGGCGGGGAGGTTACATTCAACGGAGCCCAAAACAATAGGCAAAACTGGACTGAAACAGAAATGTAGACACATTTTAAAATGCGAAACGTATATTTTTGTGCACCTTAGTTGCTAGACTAAGATGTGTTTGCAACCTTGTAGCAAAACACCCATTGGCATGATCAAACAGAGCTTCTGGGTAACTTCACACACCCACAATTAAAACAAACCCCAAAGCTTTCTAATTGGGGATTTGGCTGTTTTAGGCTCAGTGGCAACCGAAGCCTGCCTAGGACTTTCCTTTTGTTTTAGCAGAAAAGTAACAGGAAGAGGAATTGAACATTTAGACATCTTGCCGGTGTTTGTAGTTAATCATACTCTCCCTCGTGGTCCAAACCTGATTGAGCTCTTGGCGCCATAGAGGAGAGATGATGTTCATTACATGTCAGTGGCCACAATGTGCCTTTTTTATTACTGTTGGTATTTGTGTTATTTTTAGATGTAAGAGGCAAGCCTTATCTTTGGGCTGCTGTAACAAAAGCACCATAGACTGGGTGGTTTAAACAACAGACATTTATTTCTCACACTCCTGGGGCTCGGAAGTCTAAGCTCAAGGCACTGGCAAACTCCATGTCTATTCAAGGGCCACCTCCCGGGTCACAGATGACCATCTTCTCCCTGTAACCTCCCGTGGTGGAGGGGGCAAGGGCTCTCTGTGGGGTCTCTTTTAGGAAGATGCTAATCTTGTCCATGAGGGCTCCACCTCATGACCTAAACATCTCCCAAAGACCCCACCTCCCGATACTGTCACCTTGTGCATTAGGATTTCAATATATGAATTCTGGAGGGACACAAACATTCGGTCTACAGAAGGCTTCATTGAATGTCTTGTATGTCCCAGGCACTAATTTTTTTGGCAAAAGTAACCACTTCCTACACGTCCTTTGAAGTGAGAGTGAGAGTATTTCTCCATTTTGTCTTCCTTTAGAACTTTTCTCCGGGGAGGACCCTAAAAAGTTCAGAAAAGATCCAGAAGAAACCCACTGGCCGCTGGCTAACTCATTCTTTGCAGGAGAGCAGAATTCAGTCTGAAGCAGGTTAATCTTGGAAATCTAGGCAAAGAGACCTTGCTTTAAAGTCTTCTCAGGGCGCCTGGGTGCCTCAGTCAATTAAGCATCCCACTTCTGCTCAAGTCATGATCTCACGGTTCGCAAGTTCAGGCCCCGCGCTGGGCTACGGGCTGACAGCTCAGAGCCTGGAGCCTGCTTCAAATTCTGTGTCCCCCTGCCCTCTCTGCCCCTACCTCTCTCTCTCTCTCTCTCTCTCTCTCAAAAATAAATAAACACTATGGGGCACCTGGGAGGCTCAGTTGGTTGCACATTGAACTTCAGCTCAGGTCATGATCTCATGGTTTGTGAGTTCGAGCCCCGCGCTGGGCTACGTGCTGAACAGCTCAGAGCCTGGAACCTGCTTCGGATTCTATGTCTCCCTCTCTCTCTCTGCCCCTCCCCGACTCACGCTCTGTCTCTCTCTCTCTCTCAAAAATAAGTAAACATTAAACAAATTTTTTAATAAATAAACAAGCATTAAAAAAAGTCTTCTCATATTACGAGTTTTGTTAGTACAAGTAATAATAACTATAATATCAACTTTCTTTTTTTATTTATTTAATTTATTTTGTAATTTACGTCCCAAGTTAGGTAGCATGTAGGGCAACAATGATTTCAGGAGTAGATTCCTTAATGCCTCTTACCCATGTAGCCCATCCCCCCCCCCACAACCCCTCCAACAACCCTCTGTTTGTTCTCCATATTGAAGAGTCTCTTATGTTTTGTCCCTTATCATATCAATTTTCTTTTTTACCAGTGGCCCACTAGGTGCCTGGTACTGCTGAGCACCGAGGGGAATGGTCGGTCTCACAGCCCTCTGAGAATCACACTATTTTCTCCTCCACATTATGGATGAGCATTAAGCCTTGGTGAGAAGTCACACAACACTCCCAAAAGCCACATTGCTACCGAGGGGCCAGCTGGGATCTCCGCCCACTTTGGTTCCAGAGCCTGTGATTGCAAACGTGGGCCGCACTAACTGTTCAGTAGGAAGGACCGTGCGTGGGGGTGACAGCACCCCCTTATCCCTTAAGGTAACCCCAGCGCAGCCCGCGGTGACTGCTTGAGGGAAGGGTGAGAGCCGGGTGCTGCCCAGGGCGTATTTCGGGGAGCAGACGTGTGGTCAAGGGGGTCTAATGATGCACAGAATGAACAGACCTAGGGAAAGATCTGAGTTCCTGGAGCCGTGATCTCCAAACATTTATTATTGTGCACCTCTCGTCTGCCAAAAAATCGATCAATAATAAAATTAAAAAAAGTTTTGAGGACATAACACCAACATAAGTATATTTATTTATAAATTATAGCCTGTACTATATTAAATTATGTGCATTACAAGTGACATGCAAAAGGTGAACATTTACATTTTTTATGTCTTATTTTATATTAGAGAGAAAGAGAGAGACAGAGCATGAGCAGGGGAGGGGCAAAGAGAGACAGGGAGACACAGAATCTGAAGCGGGCTCCAGGCTCCAAGCTGTCAGCACAGAGCCGACGTGGGGCTCGAACCCACAAACTGCGAGATCATGAGCTGAACAGAGGTCGGACACTCAACTGACTGAGCCACCTAGGTGCCCCTTGAGAACTTCCTTATACAGAGCCCGACGCGGGGCTTGAACCCGTGAGCAGTGAGATCATGACCTCACTGAAGTCGGACGCTCAACCGACTGAGCACCCCGGCGCCCCACAAAAGGAAACATTTAAATGGATGACAAGAAATGCAATTCAACCATCTAGTATTTTCTTCCTGTCCTTTATCAGACTATATCTCTCCCACTCACTTTGGAAAAGATTTTTTAAAAGACACAGGACACTTCAGTTTGTACCACTAATTCCTAGGATTAATCTCTAAAGAGATGGAAAATGGAGATGGTTTCTTAAGAAATACACCACGGCTCTGAAAGAAGACAGGGACCATCAGTTCCTGCTCTGCTGGCCCGTGATACATCCATCCGAGTCTTGAAACTACAGATCTAGAATTGGACCTCTCATCCCAGACCCGCCAACCCAAAACTTGAAAAAATACACTTCACTTAAAATCAGTATCATCACAAAATTCTTCTAGCCATTCGTGCTCCAAAAATCAAAGTAAACGTTTGCAGCCTCCTTCCGGGTTAACGATACGGAGAAACCAAACTTTAGGGAAACAAAAACAAAACCAAAAACAAAACCTAACTTTACAGGAAGGAGGAAGCAGGATCATAGCATATGGCGACAAGATTAGTTTTAGAGAGCTGTTTAGGGAGCCCTACTGGAAGGCTTAAGGTAGAGGGAAAGAAACAAAGGGACGTGGCGACCCAAAACTGTCTGAGTTTTCTAATTTGTCCCGGGAACTTCTGGGTGGAGAGGAGAGCATCGTGTGGGGTCAGAGCAAGAGGCAATGGGAAACCCATACACGTATGTAAACAGCTCTTCTCCCCATCTCCTGTGGGAGAGGAAAAGAGAATGAATTTATTCCAGTAAGGACGGCCACGAGTTGGTGAGGTAAGTTAGGTAGATGGATGGGTACCCGAAAAAGCCAGGGAAGGAGGCTTCCCTGCTGTCTTGTCAGCATCTATGGGCAAGGCTCTCTTAACGGACTGCCAAACGAATTGATGTACAAATCAGATTACCGGCAGCCATGTATAGCTGCTCGGGTTGTGCATGGCACAATGCGCCTCAACTAAAGGCATGCCCTTAACACTACAGACATCTTTATATCTTTGTTATTTTAAATATTTAAAAAAATATATTTTTTTATTCGTTGACTCCAAAGAGGCAGTTGCTTGCTTATCATGACAATTTTTTGATCGTGTAGAACTGCCTCCTTGGTTGTGAAAATCAGTACGTTGTAACAATTTTCTGAGAGATGGAAATAAAGTGCCTCCTTCCAGGGAGGCCTGAGTGGCTCAGTCAGTTAAGTGTTGGAGTTCAGCGCCGGTCACGATCTCATGGTTGGTGAGCTTGGGTCCCGCATCAGGCTGTATGCTAGCAACTAGTACAGAGCCTGCCTGGGATTCTCCCTCGCTCTCCTCTCTCTCTGCCTCTCCCCCACTCATGCTCTCTCTCTCTCTCTCTCTCAAAATTAATAGATACTAAAAAAGATAATAAAAATGGCCTCATGTCTCAGTAGCACCCTATAGTGAAATTTATACAAATCAATGCCGACAGTGTAAGCGAGCGCTCCTTAATTTTTCCAGCCCGTAGTGTCACCTACCTTCTCTGAAAATGTATCGGGAGCCAAGCGTATCCACAGCAGGAGCTGCTTAAGTTTTGTTAGCTCCAAGTGTCCGCCTCCCTTGGTAAGTAGCATGGTAGGAAATGTCCTTAATTCATCGCAAACTTCCGTCTGCATTTTCTCTATTAGATTCATTTGTCGATGTCTGCTATTTGCCGGGTTGCATTGCAAATGTAACGTTGCATGCAAACTCTACATGCTGTTGGCTACAGGGCAAGCATATTGTTAGGCGATCAGGAAAAATGTTTTAAGCATTTCGTATCCCTTCATGAGTTTGTTACTTACGTGCAGGCATTTTTACTGGGTTTTAGTTATCTTTCGTAAGTTGTTTGGGATTTCCTGTTGACATGCAATGTCTGATAAATTTCCCCATCGAAAATAACGGGGCGAAAGCCTATTTTTGTTGTGGTTCAGAGCGTCTGAGCTTCAAGAATGGATTAACTATGTTCAGTGGGAGATGTCTCTGTATTGTTCTGCTTTGATTGTGAAATAAAAACATGTTGGATGAAGGAAGGACCTTTTTGCCCAAGCTGCTTCTAGACAGAGAGCTGCTTTTCTGATTCATATACCAATTGTATCTTAAACTTAAAATGAGACACCATTGACATTAGACACTAGCTAAATTGGATCTTTTGAAGTTGATTTCTTGATCGTATCTTCTGAGATTTGTTTGCTGAAAACGGAATGGCATTTGGGGTTTCCAATTTGTATGTGCTTTCGTTATGGCACAATCATTTTTAGTAGCTAATATTCATTGATCGTTAATAAGCCACAAACTATTACACAGAAATAAGTTAGAAATTCCTGCAAAATGCTTCATTAATTGTATTACGGAAGTTACTTTCAATGACATGGGAATTTGGTTGGTATATAAATAAATCACCTACTTGTTACATACATATTACTTTAAGTTATATTTACTTGTGACTTAAAAATTTTATTACCTTGCACGTTTGTAAATTCTAAGTTAAAACACTTACGAAGTGTGTGAAACACAGATACTAAATTTAGTAAAAAATGTATTTGGGCCAGGAATACAGCTGTGCTGCAAATGTGCATGGAAAACACAGTAGATTAAAACACATTTAAAACATATTGTGGGACATTTTATATTCCACGGAAGGCTGTGCATTATTATTTTTTATTTTGAAACAATCAAAAACTCGGATAATGAGGAGCTTATTTCCTAAACCATTTGAGAGTTCCTTGATAACCCAAGTCTCTATCACGCTCGCACCCGTTAGTGTGGATTTCCTACAGATGAGGATAGTTTCCCAGATGACCACATCACACGCTGATTTTGAAATCAGTAAATCTACATGGATAGATAACTATCATTTCATCCACAGACTCCCTTCACATTCTGGCAATTGTCCCAATAACCTATGACGGATACACGTATTCGTTGGTCTCAGTCTCCCTCAGTCTGGAACAATGTTTTGGTCATTTCTTGACTTTTGTAAACTTGACACTTTTGAAGATTACAGGCCAGTTATGTTCTGGAGTGTGCCTCCGTTTTGGCTTGTCTGATGATTCCTCACAATTAGATCCAGGTTATAAGCGACTCTGTGTTCTTCTCACTGCATCGTAGGTGGCGTAGGATTTGATTTTCCTGTCACTGATGATGTTGATTTTGATCCCCCGGTGAAGGTAGACTTTTCCAGTCTACCCTGTGAAGGTACACTTTTTCCTTTCAAAATTCAGAAGCAGTTTGTGGGGTGGTATTTTAACACTCCTTAAATATACCATTCCTCATCAAACATTTTATTATTTATTTTTAATAGTTGTATTGACATTCGTTTTTCTATTTTTTAATGAATTAAAACTGTTACCATCCTTATTTATTCTGGTGATTGTGTTGTCCCCAACCTGACCAGTAGGGGGCCCTGTAAGCTGACTTCTGTGTCCTAAGTATTTATCATTCTTTGAGCACTTTGACACAAGACGTTCCAAGTTTATCTCATACTTTTCCTGCCCAGCCCCAGAATCGGTTAACTTCTCCTGCTTCTTTTAAGTGGAAAATGGAGTTTAGAAGCCAAGATGTGCACCCTAGGTGCGCTCATTGCCACTGGGATGTCATTGTTTCCAAGCAAGTTAGTGAACAATGTTAAATATATGTATGTGGGGCGCCTGGGTGGCGCAGTCGGTTAAGCGTCCGACTTCAGCCATGTCACGATCTCGCGGTCCGTGAGTTCGAGCCCCGCGTCGGGCTCTGGGCTGATGGCTCAGAGCCTGGAGCCTGTTTCCGATTCTGTGTCTCCCTCTCTCTCTGCCCCTCCCCCGTTCATGCTCTGTCTCTCTCTGTCCCAAAAATAAATAAACGTTGAAAAAAAAAAAATTTCTTAAATATATGTATGTATGTGTATGCACACACACGTGCGTTTGTGAGCATACTTATACACATTTCCATCTGTGTTTACTTCTATGTATCTATATATCGAGTTCATGCAATTACTTTCAATCCCAATCCAACACGTAGGTCTAATTCTAGCTCTTTTCCCTGCCATACTTGTAACCAAATATAAGAAACCTGGCTCTCATTATCTTTAATATTCTTACACGATTTGATCAGTTACCCTGTATGGGCCCAAACTTGTATCTCCCCTGTCAGATGTCCACCTCACCTCACATTGGCTCAGATTCTCTGTGCTGTGCTGTCCCTACTCATGCGGACACCCCATCCTCCTGCTCACACTTTGATGCCTCGCTAGGCTTCCCCTCTGTGGGGATTCCCACTTTACCCCAATGTAGGCTTCTCCAATCGCACCCCAAGTGGATACCCTCCTCACCTTGCTCCAGTCCGAGGCCCCATGCTGGGCTGAGGTGACAGAGGGACACTCTTTTTCACTCTACTCGGTCTCTGACATTTCATGTCAAGTTCCACACATTTTTTAAACTTGGTAAGAAATGATGCAGACAAAAAAAGTCTTTTGAACTATAGGCATTTTTTATACTATCCGAAAACTATGTAACTCTTTTCAACTTTAATGAAATGTTGGAGCGTATTGAAAACAAATTTACCGGGGCGCCTGGGTGGCGCAGTCGGTTAAGCGTCCGACTTCAGCCAGGTCGCGATCTCGCGGTCCGTGAGTTCGGGCCCCGCGTCGGGCTCTGGGCTGATGGCTCAGAGCCTGGAGCCTGTTTCCGATTCTGTGTCTCCCTCTCTCTCTGCCCCTCCCCCATTCATGCTCTGTCTCTCTCTGTCCCGGGAATAAATAAACGTTGAAAAAAAAAAATTAAGAAAACAAATTTACCAAACATAAATTTGAAACATTATTGGATACCAAGGGGGAAGGTTGAGTTGATGTCCTAGGTGCCATGCAAAGTCAATTACACAATTTTGCTCTAGAAATTCTTCACGTTTAATAAAGATGTAAATTCTAGATTTCAGCCAAAGATATACTTTTTTTTTTTAAATCCACGTGTAGACAACATAAACAAATGGAAAAGCATTCCAAACTTATGGATTGGAAGAACAAATATTACTAAAATGCCCACACTACCCAAAGCAACCTACAGATTTAATGCAATCCCTATCAAAATACCAAGAGGATTTTTTCACAGACTAAAACAAACAATCGTAAAATTTGTATGGAACCACAAAAGACCCCGAATAGCCAAAGCAATCTTACAAAGAAAAACAAACCTGGAAGTATGACAATTCTAGACTTCAAGTTATATTGCAAAGCTGTACTAATCAAAACAGTATGGTATTGGTACAAAAGTAGATACACAGATCAATGGAATAGAATAGAGAGCCCAGAAATAAACCTATGATTATATGGTCAATTAATCTTAGACAGAGGAGGTAAGAATATGCAATGGGAAAAAGATAGTCTCTTGAACAAATGGTGTTGGGAAAACTGGACAGCTACATACCATACACAAAAATAAACTCAAAACGGATTAAAGATTTAAATGTGACACCTGAAACCATAAAAATCTTAGAAGAGAGCACAGGCAGTAATGTCCCTAACATCAGCTATAACAGCATATTTCTAGATATGTCTCCTTAAACAAGGGAAACAAAAGCAAAAATAAACTATTGGGACTATATCAAAACAAAATGCCTTTGTCCAGCAAAGGAAACAACCAACGAAACTAAAAGACAACATACTGAATGGAAGAAGGTATTTGCAAATGACAAAGCTGATAAATGTTAGTATCCAAAACATATAAAGAACTTATACAGCTCAACACACACACGAAAAACAAATAATCCAATTAAAAATGGGCAGAAGATATGAACAGACATTTCTCCAAAGAAAACGCACAGATGGCCAACAGACACGTGAAAAGATGCTCAACGTCACTCATCATCTGGGAAATGCAAATCAAAACCACAATGAGATACCACCTTACACCTGTCAGAATGGCTAAAATTGAAAACACAAGAAACGAGGAAGCAGAGAAAAAGGAACCCTCATGTACCATTGGTGGGAATGAAAATTGGTGTGGCCACTGTGGAAGAGAGTGCGGAGGTTCCTCAAAAATTAAAAATACAACTACTCTACAATCCAGTAATTGCACTACTGTTATTTACCCAAAGAATACCAAAACCCTAATTCGAAGGGATACATGTACCCCTATGTTTACTGCAGCATTATTTACAATAGCCAAGACATGGAAGCAGCCCAAGTGTCCATTGACTGATTGAATGGATAATATAAAGAAGATATGATATACCCTCCCCCCCCCACTGGAATATTATTCGGGCATCAAAAAAGAATGAAATCTTATCATTTGCAACAACAGTGGATGGAGCTAGAGAGTATAATGTTAAGCAAAAGAAGTCAGCCAGAGAAAGGCAAGTATAATATGATTTTGTTCATATGTGGAATTTAAGAAACAAAACAATGAACAAAGTTTTTGTTTGATCAGTGGACGGCGGGGGGGAGGGGAATAAAAGAGGGACAAACCAAAAAAACCCCCAAAAAACCAAAACCAAAAACCAAAAACCAAACAAAACAGACCAACGAACCAACACCCTAGTCTCTTACGTATAAATCTGATGGTTACCAGAGAGGAGGTGGGGGGGTAGATGGGTGAAATAGGTAGAAAGAATTAAGAGAAGAAGACACAAAGAAATGGAAAAACATCCCATGCTCATGGATTGGAAGAATAAATATTGTTAAAATGTCAATACTACCCAAAGCAATCTACATATTCAATGCAATCCCAATCAAAATTGCACCGGCATTCTTCTCAAAGCTAGAACAAACAATTCTAAGCCAAAGTAATGTTGAAAAAGAAAAACGAAGTGGGAGGATCCCAGTCCTGGACTTTACTACAAGCTGTAATCATCAAGATAGTATGGTATTGGCACAAAAACAGACACATAGACCAATGGAATAGAATAGACAGCCCAGAACTGGACCCACAACTATACGGCCAACTAATCTTTGACAAAGCAGAAAACAGTATCCAATGGAAAAAAGACAGTCTCTTTAGCAAATGGTGCTGGGAGAACTGGACAGCAATATTCAGAAGAATGTAACTGGACCACTTTCTTACACCATACCAAAAATAAACTCAAAATGGATTAAAGACCTAAATGTGAAAGAGGAAACCATCAAAACCCTAGAAGACAAAACAGGCAACAACCTCTTTGACCTCAGCTGCAGCAACTTCTTACTCAACATGTCTCTGAAGGCAAGGGAAATACAAGCAAAAATGAACTACTGGGACCTCATAAAGATAAAAAGCTTCTGCATAGAGAAGGAAACAATAAGAAAAACTAAAAGGCAACCAACAGAATGGGAGAAGATATTTGCAAATGACATATCAGATAAAGGGTTAGTATCCAAAATCTATAAAGAACTTATCAAACCCAACATCCAAAAAACAAATAATCCAGGAAAGAAATGGGCAAAAGACGTGAATAGACACTTCTCCAAAGAAGACATCCAGATGGCCAACTGACACATGAAAAAATGCTCCACATCACTCATCATCAGGGAAATACAAATCAAAACCACAATGAGATACCACCTTACACCTGTCAAAATGGCTAACATTCACAACTCAGACAACAACAGATGTTGGCGAGGATGCGGACAAAGAGAATCTCTTTTGAATTGTTGGTGGGAATGCAAGCTGGTGCAGCCACTCTGGAAAACAGTATGGAGGTTCCTCAAAAAACAAAAAATAGAACTACCCTACGACCCAGCAATTGCACGACTAGGCATTTCTCCATGGGATACAGGTGTGCTGTTTTGAAGAGACACATGCACCCCCATGTTTATAACAGCACTATCAACAATAACCCAAGTATGGAAAGAGCCCAAATGTCCATTGATGGATGACATCGATGGATAAAGAAGATGTGGTATATATATATATACAATGGAGTATTACTTGGCAATAAAAAAGAATGAAATCTTGCCATTTGCAACTACATGGATGGAACTGGAGGGTATTATGCTAAGTGAAATTAGTCAGTCAAGGAAGGACAAAAATCATATGATTTCCCTGATAAGAGGACTTTAAGAGACAAAACAGATGAACATAAAGGAAGGGAAACAAAAATAATATAAAAACGGGGGGGGGGCGCCTGGGTGGCGCAGTCAGTTAAGCGTCCGACTTCAGCCAGGTCACGATCTCGCGGTCTGTGAGTTCGAGCCCCGCGTCGGGCTCTGGGCTGATGGCTCAGAGCCTGGAGCCTGTTTCCGATTCTGTGTCTCCCTCTCTCTCTGCCCCTCCCCCATTCATGCTCTGTCTCTCTCTGTCCCAAAAATAAATAAAAACGTTGAAAAAAAATTAAAAAAACCCCAAAAAACAGGGAGGGGGACAAAACAGAAGAGACTCATAAATATGGAGAACAAACTGAGGATTACTGGAGGCATTGTGGGAGGGGGGATGGGCTAAACAGGTAAGGGGCACTAAGGAATCTACTCCTGAAATCATTGTTGCCCTCTATGCTAACTAAGTTGGATGTAAATTTTAAAAAATAAAATTAAAAAAAAAAAAAGAAAAAAAAGCTTTTGCACAGTAAAGGAAACAGTCAACAAAACTAAAAGGCAACCGACGGAATGGGAAAAGATATTTGCAAATGACATATCTGATAAAGGATTAGTATCCAAAATCTATAAAGAACTTACCAACCTCAACACCTGGAAAACAAATAATCCAGTGAAGACATGGGCAGAAGACATGAATAGACGCTTTTCCAAAGACATCCAGATGGCTAACAGACACATGAAAAGATGCTCAACATTGGTCATCATCAGGAACATACAAATCAAAAACACACTGAGCTGCCACCTCGCAGTGGTCAGAGTGCCTAACAATAGATGTTGGTGAGGATGTGAAGAAATGCGAACCCTCTCGCACTGCTGGTGGGAATGCAAACTGGTGCAGCCACTCTGGAAAACTGTGGAGGTTCCTCAAAACATTAAAAATAGAACTACCCTACGACCCAGCAATTGCACTATTAGGTATTTATCCAAAGGATACAGGAGTGCTGATTCATAAGAGTACATGGACCCCAATGTTTATAGCAGCGCTTTCAACAATAGCCAAATTATGGAAAGGGCCCAAATGTCCATCAACTGATGAATGGATAAAGAAGATGTGGCTTATATATACGATGGAATGCTACTTGGCAATGAGAAAGAATAAGATCATGCCATTTGCAGCAACATGGATGGAACTGGAGAGTATTGTGCTAAGTGAAATGGTCAGAGAAAGACAGATATTGTGTGTTCTCACTCATGTGGAATTTGAGAAACTCAACAGAGACCATGGGGGAAGGGAAGGGGAAAAAACTGTTTCAAACAGAGAGGGAGGCAAACCAGAAGAGACTCTTAAAGACAGAGAAGAAAAGGAGGGCTGATGGGGGTAGGGTCAGGGGAGAGGGGAAAAATGGGTGATGGGCATTGAGGAGGGCACTTGTTAGGATGAGCACTGGGTGTTGTATGTAAGTGATGAATCACGGGAATCTACCGCTGAAGCCAAGGCTACACCGTCTACACTGTATGTTAGCCAATTTGACAATAAATTATATTTAAAAAAAAAAAAAAAAGAGTACACTTACCTTGGGGCATCTGGGTGGCTCAGTCGGTTAAGCATCTGGTTCTTGGTTTCAGGTCAGGTCACGATCTCACAGTCAATGAGTTTGAGCCCCACATCCGGCTCTGCACTGGCGGTGAGGATCCTCCTTGGGATTCTCTCTCCCACTCTTTCTGTCTCTCTCTCAAAATAAATAAATAAACATTAAAAAAAATCTGTTTTTAAAAAGAGGACACTTACCTTGATGAACACTGAGTAATAAATGGAATTGCTGAATCACTATATTGCACACCTGGAACTAACATAACACTGTATGTTCACTACACTGGAATGAAAATAAAATTCAAAACAAATTCGAAATCCACTTTTAAATGTATTTGCTCAGGATTGATTTGGCACCGCATTTTAAGTAGAATTAATATCATTAGCAGATAGTTATAGGAAGCAAAATTCAATGTACATAGCGATCCCCAAAGCATCGAAGGGATTCAGGAGTGTTTTGAAGAAAAACAAAGAGTCAGTAGTTATCAAATACGTATTATTGATGCTGAACAAATTGTAGGGTCTCTTACATTGACGCCAATCACTCCATGTAGGAAATACGAGAAAAAGGCTAATGAAAACCCTTTAATCTCCAAATCCTATGACAGCCCAACTATACTACAAATTAATTTGAAAAAAAATTGCTTTATATTTCTTACAACACTATCATGTTTTAAGACAGGCTTAGATGCTCAGTGTTATGACCTTCTCAAGGATTTAGATGCCATGTATTTGAGAATTATAATGAACATGTAGTGCTTCACGGTGTCATTTATTAGAGAAATAGATCTGATCTATATAAGCAGTGTGATATCCAGGGGATATCAACATATGAGGATCCAAAAGCCTCAGGTTACTTTCTGAAATCCATTTTGTCATCTGTTAGTGTCTTTCAATGTATTTGCAGCTGTAGCTTATCAGATGCCTTTGCGCAAACTTCTGAAGCTCTCAGGATATATTTAACTTTGCCAATATAGTTTCTCAGAACTCAAATTTATTTCCAAAGACGTAAGGCCTAAAATATCACAACTAAAGCAGTCAAATCTAGCAACGATTCTTACAGGACGCAAGATAGTGGGACAATTAGGCAATGAAATTATCGTAGCGATGTCACCACGAAAGCAAAATGTTGACGTGTACTTATGTAACAGTCTGGTTTCTTGAGCTTCTAATTATTTGTGATTAAACTTTCCATTCTCTATGCTTTTGTATTTAATAATTAAATCTGCAAAATTTACACAGACTGGCTTTATTTTGGTAATTATTATCATTAAGAAACCGGGGCGCCTGGGTGGCTCAGTCGGTTGAGCGTCCGACCAGCTTAGGGCATGATCTCACAGTTCGTGAGTTCGAGCCCCGCGTCGGGCTCTGTGCTGACAGCTCGGAGCCTGGAGCCTGCTTCGGATTCTGTGTCTCCCTCTCTCTGCCCCTTCCCCACTCATGCTCTGTCTCTCTCTGTCTCTCAAAAATGAATAAACATTAAAAAAAATTTTTTTTTAAAAAAGAAACAATAATTTATGGCTTTGTCGTTATGGAAAGGGCATTCTTCTAATGTCTTGCAAGGTGTCATGAGACCCCATACCAGCCTTGTGTTCTGCCAGCTTTCCTTCACAGGAGAGGGGGAGCCTCTGCCATACCTCCTGCTGCCATTAGGTCAGGAGAAGACTGTATTTTGACTCCTTAGTTTCAGTCTTCCTCAGTTTTAAGAGACCTCCCTCACCCCGCTTAGCCTAGGAAAATTACTACCTAACCCCTGGGTCATGGATCTATGCCCTTCCCTCGGGCTCCTTCCAGACTTGTCGGCCAGTTCAGGGGCCCCGGTCTCTGCTCCCAGATGACCCTCTCTTAAATGTGCTATACAGGTCAGGGCTGTGGCTTTGGTATCCCCACAGAGGGCTGCCCAGTTAAATGTGGGTTTCAGATAGGGGATCGACTTATACTTGAACATTATCTATCGTGTATGTGAGGTTTGAATAGAACCAGGCATCCTTTTTGTTGTTGTCATTGCTGCTGGTTTGTTTGGAAATCTCGCAACCCTCTCTCCAAGGCAGAGCATAGTACATGGATAGCAGGGAGGTTTTGGAAACAATTTGCCTGATAGGCAGGCTGAAAAGATACAGGGAAATAAAGCAGTGGTCCTATGGCTTTTCTTCTTCTTCTTCTTTTTTAAAATTAAGAAAAAAATTTTAATGTTTATTCTTGAGACAGAGAGAGACAGAGCATGAGCAGGGGAGGGGCAGCGAGAGAGGGAGACACAGAATCGGAAACAAGCTCCAGGCTCCGAGCTGTCAGCACAGAGCCCGACGCGGGGCTCGAACTTACCAACCATGAGATGGTGCCCTGGGCCGAAGTTGGATGCTTAACTGACCTGAGCCACCCAGGCGCCCCGCTATGGCTTTTCTCAATAGTTTTCCTTTACATATAACCATGTTTAAATTAGTTTGGATGCCCCTCCCCCTCCATTTTCCATGGGCCTTAGCTTCTCCATGTGTGTAAGATCAGGAGGTTGGGACCTGAATCCCTGAGAAGCCACGAAAGCAGTGGATGTCTCTCCAAAAACACGCATATCCACAAAAATTAGGTGCAGTTACAGAGAGTCACAGCCCCTGCTTGAAGGCTTTCTGTGGACCGCAGTCAGGGCACCATGGACCAGCTCTCTGTGGACCATTCCAGCAAGAAGAGGTCATGATCATTCTGTGGCGATCATCCTACTAAAGGAATTAGAAAACAACAAGCAAGGGACCCCTGGGTGGCTCAGCGGGTTGAGCATCCGACTCTTGATTTCGACTCAGGTCATGTTCTCACAGTTCATGAGTTCGAACCCCACGCTGGGTTCCGTGCTGACAGTGGGGAGGCTGCTTGGGATTCTTTCTCCTTCTCTCTGCCCCTCCTCCACTCATGTGTTCTCTTTTTTTCTCTCTCTCAAAATAAATAAAATAAATAAAAAGTAGAATTGCCCGTGTCATCTTGGAACATTTCTGTCCGATGACACCAAACGATTTTACTAACGTGAACTTGTTAGTTTCCACATTTCTGCTCGCCTGATGGGTGCTAAGCGGTTCTGCATTTGTTAAGGATTTGCTAAGGAAGCTGAGTCGTAGGAGAAAACAAAGACTTTTCAGGATTTCAGAAGAATTCTCAAAGTATCCTATCTTCTCGGACTCCTTTTTTCCATCTCTTTGGAAGGGACACCTAAGCAAAGGTGAGATTCCCTGATACAGTGGGTGCCGAAGCGTCCAGGCAAAACACCCTGGGAAGACGAACAGGACGGAGACACCCAGTGCAGTCGTGAAGCCTGGAGAACATTCTAACTGGGGACTACGAGTAGGAGAGAGCGAGGTTTTATGATACTATCATAAAATTAATTACCTGCCATCTGTTGAGCACTTACGCGGAAGGTGGTGTGCCAGGAACTATATTCATTTCTTCATTCGATCCCCAGGACAGCCCTGCAAGGTAAGTAATGGCATCCCCACTTTCTAGAAGAGGAAATGAGGCTTAGGAAGACAGATTTGCCCAGGGCCACGGAGGCTTTATAATATTCATCTTAATCCATAAAATACCCCAAGTGGCACTGATGGGACAGGGGGAAAGTAGCGTCCCACGTTTCCCTTCTTGAATTCCAATAACGTCCAATGATGCCCGTCTACAAGGAAAACCTGAAGGCAGAAGGCAGATCGTGGGGGCTTTGGTTGGCCGAGGGTCCTGGGACTGCTGGTTCAGGTGGGAGGGAACACAGGCCGTGCAAACCCGGAAAGGGTGGAGTTTAACATTGGCTGCTTCTCCCTGCTTCCAGACGCGCGCAAACCGCTCCCAGCCTCTGATCAAGTCTCATCGTGAAGGGAGAATAAAGGAGACAGACTGCTCGTTCCAGCTGGATGGTCACAGTCAGTTAGGGGACAGGGATTTCCCGGACAAAGGTGCAGGGAGGGTCAAAGTCTTGGAGGGTGGAGCTGTGTGGGTTTGTCACTTTAATATGACCTCCGAAGGTGGGTTCTCAGGGCACCTCTGGTCAGCCTGGGGCGACCAGATTCTGAGCGGTCACCGTCCTCCTACCTCCTACCTCCTGCAGATTCTCAGATGTGGGTTTCAGGTCCTCGGATCTGCCTGCCACCCACAGCCTCCCAGAGTCCCGGGGCTGTCGCTGCGGCTCCTGCAGGGGAGAGCGGCCCCTTCTCGCAGCCTGACTCAGAACTGACATCCTGCTGACCTGACTGTCGTGATGCCCCTCAGGGAAATGGATGAAGGGAGCCCCATCAAAGATGGAACGATCACACAGAATCCCTGGAGCACCGCTTCACAGCGACGGAAATCATTACGGAAGTCAATAATGCGAAATCAACCAATAATGACTTTTATTTTCCATGCTAATAAAATGACAGCACCAGCCAAATTCATGACCTTTGGTAGACATGTACTTTGAGAATCAAAATGGCAGTTTTTAAAGTCTTGTCAGCGAGCCCCTTCTAGCATTCACTGCCTTAAAAAAAAAAAAAAAAAAGATCTGACGTTCAGAAATGACTTTTAACCTTGCCATTATCTAAATCGATTCAATTTGACCCAGTTTTGCCTTGTGTCAAGGTCAAAAGCACTTACGGTCTTAGGGACTGAATTTTTCAATTTCTGAAGAACACAGGGCATGCTCACAAAATTGCCAATGGGCATAAAAGATAGCAAAAACCTTGAATTAGTTGGAGCGAAGCGATCAGGGTAAAAAATTGTCTTTTATTTTATTTTTAATTTTTAATGTTTATTTTTGAGAGACAGAGAGAGAGACAGAGGGGCAGAGAGAGATAGAGGGGCAGAGGGAGGGGCAGAGAGAGAGAGGGAGACCCAGAATCGGAAGCAGGCGCCAGGCTCCGAGCGGTCAGCGCAGAGCCCCACGCGGGGCTCCAACTCACAAACCGCGAGACCATGACCTGAGCCGAAGTCGGACGCTTAACCGACTGAGCCACCCAGGGGTCCTGTCTTTTATTTTCAATAGCAAGACAGAGAATTAACACCTTTGGAGCACCTATTTTGTGCCCGTTACTAAGATTCTTAAGGGATTCACGTGATACATCTTGGCACTTTGTTTAC